>NW_019174546.1:5683214-6078933 GCF_002260705.1 Seriola dumerili | reverse complement strand
ATATAACGTGTTTTGCATTTTTATGCCACTTAATGTATACTTATGACGTTTTTTGCCATTTTTTTATGCCTTTACTAATACGTATGATGTTAATTTTTTGCCTGTACTATTCTATATGACGTTTTTATGCCTTACTATACTATAAGTTTTTTTTGCATTTCATGCTTAACTACACTATGACGTTATGCCTTCTTTTTGCATACTTTTTGCCCATTTGTATACTATGACGTATTTCACGATTTTTGGCTCCTTTATTGACGTTTATCAAACTTACCTATACTATGACCTATTTTTTCCATTTTTTGGCGCTTACTATACTATTGACTGTTTTTATGCCTTCATTATCTATGCGTTTTTTAGCCATGTATGACTTACTGCTTACCTTAAGCGTTTTTCATTGTTTTGCTAGTATAATATGCGTTTTATGCCTCTACATATACATATAACGTTTTTTCTGCATTATTTGATGCCTTAAGTTTATACTATGACGTTTTTTTTGCCATTTTTATGCCTTATTATACTATGACGTATTTTGACATTTTTGTGCCTTACTATACTATGACGTTTTATTGCCTTCACTATACGTATTGACGGTTTTTTTTGCCATTTTTATGCCTTACTACACTATAAACGTTTTTTTTTGATATTTTCATGCCCGTTACTATTACTACTTAATGCACGTTTTTTTGCCATTTTTATGCCTCTATTATACTATGACGTATTTTGACATTTTTAAGCTCTTTACTTATACATCACATCATTTTTGCATTTTGGTTGCCTTACCTTATTTACTATGATAATTTTATATGCGGGCCTCTATTATAATATGGCGTTTTATGCCTTATATATCGGGTATCCACATTTTCTTTTTAGCATTTTTATTGCCCTTAATATACCTTAATAACTTGCTTTTTTTGCATTTTTCAATGCTGATCATTATTATACTATGACGTTTTTTGCCATTTTTATGCCTTATTATACTATGACGTATTTTGACATTTTTGTGCCTTACTATACTATGACGTTTTTATGCCTTACTATACTATGACGTTTTTTTGCATTTTAATGGCTCACTATACTATGACGTTTTTATGCCTTACTATACTATGACGTTTTTTGCCATTTTTATGCCTTACTATACTATAACGTTTTTTTGCATTTTTATGCCTTCCTATACTATGACGTTTTTATGCCTTACTATACTATGACGTTTTTTGCCATTTTTATGCCTTACTACACTATAACGTTTTTTTGAATGTTTATGCCTTACTATACTATGACGTTTTTTGCCATTTTTATGCATTATTATACTATGACGTATTTTGACATTTTTGTGTCTTACTGTACTATGACATTATTTTGCATTTTAAAGCCTTACTATACTATGACGTTTTTATGCCTTACTATAATATGGCGTTTTTATGCCTTACTATATTATAACATTTTTTTTTGCATTTTTATGCCCTTCATATACTATAACGTTTTTTTTGTATTTTTATGCCTTAATATACTATGACATTTTTTGACATTTTTATGCCTTACTATAATATGACGTCTTTTTGCATTTTTATGCCTTACTATACTATGATGTTTTTATGCCTTATTATAATATGGCGTTTTTATGCCTTACTATTCTATCATGTTTTTTTTGCATTTTTATGCCTTACTATACTATGATGTTTTTATGCCTTATTATAATATGGCGTTTTTATGCCTTACTATTCTATCATGTTTTTTTTGCATTTTTATGCCTTACTATACTATGATGTTTTTATGCCTTATTATAATATGGCGTTTTTATGCCTTACTATTCTATCATGTTTTTTTTGCATTTTTATGCCTTACTATACTATGATGTTTTTATGCCTTATTATAATATGGCGTTTTTATGCCTTACTATTCTATCATGTTTTTTTTGCATTTTTATGCCTTACTATACTATGATGTTTTTATGCCTTATTATAATATGGCGTTTTTATGCCTTACTATTCTATCATGTTTTTTTTGCATTTTTATGCCTTACTATACTATGATGTTTTTATGCCTTATTATAATATGGCGTTTTTATGCCTTACTATTCTATCATGTTTTTTTTGCATTTTTATGCCTTACTATACTATGATGTTTTTATGCCTTATTATAATATGGCGTTTTTATGCCTTACTATTCTATCATGTTTTTTTTGCATTTTTATGCCTTACTATACTATGATGTTTTTATGCCTTATTATAATATGGCGTTTTTATGCCTTACTATTCTATCATGTTTTTTTTGCATTTTTATGCCTTACTATACTATGATGTTTTTATGCCTTATTATAATATGGCGTTTTTATGCCTTACTATTCTATCATGTTTTTTTTGCATTTTTATGCCTTACTATACTATGATGTTTTTATGCCTTATTATAATATGGCGTTTTTATGCCTTACTATTCTATCATGTTTTTTTTGCATTTTTATGCCTTACTATACTATGATGTTTTTATGCCTTATTATAATATGGCGTTTTTATGCCTTACTATTCTATCATGTTTTTTTTGCATTTTTATGCCTTACTATACTATGATGTTTTTATGCCTTATTATAATATGGCGTTTTTATGCCTTACTATTCTATCATGTTTTTTTTGCATTTTTATGCCTTACTATACTATGATGTTTTTATGCCTTATTATAATATGGCGTTTTTATGCCTTACTATTCTATCATGTTTTTTTTGCATTTTTATGCCTTACTATACTATGATGTTTTTATGCCTTATTATAATATGGCGTTTTTATGCCTTACTATTCTATCATGTTTTTTTTGCATTTTTATGCCTTACTATACTATGATGTTTTTATGCCTTATTATAATATGGCGTTTTTATGCCTTACTATTCTATCATGTTTTTTTTGCATTTTTATGCCTTACTATACTATGATGTTTTTATGCCTTATTATAATATGGCGTTTTTATGCCTTACTATTCTATCATGTTTTTTTTGCATTTTTATGCCTTACTATACTATGATGTTTTTATGCCTTATTATAATATGGCGTTTTTATGCCTTACTATTCTATCATGTTTTTTTTGCATTTTTATGCCTTACTATACTATGATGTTTTTATGCCTTATTATAATATGGCGTTTTTATGCCTTACTATTCTATCATGTTTTTTTTGCATTTTTATGCCTTACTATACTATGATGTTTTTATGCCTTATTATAATATGGCGTTTTTATGCCTTACTATTCTATCATGTTTTTTTTGCATTTTTATGCCTTACTATACTATGATGTTTTTATGCCTTATTATAATATGGCGTTTTTATGCCTTACTATTCTATCATGTTTTTTTTGCATTTTTATGCCTTACTATACTATGATGTTTTTATGCCTTATTATAATATGGCGTTTTTATGCCTTACTATTCTATCATGTTTTTTTTGCATTTTTATGCCTTACTATACTATGATGTTTTTATGCCTTATTATAATATGGCGTTTTTATGCCTTACTATTCTATCATGTTTTTTTTGCATTTTTATGCCTTACTATACTATGATGTTTTTATGCCTTATTATAATATGGCGTTTTTATGCCTTACTATTCTATCATGTTTTTTTTGCATTTTTATGCCTTACTATACTATGATGTTTTTATGCCTTATTATAATATGGCGTTTTTATGCCTTACTATTCTATCATGTTTTTTTTGCATTTTTATGCCTTACTATACTATGATGTTTTTATGCCTTATTATAATATGGCGTTTTTATGCCTTACTATTCTATCATGTTTTTTTTGCATTTTTATGCCTTACTATACTATGATGTTTTTATGCCTTATTATAATATGGCGTTTTTATGCCTTACTATTCTATCATGTTTTTTTTGCATTTTTATGCCTTACTATACTATGATGTTTTTATGCCTTATTATAATATGGCGTTTTTATGCCTTACTATTCTATCATGTTTTTTTTGCATTTTTATGCCTTACTATACTATGATGTTTTTATGCCTTATTATAATATGGCGTTTTTATGCCTTACTATTCTATCATGTTTTTTTTGCATTTTTATGCCTTACTATACTATGATGTTTTTATGCCTTATTATAATATGGCGTTTTTATGCCTTACTATATTATAACGTTTTTTTTTGCATTTTTATGCCCTTAATATACTATAACGTTTTTTGCATTTTTATGCCTTACTATACTATGACATTTTTATGCCTTACTATAATATGACGTCTTTTTGCATTTTTATGCCTTACTATTCTATGATGTTTTTTTTTGCATTTTTATGCCTTACTGTACTATAACGTTTTTTTTGCATTTTTATGCCTTACTATACTATGACGTTTTAAAGTCTTACTATACTATGACATTTTTATGCCTTACTATACTATTATGTTTTAAAGCCTTACTATACTCTGATGTTTTTATGCCTTACTATAATATGGCGTTTTTATGCCTTACTATACTATAACGTTTTTTTTGCATTCTTATGCCCTTAATATACTATAACGTTTTTTTTTGCATTTTTATGCCTTACTATTCTATGACGTTTTTTTCATTTTTTTGCCTTACTATACTATGACAATTTTTGCCATTTTTATGCCTTACTATACTATGATGTTTTTTTGCCTTACTATAATATGGCGTTTTTATGCCTTACTACACTATGACGTTTTTATGCCTTACTATAATATGGCGTTTTTATGCCTTACTATACTATAACGTTTTTTTTGCATTTTTATGCCTCACTATACGATGACGTTTTTTGCCTTTTTTATGCCTTATTATAGTATGACGTATTTTGACATTTTTATGCCTTACTATACTACAACGTTTTTTTGCATTTTTATGCCTTACTATACGATGACGTTTTTTTGCATTTTAATGCCTTACTATACTATGACTTTTTTATTCCTTACTATAATATGGAGTTCTTATGCTTTACTATACTATGGTGTTTTTATGCCTCACTATACTATGGTTTTTTGTTTTTTACTCTGCTATGACCTATTGTGAAATATTCCATAATATACTAAGATGTTTTTTGACGTTTTTATGCCTTACTATACTATATCGTTTTTATGCCATACTATAGTATGACCTTGTGTACTTTGAAGTTACTATGGGGTTGCTTGGTATTACAATGGTTACAATTTTGGCCTCACAGTGAAAAGGTTGTGGGTTTAAACTCAAGTCCTAGTGCCTTACTGTGTGGAGTTTGCATTCTTCTCCCACAGTCCAAGGACATGTGCATTAGTTCAATTGTCAATTTGTCTTTCATACTATCCTATGATGTTTTATTTGACTTAATATATTATGACGTTTTTACACCTTACTACACTATTACAAAACTTATGCCCTTGGCCAAATCAAATTCTGCTCAGGGCCGGCTCTGTTTCAAATCATGTTCAACCAAATGAAATTATTTTTTTTAACATATAAATGCAAGAAAATCTTGCTTTACACAATAGCTTCTATTGCCATGAAACCACTATTTCACCCTATATAGAATATACAGGACACAGTACTTTCTGACTTTGGAATAAGTTGATCTGAAGAACCTTAAAGCTGCTTGAAAGGAAATAAAAGTGGAAAACAGTATGTTAACTGAATGTTAATGGGATATTATAGATTTTTCACACGTACAACCCTTGGGTTCTGTTGCAGATAAAAGCCTGTCTACTCGTTTCTGGTTGTCATCTGTGCATGTTTACACTGCACAAAGTCAAAGAGATGTAATTGAAGTTTATCTATTGATTATGCTCAGAATGACCCTGACTCTAAATCTAGTAATAATTGTCATGGATCTGATGAAACAGCAAATGCAGCATCCAAAACTGAGTGTGTTTTATTGCATCCCAGGTATGAGCCTGAGACTTTCATCCTCATTCCTCACTCTGCTCTAATATTTGAGGTCAAAGTAGCAGTAGATATCACATTGGCATCTTTACTACGGTTTCTCCTCCACATCTGTTTTTCACGATGACTCATCTGACTCCTTGACCATGTTGGACATACTCAGGCAAAAAAACGAGCAACATAATAGGACCCCAAAAAGAGCAGTTACAATGATTAGAGGAGGCGTGATGTGGTTGTGACCTTTATTTTTGTGCCAAACATTTACGGAGAAACAACACGTTTTCAAAATGAACTGCACACACTATGAGAAATCAACCGAGGCCTGATTAAAAAAAAAAGAAGTAACGGACTGTTTTGGCTCTCAACAAATTAACTTAATATAAGCACAGAGCAGAACTGGTTATGACTTTACCGGGTGCCATTTCTGTAGTCGAATTAAATGAAATCACAGCAGTCCCATTAACTTTGGTGCAAGGCTTGACCTGAGAGTCGAGGTTGTAGGTCCCCTGCTTTCAATTCTTAATGTGCTCTCTAATTAGCTATTACATTTTAGATAATGGTATATAAACTGTTGCATGCCTGTAATTGGTTATGTGAACTTTAATGGATACTACGCAAATCAAATGGGACTATGTTTGTATTGGTAATTATAAGATAGGAAATTATTCCATTATTGCTTAGTTGCAAAGCTTTCTGATGAATGTAAAAAAAAAAAAAAAAAAAAAGAAAAATAGAACCTTACAGAACAATAAATGTTACCTCTTCACACACAAAACTACTAATAGAATAATCAGCCTGTTTTCAAACAAAATATTTTTTCAATACACCAGAACAAAATGAAGACCTATAGCACTAATATATCTTATCTATTTAACGGACAGCAGTGGAGTTTTGATCTACAGAGTTCCCAGTGTCAAGATACAGTACAGCAAGAGGGCGCTACAACAAACCAAATGCAAATAAAACTGTAGGCAGAATCATATGATAACAATACATATATATCACTTTTATATTGAATAGAATTAATATCAACAACATTCAACTCAGCTTTTGGAATACTAAATTATGCATTCAAAGAAAAATGAAGGAAATTTCCAAGTGTGTGACGGTAAAGCATAAAGAAATAGTGTGACATCTATCAGTGATGTGCTGTTTTCTTTTTTGTTTTTTTTTTCCATTGTGGAATGTTTTTGTAGAAATATAGCATTGTTTGGGTTAAATTTACTGTGCCAGAAAACTCACAGAAATCCTAATGTGATGGGGTACGTTGGCACTTAAAAGCCATCACTATCAGGGAAGTTCTGCAAGCAAGTTGTACTTTGATTAAACAGGATTTACATTTACAGTAAGTTCAGTCCACGGTACAAATTAAGCCACAAAAATGGCACTTTTTTTTCTTTTTCACTTGAGGACTGCAGATTAAGAGATTAAGGTGCTTTGCTGGACACTTCTACAGTCCAGAATACAAAAGGCTTCAAAATCCTCAGAGATTCTGATTTTGCATTGGTGTCGATTTAAAAAAAAGAAAAAAAAAGACAGAATTTGAGATTTGTCTCAAGGCCATCTAATTGATTAAACATCTTTAAATCCTTTTTTTCCTTTTGCCAAAACATTTCCTAACTAGATCACTTGGGACATCACCTCCAGTGACCAATCATAAGATGTGAAGCAAAGTCAGGAACACCCAAGACATATACAGTAAATTCATGCATGTACTCATTAACATCTCCCCGTTACCAGCTCCCTCTAAAAAAGCTGAAAATGTGAACCTTTTAAACACCTGACATCAGTTTCAGCATTATTTTAAACCTCTGATATGATTATTGAAACTAATATATTATTTGCATTTACAATGGAAAGAAAACCATGGAAAGGAGAGGGCCTACAACACAATACCATGTCAAGTAGGATGTCAGCTACTCATATGCAAAGTGAGAAAACACAAGTACGTATGTAAGCACCCTGTAGAAAAAGTTACATCAAAAGGTGCCCTGTAGAAAAAATTATGAACCAATCTGGTCTCTCAATGCTCTGTTGTAATAGGAAGGTAAAAACACGTTGACCTAAAACCAAATATCCAGAGGAGTAATGACCCAGTCATGATTATGCAAGAACATCTTGCTCTCGAAACTCAAAGTGGGAGGATGTGACCATTTTTGCCTTTCAGTGTCTTTTGCTCCTTTCAGCATCATTAAATCTCCAGACACTGAGAGTAAGTTAAAGCTTCTAAAAAAGGTGCAATAAAAGTCTTCATCTTAGCATGATCATATTTTAACAAATATAGTAAGAACCTTCTTTTTTTATACAATTTTTAATCTGCACACCTCTGCAGAAATCCTGACATATTGTGATAAAATCTGAATCTCAAAACGGGTTTCTGAAACTATTTCCATTTAGAATACTTTTTACATTGTTTTTTTTTTTGATATACAAATCAAAAGAAAAAGTCAACAAAAACTAACAAGTCATGACAATCATAACATTATTATCCAATATTATCTATGACGTCTCTTTCCATTACAGTTTCGCCATCAAGATTTAATGGAAATAATGCTACATTTGTACTGAAAAGGGTGAAGAAAAGCATTTCAGCAGGAGCCGCACCCATGATGAATGGATATCGAGGGAATCAGTCATTTCTCTCTGTAATACAGCAAATATGCTTTCAGTGACTCAGGCAGCGGCAAAGCCATTATTTGGTCTCTCAACACGTTCACTTGCTTGAGGATTTCAATGTCGCCAATGTCTCTTTCCTCCTCCTCCTCCACTTCCTTGTGTTCTTCCTCAGCGTGCTCCTCCTCCTCGCTCTCCACCATTTGGGGGATCAGCTGGTTGCCTACAAAAACGTAGGTGTTGATGCGGCGCCGCCGGCAGCGCCTGCGTTTGCGCTTCTGGGGGACTCTTTGCACCATCCCCTTGCCCTGACTGTCCTCGTTAGCCAGGTTTCTGAGAGTGCGGCGGATGTAGATCCGAGACAGATCCTGAAGGCTGCGGACAGTCACTGGGGCTGAGGACAAACAGAGATGACACAGTCCTTCAGGGCAATGCTCAACAAAAAAAAAAAAAGAATAATCCATACAACTGCACCAGTCCTTCAACTAGGTCAGCATAAACAAGTGAGGCTGTCAAAGAGAAAAGTGTGTCTCAGTATATCAAGGAAAGGAAATAACTGGCTCTATGAAGCAGCTGCAGGGCAAGCTTCATATGTCAAGGCAGATATTGCTTTAGGAATCATCTGGTCACAAGGCTTTGAATGGACTGTCCAACTTTAAAAGATTGCCTGCTTTACAATTTAAGGCGGTTAAGGCAGAATAAAGCACAATGACGCAAAGAGTTTTGCTTTGGTTGTTTTGTGCTTTGTGGAGGCCGGGTAACTTACGCAGCTGGACAGTGTCAGGCTTCTCTCCATCAGCTCTGCTCTGCTGGACCAAGGGGGCAAAGGACACCGCCAAGATGTTTTTGCTCTCCCATGTGCACTGACCAGTCCTGGTTATCTGGGTCAGCTGCATAAAGAGACAAAACCTTAACTCAACACTGAACACTTATAAAATATGAAATACTGTATAACCTTAGGGAACAAGGGCTAAGCTCCTCAACCACCACAGTTTCTTCAACATATATATATATATCTATATCTATATAGATATATATGGATATAGATATATATCTTTATATATATATATAGATATACAGTATATATATTTTTATATATTTTTTATATATATATTTTTTTTTACTGTATCTATGTTTGCACACATGCTGGTGAATTTACAGTATAGCTGTGTGGATATTTTTACCATCTGCTATTGCTTCTTGTGTTTTTTTGTGAATTTGCCACCTGAATACAGATGATTCTCACAAGGGTGCATTTTGATTCTCTACAGGTGTCGACAGTAAACAAAAACATAGTAGCAATTATTTCTGTATAAACATAATATTTGCTTATTAAATAACATTCACACACCTAAAGATGTTACTCTAGATTCATAATGTTGGGCAGATCTATGCACACTGTGTAACCAGAGAAATGTAAACCATGCCCCTAGAGAAGAAATGTACCCTTCTTTACAGTTGCATATATGCAGTCACATCAAACATTAACTTTCTCTTTACACTTGCTTTGTATGTGAACAAAGGGAAATCCATATTTCAAGATAATACAATTCATGGAAAAAATCTATTGAAAATGTGTTGATGGTTTTACCTGAAAAATCAAAGTACTTTATTCCACTGATGCAAAAATCATACAAAGTTTCATCTATTAGTCTCATTGAGATTAAAATCTCTTTTTAGGCCTGAGTTCAGCAGAAGAAATAAAAAACATCACAAGACAAAACATGCACACAAGCCCATACAGACAGCATCAGAAACAATCACAGACATCTCTTGAAAAAAATTTGAAGTTTATATTCATCTAACGGGATGAGACTTTAAAGTTTTAAAGTCCTCTGTAAAAATGTAATATTATCATTAAATAAATTATATTCTGCTGATTGATTTTTAACACTGGCCTAGTACTATCAGGGATAAGTGATGTCTTCAAATGGTTGTCTTTTTTTCTTGAAAAATGACCGTAAATGATTAATCACTTATCAAAAAAGTTAGCAAGTAATTTTGTCCATTGACTAATTAACTAATTGACTAATTGTTGCAGTTACAGTATGCAGGATTTCAAATTGTTCACCCCTCCCTGACACATCATCAAAATTCAAGCATTCAAGTGGCACACTCACAGAGCCATTAATACCAGCTGATACTGCCTTGAAGTAAGGTTCATCCATTCATAGCCGTCTTTAATGTACTTTTCCCCCCAGGGAGCACTTAATTCTGCACTGAAACACTAACCATTTCTATGCAATTGCTCCCTTTTTTCTTTCAATATAGCCTCAATATAGGTGTTCACATTTTTCTGCTCAAACTGGGCATATGTACAATGGTATTTTGATTAAATGTGACATGCTGGCTAAGGTTAACAGTAGCTCCTGGGCAGATGCATGGAGACCTCTTATGTTTTATGTTTTTGAGGACATCTGCCAGCATAAACATAAAGAAGCAGTATGGTAATAATGATGTCTGTTTCATACAATTTGTTATATGGACATGAGAGAAAAAACAGAGGGAGTTACAGATGACAAAGCTTGTATCTTATTGCTGCCTCTACACACTAGCATCCAGCTTTGAAGATAATCAATCACACAGTACGTTAGCATTTTCGAAAGGATCTGTTCTCCCCTTCACTGTACTGCAATGTGATGTTTCATATTGGTCCACTCCAGAGAGTCATTTTAAAAAAAGCTCTGGTGGAGATGGAAGGGGAGAACATGAGCTTGGTGCTGATGAAAAGCCACAACAAACACCTTCTTTAAAAACACAGTATAACATTGGATTGATATCTTCAGCTTCTTTTTCCTTGAAATACCTTAAATTGCCCAAAATCGCTGACCATGGCTCAGTCAAGCTCTTTAACCCGCTTACTGGAAAAGGTTCCTGCCAACCATTTTCTCCACAAACATCCCAAAATATCTTGAATGCCCTCTTACATGGCCACACTCACCATCCACCATAAATTCACCATTTTAATAAAATATGTACTTATACAGCCCTGCCTGTGCTCCTTACACAGCTGCTCAAATTCAGGGACAGTTGTGGCTCAATAATGCATGTGAAAGTTGCATAACCAGTCTTGTAGGTCAAAGCTATTTTACCTTGTTTTCCCTCATGTGTTAGCATTTTGAACAGCAATCAGGATGTGTTGGTTCTTTATCATTCAGGTGGCTTGGCACTTACCTGATCTTCTATAGGCATCACCAGAATGCCTCCAATTTTGAGCAGTACTTTCATGTAATTTTCATGGTCCTTCTGCACCCCGGCGCCACAATAAATGCGGTCGTATTGATGACTGTCTGTTGAGATTTCAAGGCAATTCCCCACAACAAAGATGGGTTCACAGAACTCAAACCTGTGAAAAAATAATAACAAGTACAGTGAATAAAATACAATAAACAACCACGGAAAACACATTTTTCTTTCTTTCTTTCAGGCTCATCATCACATTTTTAAGCTGTGACAGAATAATGCAAATAAATTGAGTAGAACTGGAGAGATTTGAATGCATTTAATTTGCAAGACAAAGTCTTGAGGTGCAAAGCAGCAAAACTGTTACTAGTGCTGAGGTTTGAATACATCCACTTCTTGTTGAAGGAAAAGTTTGGAATTTTGGGAAATATGCTTATTCATTTTCTTGCTGAAGGTTAATTGTGAAAAAAAAAATCTGCTAAACGGCACTTTTAAAGCTCAATAATTAACAAGATATGACTTGCCTGTTTAACCTGTACAAAATCTGTGCTGTTAAATTTTGATTTGGTACAGATTAAGGGCAGAGTCAGGCTAGCTGTTTCCTTCTGTGTCCAGTCCTGGTGGTAAACTAAGCTAACCTGCTGCTGGCAGTAGCCTTTCATTTAATGGTCAAATATGTGAATGGACCTTCTTCTAACTCTTGGCAAAACAGCGAGCAAATGTGATATCCAAAATGTCGAGCTATTCCTTTAACAAGAAATAGATGTATTCACACCACAGGTTCTAGTTTCTCCACCTTTACTTGTATCTTTTCATCTAACTCTCATGAAAGTGAATGTCCCAGAGCATGTACTCACTTATCAAAGCTGTCACTATTCTTTATGAAATCATCCAGTTTCTCTCTGGCATATTCAACCACATCCTTATGGAGCTCAACTCCATGGTTCACTCCAAACGGCCCTTTGAACAAAAAAAAACAAAAAAACAAACAAATTATTTTCTTTAAAAAAAAGCATAACACAGCATTACTCACTACCTATTATCGTATGATGTAGAGCTGAAACAATTAATTGTTTTACTGACGGCCAGAATATTAATTAGCAGCTATTGTTATATTAAATTTTAAGTCTTTTTTTTTTTATAGTAAAAATGCTAAACATTATGACTCCAGAAGATTTACTGCTTTTGTATGTTTTATGTGATAGTGAACTGAATATATTCGGGTTTTGGACAAGCAATTTGTGGACAGTCCCTTGGGTTTTAGGAAATTGTGATGGGTAACTTTCACTACTATGATACTAGTTCCTAGTCTGAGCATATCCCATATATGAAAAAAAAAAAAAAGCTGTGGAAAAAAAGGTACACTATGCTTACCTATGATAAGGCCAACCATTGTGCTCAGGTAGCCGGTCCCACTGCCCAGATTGAGGAAAGAAAGTCCTGGCTGCAGTTTGAGGGCCTCCATCACCTCAGAGTATATGCATGGAGCAGACAGGTGTATGTTGCCATGCTTCCACGCCAAGTCTTTGTAGGCACTGTCCCGGTAGCCGTCCAGATAGTAGTCACCACGGTCTATGGCCCGAAAAGCCTGTTCAACTTTTTCTGTGCGAATATACTGAGCTTCTTTCAGATTATCAATGAGATCATCATTGTCCTCCCCGGCACTCACGGCTCCCCCCATGGCAAAAAGAGAAGAGAAACACAAGGGGCGAAGTCGTACTCAGGATGAGTGATTCGTCCTCACAGTGGCATGAAGATGAACGGCTGGCTGAAGGATCCCGCCGCTGTGACTCCTCGAGTGTCAGTTCACACAACAGACATGTCCAGGCAGCAAATGACCTGAGAAAAATTATAATAACATGTTATAGCGATACACTTGCTAAATAATACTGTGTCTGCTTAAATCCTACAAGTGCAGATTTAAGATGCTGATAAAAGTAAAGATTTATTAATAGTCTCCCACAAGTGGGATCGTCTTTTGATGAAAAATTAACAACTCTGAGAGAAACAGACTCAATCAATGACATATTATGCTACAATAGTGTTCTCTTAATTAATCCCCCTCAGGCTAAAGTTTAAGTTGTCAAATGCATTTGCAATATGCCAAATTAAATAATTTAGTTGTATTTATATAAATGTTGACAATGTATTCATCAAACTGTCATGTTTGAAAACAATCCAATGATACAACAACAAGGCATTTTAACTTTATAATATTGTCCGTGGCCTCAATAAATTTGTATTTTGCAGACCTCATCATTTTTTTTTCTCCAGTGCATTGACTCTGTTGTGTGATACCAAGAAAAGCACAAGTGTGCTTAATATCCCTAATTATGTCTGCACTGTATGGAGATATGCAGGTTCCAGGGGTCCAGTATTACACATGCTGACTCACTGGGTCATTAACATAATTATAGTTACACCTGTGATTTTCCTGCAATGACATGTCAAAATATCTGCCGTGAAAAGGCTCTATTTCGTCACATTAATAAGGTCACACAAACTCAAATATGAACTATTTTTATGAGTTACACTATCTCCAGTGCTAACAAATGTTCTGCATGCAGTGTAATGTGCTGAATATGTTTTGTTTTTAAGAGCTGAGAGAGAATTAACCTGCATTTTGATACTATTTATTAATTGTTTCAAGTCAGTTAAATGTTTTTTTTTTTTACCAAGAAAATGCCAAGAATTCACAGGTTCCAGCTCCTCAAACGTAAACATTTGCCCCCTATGACATTGACTGAATATCTGTAGTATTTACAGTGTTGGCCGAAAAAAAAAAAAGCGCCTCAAATGCGTCATTCTGGGCCCCGTGAAATTGTGATGGACTTTTTCTAACAATTTCCTAACATTTTATAGTAAATTTTTTTAAAAGACAGGTAAATAATAATAATATATTATAACAATAAATAACAAATAGCTGCAGCTCATATATGTTTTATTAGTAGTCTATTATTAATAGACTGAATTCACTGACTGCTTCAGACAGTCACAACCAAAACCTGATGTAAGGCTGACACTGTCTGCCCAAGTGTCACAGTTGTTACATCAGTTGTGTCTGCTATGTCCAGAGGGTAAGGGTAGGGTTTTGTAATATAAAGCTGACGTTAGGGCTGGGTATTGAAATATGGATAAAATCATCTATCGTGGCACCTGGAACTTTTATTTTAGAGTATCGATATACAGTGTATTGTGATATGGTAAAATTCATCGAAAATCTAGTGAGAAAACGTTGACGGATAAAACAACCAGACAGGACATTACCAACACTATCAGGGCAAAATTTCTGATGGTAAGGAAATTTATTTTGTGTCACGGTATACTCTGGCTAAAATGAACACAGTCTAATACAACAGCGCTGCAATAAATCCAACTATCATTACATTTGTTAAGTTCGTATTTTGTTGAAATCATTTCAAAAGATGTTGATTCTTCACCAATGAACTCCACTGCGTCTTACCAAGAGTTGTCTCAAATATTTAGTCTTTCTTCGCTGATATAATGAGTTTCTGATATGAGAAACTCTCCTCACAGAACATTAAACCCATAATAATCACGTTCTGATGAAGCTTTCGTGTTGATACACAAATCAGATTTGTCAGCGTATTAACTGGAAATAAATTCCACAGTGTGGAGTCCCATTTTCTGAGGTAGGACACCCAACTAAAGTTCAGTGTTTCCTCCTAAGAACATTATAACCTTTGCGAAGGAGGGACCTACCTATCACATAACATGTATGTCTTTAAAAATCCAACCACACACAGGGGCCATACTCTTGATGAAAACATTGTTTTATTCTTTTATAATATATATCTTACCTGCTGTACTGAAACAGAGAATTAATGTACAAAGAGAAAGTTGGAGGTGAAACAAAGTTAGCTTCAGACTTTTTACTGTACTGAATACTTTCTGCACATCAGGCCTCTAAAAACTCTTCAAATGAAACAGTCTGAGAAGATCAAACAACTCTTTGGTTGACCTGCTCATGTCCAAACTAAGGCCATAACCTGTGATGAGGGGTCACAATAAAAGAAGGCAGTTTCTTTTTAGAAGCTCACAAGCCAAAAAGGTTGGAAATCACTGCTATAGGGGTGGGTCTTTGCAAAAATATGCACTGATCTCTGGTGCTTTGAAAGTTACTTAGATTAGAAATACTGAGCTACTGCCTTTACTATGTAATACTTCCTTATAAAAGTACCACATTATAACAACAAAGACGTATTTAAACATTTTATGAAAACTTTGCTAACAAAAATATCCCACACTGCCACAGGGTGAATGGGTATACTGAAGCCGAGGGAGACAAGTCTTGAAATCGCTCTCTGCCTTCTCAGCATCTCCACATCTGACTCAGCTAATAAAGATTAAATTCAGAGGTGACTTTGTAGTGGGAGGCCTGGTAAGGTAATTTTCCATTGGCTCTTTCTTGCAGGCAAAAGAGTCATTGATTCGCTCACCATCACTGATTGTACAGCAGTGTATTTTTTTTATCCCATTTTTTCCCTCTTCCTCTCTGCAATGCATAGTCCTTTGACTTGCCTGCAGTTGAAAGCAAATCCAGGAAAATGGGTCAGGGGAGGTATTCTATAGGCAAATTGCTTTTGGTAAATGCTGTGCAGTCTTACCAATGATAACCCAGTCTTGAAGCAGGTCATTATTCATCCACCCCTTTAAGACAAATCAAGAAAGGCCAGCTTGGTAATAACATTTGTTGCTGAAGTAAAGCTAGCCTTAATAGAAAAAAATGTTGAAAACAGGAATCCACTGGTAAACACACACAGGAAGGCCTAGGATGACCCCTGGGGTATATGGAAAGTGCATGGATGCCATTTCAACTCATGACGGGCTGCCGTGACCCGTTTATGGACACCTCACTGAACCAAGCAGGATGAGGAAACCTATAACAGATCCTCCGGCAACACCCAAGAACCCAAGATCAGCTCTAGTGCTGTAACTAAATACCAAAGGCCTGTCTAGGCAGCACACCCAAGACATGCACGCCGCTGATCAACAGACAGTGTGTGAGGTAAACTGATAATCTTCATGGCTACCAGCATTTACTGTGCACACTTCAGACATTTTATCAGACTATTTGCAGCTCTGCCAGAAGAAAGAGAATTATACTCATACCTATTTGGAAAACACCAGAGCACTTCTCCTATATAATGTGCATTAGTAGAAAGTAATCACACGTGCAGGAATAAAGCTCACAATAACTTTACAGGCACAGTCCTCACTTTTTCTATCAAGGGTACACCGAATTAATTTGGCAGATTCAAGCATTTGTAATCACTGACTGGTTTCAAGCTACAATAACTGTGAGAAATAAACATTCAGTGGCCACTACAGTGTAATGCAATCCAATACAACAGCTCTGCCATCAAATCTAGTTTTACGATGTAGTTTTGATTTAATTATATTGTTTTTAGAATTAAGAACTTAGTTTGTGATAGCGTGATAGATTGTGTTGTTGTACTGGAATGCATTATTTTCAGATGTGTTTCTAATATTCTGCCCCACTCATGTATGTAAGAACAAAAAATTAGAAATGCGTCTCAATATGATGCAGTCCACTTCAGCACCAGCTTTAACTTTGACTTCAGTAATAAACACATAAGTGACTTTAAACATTTCCAGCAACATCAGCTAGAAACCTAGAATTTAAGACACAGGTAGGCTATTGTATTGATTTGTGCTAGATTGTACAGGTGTACCTAATAAAGTGATCACTGAGCGTATTTGTGATTAATGAAATTAATAATGCAATAAAATTGCATACACAAATCCTGTTTGTCAATTTACATTTCTTGAGGCTGGTGTGTGAATGTTTTGTTCTATTTTCCTTGCAGCAAAAAAATGTGAACATGTGTTCACATTGGAGGATAAGGCTGCATTCACACTGACACTCACTCTGCGTGGAAAAACATAGCTCCTCTCATTCATTTATCGTGGAAGTGAGGGGGCCAAAGGAAAGGTCCATCCAAAAAAGTGCTGTGTTGTCCGGCAAAAAAGTTGAATCTGGTTTGGCTGCTGACGAGATTGTTGGGACAACAGATAACACAACTGCTACAATTGTAACGTTCCAGTGTTGTAAAATCCTGTCTGTGAGTATAACAAACCGATGTGCTGAGTTTTGACATCTAATAAACTTTTAAACACATAAATCCATTCTGCCAACTGGACTCCCAGTGTCTCACTGGTATATGAAACAACATGTCCCCACAAATACACACACCCCATTAAAGGATGGCTTTTTTCTTTTTTCCTTTTGGTGAACATGGCCTAAAATACTAGATAAAAGAAGAAAGAAAACCGAATATTTGAAAAGGTTTCATTAATTAGATCTGGCTGTTTGGGAAACAAATTCTGCTACAAATTTGTCTGTGAAGCCAAATGTATTATTAATACAACATGTGCAAACACAGTCTGTTCTACAAATGCAAATTTCATAGAAGTGCTCATGTTACCTGAGAGGAATATGTTATTAAAGTCATGTATACCAGAATATTTCTCTGTGTGAAAACTGTGACTAAAAGGTATTGTGCTGCATTCCTCTCCAGACTGAGTGAAATGAAAATCATAAAGCACCTGCAGACTGCAATTCATTTCAACACAACCATCCTGTAATAAATATTACCTTTGTGAAGCTCATGCTAATTTATAGCCACAGTGACAGCATGGCTCTAGGTATAGCAATGTTAGTCAGTCAGTTAGTCTATTAGTGCTAATGAATTTGATGATTGCCTCATCTGGTTGATGAGGCTTGTGCCACCACAGGTTCAAATTTTCCACCTGTCCTATGATATTGGCCCCGCCCGACTTTTCCTATAGTATCACATTTATGGTAAAATGTCCAATTTTACATAAACATCTGTTTATGTGGAACACTATAAAGCTGTCTGCTTACATTCATGCTCCCCAGGGGAGGTATCTTCTAGATTTTGTTGACCTACTGACCTAAACAAGGCAAACCTTTTACACATAATCTTTTATTACATATTCACTGTAGCAAGTTTATACTGCCAAAAAGGAAGAAGCCATTTAATAGTTTTGACCCCCATGACCTTGGACATTTTCCCAGTTCAACTGTATTAATAGTTTAGAGGTAAGAGGGAAAAAACAAGCAATGTATTGTCTTCTGATACAACAGTAGAAAGTATGTTCTGATATGAATAAATATGAGGCATAACCTCTGATTTTTTTTTTGGTGATTTTTTTATTTGGCACAGCCTGCATGTTGTTGTGTGTTTTTAATACATTACACAAGATCAATTTCTATTAAAAAAATATTTTCCCATTTCCAGTGATGTGTCTTCCTCTCCAGTTATGCCGTTTTGGACAATGTTAGTTGAGGTATCACATCAAGACTTATTCTGTCATTTCCACAACTACACAGGATACAGTTTACTGAGTCACTCACCATAATTAACCTTATTTTAGCATCTTCCTCAGGACCATCATGCAAACATCTGAACATTTTCATGCTCAGCAGGGGATAAACCCTCCTGATTTAGGCAATAATAAGGCTTTTCATCTGACTCCATCCTCAAGCAAGTACTAATGATCTTTTGGTGCCTTCAGACTTAATTAAAAGTGTATTTGCCTTACTCTTTATTTATGCAAATGTGACCACCAGACTCTGTGTTAATTAGCCAGAAACAGCCAAGAGATGTGACAGTTAAGGCCTTTGTCGTGCCAGGCTGACAACAGGAACAGGCACCACAACTCCAGTTGTGTCTCTTATTCTTCTCTGGCTCCTCTTAATTTTACTCCTGCTGTCTCTGTGTATTCAAGAGGAGGAGTCTTACAGTTTCGGGATATGATTGTAATTTTATCTCAATTTAATTAAACTCAAGTAGCTGTGTCCTTCCCTCAGTTTGTGGCACATTGATAAACTTGAAACTGTATCTCACTATTGACTTTCTACACTGTCACTTTTGATCTGAGCACATCTTTAAAACGGTAAACAATTTATCCATCTATTATTTTATCTGATGTGTGATGAGAATGTCAGCATCACAGCGCTGCCAGCAAGGCAACACACTTTAAGTGTTGTGAACTGCTATCAACACTGGGTCACAGGTGTTCATTCAGCTAAACTAATAGTGGATTTATTAATTAGTTGATCTATAGAAAATTAATTGGCAACCATTTTGATAATGAAGTAATCATTTAAAAAACAAACTTCCTTAATGTGTATATATTCTGCTTTTCTTTGTCATATACATGGATAGTAGGACAAAACACCATCCTGGGCCCTATGAAATGATAATTGGTATTTTCTACTTTTGTCTAACATTTAGACATAATTATTATTTGCAAAAACAATTGGTTTATTTGATACTTGTAAATTCCAGCTCAAGTTAGGAATTGCCATGATGTAGATGGTTCAGAAATTATTTCAGATTCTCAGTTGTGAGGATCTGCCGATTTTGTTTCGTCTCCTGTGACAGTAAACTGAATATTGTTGAGTTTTGGACAATTGATTGGGATTTAGGACATTGTGATGGACATTTTTCACTATTTTGATACAATTTATAGACCAAACGAGAAAATAATCAGCAGATTAATCAACTGAGAATAATAATTTATTGCTCCAACATCCTTGTGTACACTAGTGCAGAATTGAGAGTTTGTTAGCCTGCGAGTCAGCCACAGCAACATCTTACAGTAGCTCATACTAACTTTAAGTCTTAGCGTGAGCCGAGAAGTAATAGGGAGAAGTGCAATCATGCACAGTTCCCACTTATGACTTTAGCCTTCTCTGATTGGTTAGAAGCAAGAGGGTCGCTCAGAAACTTAGAAGGGAATACCTCCTCACTGCTGCCAGGCTGTTCAATGAGTCTGGGTCACAGAAGCTTTTGACAGCACCTCTCCACATTAACATATGTTTTAATGCATATTTCAACAACAACAAAAAAAACTATCAGGAAAAAAAATTACATACTGTAGCTTTAACTCCAGGAGAGTAGGTTAAACTTTGTATGCATATCAAACCAATAGTTTGAGTTCATTAACCTCATAGTTGAAAATCAGAACCTCTATTAGTTGGATCAAGTAGTTTGTGAAAAATGGGGTGTAAAAGTCAGTATGTTCGAACAATCAATTAGGCTAGCTTAATCAATGTTGATGTTAATTATTTTAGTAGCTATCATTAAAAACTTCTAGCCCAACAACAGATCCAAACTGAATCTTTGAGTTTTAGTTATTTTCTAAATCACTTGCAAATGACAAAAGCTCAACCTCATGAAACAGAATCATTTGGATTTGGCAAGTGGATTTGGATTTAATTAAATGCTATGTAACCAACCTAACTGCACCAAAATATTAGGAACACCTTCAGAAACTTAAAGAAACGGATAAAGTAAGGTGGTACTTCCTCCAAGGATGTTGCTCCACATCATACAGGCGTTTCTATTTTTCTGGTCACTCACAGATGTTCCTAAGTTCCCCAGAATTGACACCTGATGAAGCCAATCAGCTCCGTACCTGGTCACGTGCTGCAGTTGCCACACAGACGGCAGCCTGTCAGCCAATCAGAGGGCCGGACACTTTCCTCGCACTGCGTGTGACGATGGAGCAAAACAACAACAGCGTTTTCATGAAATGTTGTCAAGCGTTAATAATCATGGCTGTTTCTTAATCCTGCCCGTTCACATCTGTGAGAAACACACGGCCCGTCAAGCACTCATTACACAAGATGACAAACACTGAGAGAGGTTGTGTGTCTGTGCGTTTGTGTTTTCATGCAGCTTTTGTTCACAACCAAAACGCAGTTGCCGTCCAGCTCTCTGCAGTGCGATTAACCTCAATCTTTAGCAGCAACTAGCTAAACTGGTTTGTCAAGAAGAGGCTGAATATCACCCCTGCAGGTTTTGAGAAACAGTCGAGGAGAAATCGCAACAAAACAAAACACAAAAACAAAAAACAATGATGACGTTGATTTCTCGCTGCCTCTTCCGCCTGATGTAACTAAAGTCTCTGCTTGAGCAGCCTGCACACAAACACAAACACACGTACACACGCATCAAAATGAAAGACAAGGTGCACAAAAAATGTGTGTGCATTTTGCAAACGTAGGTCACAGTGGCAGTGAATTGCTGGGTTTAAATTGAGAGTTAAGCATTCAAGCCTTCCGTGTTTTGTCGGACTACTGGCATCTGAGCTAAAGTTAACCTGGCTAACGCTAGCTTTAGTGGGCCTGAGTGCGCCATCATCAAAACAGAGACAAAGCAGGTTAGGTAAGCTCGCCTCTTCACCCTGCCGTTATACAGCCAGAAAACACGCAACACACCTACTCTGTTTTGTCACATTAATATAAAACTATCAAAACTATCACACAGAGAGGCAACCGACGATGCACACCGGCTAACTCGCACATAAACTGCAGTTAGCTGAAAAGAAATTAAAAATACTCACAATGCAGTGTCGCATTAACTCACTCCTTGTAACTGGACGCACTGTGCAATGCGACGGTCAGTGACAGTAACTTTGAGACGTGAAATGCCTCCTGTAGAGGCTGAGAACTAGTTAACTGAGCTAACCAGCTGGTTGGTTTGGTAAGGTAAGGTAAAGTAGTAAGGACGAGCCGCTGTGTCGAAGCGGATGAAGAAAGAAACAGCTGAGGAGAGGATGTAAACACAGGTCACGTGGTTTTAAAATGTTGTCGATAGAGGGAAGCACTGTTGCTTCACATCTATCTATCTATCTATCTATCTATCTATCTATCTATCTATCTATCTATCTATCTATCTATCTACTTTTTGAAGTTCTGTGTTTTACTGTCACAGTTAAGTTTCTAATTTGTTTATCAATCATGCATCAATAAGTTGATTAATTGATTAGATAAAGAAAAAAATTAATCAGCAGCTATTTGAATAATCTTTTCTTTTTTTTTAAAGCAAAAATGCCAACATTTGCAGGTTCCAGTTAATCAGTTGTGAATATTTTCATCTTTTCTTTATCAGATATGATAGTAAACTAAATATCTTTGGGTTTTAGATTGTTGGTCAGCTATAGTTACAAGCTACAGATTTTACATTAAATATACATTTCAAAGATTAAACCAGTGGTTACCTACCGTTTGACTTAACCAACTAGAATGCTGTATTTGTATGAGTAGGCTACTTTTATCACCACAATCTATATCAGTTACAATATCAAAGGTGGCAACAGTAGCTTTTGTGAGAAAATCTCAGTCAGTACTTTGACTTTGATGATGTTGAAGTACATCAGTTTATGTTGCTCAGTTACTATTAGCTCTACTCATCTTTATATTTAACCACTGTTTTTTTAATCTCATCATCTTTGTACAATATCAATGCCAACACAGTACACAGCACCAAGGCTCTTTTTACTGAAGCAGTTCTGGGTAGTTCTGGGTACTTTTTGGAGTCAGGAGTGATGTACTTCACTACAGAGAAAATCACACCAGTTACAGAGAACACATGTTGATAGGTTTCCAAACTGACTAATGAAAGTTATTTAAAAGTTTACAGATCCAACAATGCCCCCTTTTGTTGCATCCTGGATTAGTCCTGTAGGCTACAGAGAACAGATGTTGTAAGCTTTTAGAAAAAATGACAGTAAACCGAGCATTACTTTCACCACAGTTTGTTTTTAAATTTATTTACCGCTCAAACAATCCAAAAAAGTCAAACCACACTTATGTTTTTTCATCTTTTTGAAGTTAAATCATATCTAATGTTGCCCTCTATCAATGTATCTATCTATCTAAACTGGTTACTGGCAGCTCAACTGATGAATGTCCTAAGCACTGATTAAATTTTACCTAGAAAAACATATGAAAAAAGGACTAATATGGCTATGATAATAGTGTGGCTCATTTTCATTGCCTTTAAAAAGAGAATATCCAATTCAAGTGATGCTTGAAAGCTTCTCCCACCTCGTAACCTCGCACAGTTCCCTTAAGAAAAGGCCTAACTTTGATCTGTAGTTGGATCCTGAACTGTTCTCGAAGTGTGGGAAAAGATGATTACCAGGTTTAATAAGGAAGCAGTTGTGGTCAGCAGACATGCGTGGGTCTGGGCCGGTCAGCTTTCACTAGACTAGCTTTTTGTTTTACTGTAGTTGTAGTTTGATCTGTAGGACACAATGCCACGGTATCAGGGGCCTCACTTCACCTCATCTTTTGATATTAGTATTGATCACCTATTTTTCAGGAGGAAGATTTTGACTACTAAATATACAGTCAGTTCAAGAAAATTAGAACATTTCAAACCAAGCTGTTTAGTTTATTAAGATGTTTTAGAGACACAGTTATCGGCTACACTGATCATCTTCCTGTACTTTTCTCTTTTCATAAAGGAGAGTAGATCATATTTAACACAGATTTAAGTCATTTCTCTGTTTTCTACCACCAAACCTTTTTTCTGGAGCACTAAATGGTCTGAGTGAGCAGTTGCCAAAGTGTCTGGTAGAGAAACCAAGTTTATCAAATCCATCAACATTTAAAGAGGAATGTGCTGATTTTTACTTTCTGTATATACATTTTGTGGCAAAGCACTTTTTGTGGTGTGTGGTGCTTTTCTGCTACAGGTTGTCTTCTAAGGTGAAGAATTTGTTTACTTCCTGCAAGGGTGGCTTTAATTGCGTAACACTGAGAGGTATTGAGCCTTATACTTACATCAACACAAACTATTAAAAGTACAAAATACACAAGGTTGCAGAGTGTTTAATTTGGGTTCATTCAAGTCTCTCTAGTAATTGAATACCTACTCAGGGAGGATCATTAGTCATGTCACTCACGGCCTTAAGAGGCCTGACTAATGATTCAAACAAGATCAGCATCTCCAAGTCTGACCTGCTTTTAGCACCATAATTAGTATGTGATACATAAAACCGGGGCATTTTAGAAATACAGAGGTCAGGAGTCTCATGCCCCCTGAGAAAGTTTTAACTAGCCACAAAGAAAAAGCATTGACTCTGATTTTTAATATTCATTGAACTGTTCAATGTAGGTAAACAAAAAATGATTTTATCTTCCTACATGATAGTCTGTCTTCTAAAGTCAATTAGAGAGAAACACTGAGTTCATTTTGTTTTACATTAATTATTGATTATTGTGAAAATTGAAAATACAACTGAATACTGAGGAAAGGAACTGAGTCAGATAAGGCATAAAAAACATATTATTTAAAAAAAAAACTACACTATTGCACACAAACATAGG
Organism: Seriola dumerili; assembly: GCF_002260705.1. Classification (NCBI taxonomy): domain Eukaryota; kingdom Metazoa; phylum Chordata; class Actinopteri; order Carangiformes; family Carangidae; genus Seriola; species Seriola dumerili. Next base: position 6,054,081 of record NW_019174546.1, on the reverse strand, counting down.
ATACTTTGTTATTTCCATGAAACCAAACATTTTCTTGCCACCTGTTTTATTAAGTAAATATACACAGACAGTTTACTTCAGCAGGGTTAGCTGAGGTCACATCCCAACAGTGTGTGTGTGTGTGTATGGGTGTATGTGTGTGGGTGGGTGGCCATCAAGTTACTTTATATATCTGTTACCCTCTCATGTTCTACACACACAGCATGTACATTACAGGAAGACTGGGTTGTCTGTCACAGGAAATATGTTTGTGGTGCGCTGAGCAGCCTCATATTCTGGATAATGTGTTGTTACTACACCACAAATTGAACTGTGGTTTAATTTTGCTGCATGAGCTGCCTTTGTTTCAGTGGGTCCTTGCATATAATTCCTCTTATTTCCCCACTTTAACGTCTGTAAGTAAATACATCAAAGATACAGAGATTTAATTATGTACTTGTGAACTCAACATTATCTCTGAATCACTGTGAGGCTGCAACTAACAGTTATTTCCATCATTGTTGAATCTCCAGATCATTTTTCAATCTATCATTTTGGTCCATAAAATGTCAAAATCAGAAAAGTTTGGCAGCTGCCTGTGACAAGTTCCCACAGTCCATATTGACGTCTTCAGGCAACTTGTTTTTACTAACAGTCCAAATTGGTTATGAGATCGGTTGTTTATTTGACATAACTTCCTCATTTTTGTTTGTTTGATATGACCTGTTGTCTAAGTTTGTCTAATCTAAAGTCTGTTAACTAAGTCTGAAGAGGAACAATCAGTTGATGAATTGATTAGTGAATCGGCAGAAAATTTACCAGCAACTGTTGATATCTGATTGATTGATGCTATTTTTTCATTACTAGTGCTAGCTTCTGAAAGCTGAGGATTTGCTGCTTTTGCTCGTCTCATGTAAAAGTAAACTAAACATTGTTGGGCTTTGGACTGTCAGACAAAACAAGCAATGGGAAGTCGACACATTAACAACAACAATTGACATTTTCCAATATTATAGACCAAATATCAATCAATTAACAGAAAAAACAACTGGCAGATTAACTGATAAGAAAAATAGTTGCAGCCCGAAACAAAATACGCTGAAACAGACTGTAGTGTGCAGTATATTTTGATTTATTTCAAGTAATATTTGGGGCATTTTTTGTTTTTATAAGTGGGAATGACATTCAGCAAAGGTATCAAGCTGGACTGAAACTGTAACATTGCAATTATTTCTCTTTATTTTGATTCTTTAACTCCAAACACTTCTTTCTTTAACTTTCTGCATCTGAATGCCACTGACCACTCCCTGATGTTTTAGGTGTAATGCGTCACATTCACCACTAGGTGATGCTAATGCCTAAGGAAAGCAGATACCTTTGACTTCTGACTGGGTTCATGTTTGACTGACGGTGCACTTGAGCTTTGAGAAACCACACAACCATTTGAAAAGTTTATTTCTACCATACACAAACTGTACAACACAGCGCATATCTGTTTATTATGAAATAGTAAAAGTAATAGGAAGTTTCAATTTACAAACTACTTCAACTGAAAAAAGCATTACATTTTAATGTAAAAGAAAAGAAATACAATACAATTTCATATCATACTAATATCGGTCCACAAAAAAGCATTTCACATTACAAAACATCAAATACTAACAGGGAAAAAATAAATATTATTCACAAAACTTCCTGAGCAAACGATGTGTGGTATAGGAATTAAATATAAGAAATTATAAATAAAGGATTGTTAGGATTAAAGAATGTGATTCAATTTTTAAAAGATTAAAATTCTTTAAAACGTATTGAGTATTTGGATAAAATAGGGTCTTATTTTTTTCTGTAATTTGGCTCTTTTGCTGTTACATTTGTTTCTTCGCAGTGTCCTAGGCTACATGTCTTTGACTTCTTTTTGCAGAAATGAAAAATGTATTGCTCGAATGAATTAGTTATTTTATTCTTTTTTCTTGGGATAAGCCTCATGTGAAATTGAGACATGTATAGTTTGGTTATAAGACTACAGTGTCCCATTTCTCTCTTTTTGTTGAAGTCAAGGGCAGTGTGGTGGAACTAAAAATACAAAATAATCAAAATACAAAAGTGCAATTGATGCAAACAAACAACTGATTAGCCAACAACTATCATTTGTCTATGTTTTCATTTCTTTTTTTCTTTTTTTTCTTTTTTTTGCATTTTATGATCGAAACTGAAATGCGAGTTGTAGTGGTAGTCAGCTCGGTTTTGAAATAGCTACTATTCAAATCTGCCCCAAGCGTTACAAGAATATTCAAACTGTAAGACTGGTTGAAATGTTAAGGCTTGTAAGCAGTTTAAGATAGAACAGAAGTAGATGTTTTTTTGTAATTCACTCCTACATTTTTCCCCTCTCCATGCTAGCAAAAGTTAAAATAAACACCAGACTTTTCGATCTCAGTCATGATATTTCAAAACCTGACTCTGAGATTACAGCTACTGAGACAACGGTATTTAAACAGTCATCAGGAACATTTTCCTCCTATGAAAATAATTGTACTGTATAATAAATTAGACACCATCCACATAATACTGTCCTACCACAAAACATAGTACTCGTATATTTTTATGGATTCATATACATTTAGGCACATACTATATGCACACTCCAAAGTGTGTGCACAGAAGGCAGTTTAATATCTATATTTAAAAAAAGAAAGACATCTTGACAAAGTGGATTCTTGATTTTTGTTGCACTCTTCTTGTGGCACACTATGCAAAGCAGAATTGGACATTCAGTTCACTGAGTGTTGTTGCATTTTTGCTCAGTGTCACCTCCTGGTTGCATTCAACTGTTATTGGTTGAGAAGAAAAAGGTACAGTACAGTTGCATTGCATTTTTTTGATCTCAGTGTTCACTATGTCTTACCATACATTCAGTTTCCAATAAAGAAAGCAAAAGCAATGCTTAAAAATATCGATGCTTAATCGTTTTTGTAGGTTTTTACTTTGAAGGGAGATCCAACTTATGGTCTAATAATAATATAAGTTTTTCAACACTAGATGGCAAAAGTATGCCAGGAAATTGGAATGTGCTTCTATGTAATTTACAATGTGCAGAAAGTCAAACAGATTTCTCAGATATTAAGCATTTACAATTCAAGAAATAAATAAAAATCGAGGAAATAAATACACTGATGAACAAATATAATAATAAATAGCGATAATATAAGAATGACATGAACACATACGGATTAAAATCAAGCAAACCATACAAAATAATTAAGTGCAAGAGGGGTAAAAATCTCACCAGGATAAACATATCAAGTGAATGCAGAAACAGTAAAAGCATTACAAATCCGGCTGGTAATTTTCTCAGTGCAGTGTATTTACCGGGAAATGCCAAACACATTTCCAAAAGCCTTGTCTTATACATGCAGCCAAGCCAGGACTCTTCAGTAAAATAGAGCTATCTAGTGCCATTATCCGAAGTCAAAGAAACCTCTTGGTAGCTCTACAGCTTAAACATGGATGCCCTTAATAGCCTGTTTGATATTATCCAAGAGGGCCTTGCACTCTGGAGAGTATTCATGCTCCGAGTTGTTGTACATATCAGTTAATGTGTTCACATAGGCTTCAAAATTATGCTCACTGATGGGTCCCTGCAACAAAAACATGTTTAACTATTAGTGAAAACAGCACAGCAGAAATGACAATATATAGAAAATGACATTTCTTCCAGGACAGGTTAGATATAATGAGTTGTAGTGGAGTCTGTGGTCAAGGCTTACTGTACCATTTGAGGCAGCTGAATGTCTGTTAGACTGTTAATGAGAGCTTGGCTAAGGCAAGCGAGCTCCTTCAGAAGGCTGTCGTTGTGCTGTTCGATCATCTTGTTCTCCTCTTCAATTGTCTTCAGGTTACATTCCATAGAGGAGATCTGCTTTCGGGTACAAAAAAAAAAAAAAAAAGACTCGTCAAATCGAGCGAGCAAGGATCTCAAGCTGGTGTCCATAAACCAAACTTGTGGGAGTAAATACTTACCTGGGTTTGGAGTTGCATCATGTCTGCTTCTATCTTCATGTTGGATTCATTCAATTCTTTTATTTCATGATCCAAATGTTGAATATCTTCTTTGTTTTCAACACCTGAGTTGAAACAGATCTAATTTATCATGTTCAAACAACAGCAAATATTGATTTTTTTTTTATGCCAAGATACATGTAACTGCAGAATACTTGAGTATTGTCATACCACACAGCATGTCAGAGTAGCTTACCACTGCTGGCCTTCAATTTGATAGTCATCATCTCTTCCTCGGAGTGTTTTTTCTTGATGCTCTGTGCGTTCAGTGGGCAACCCGACAAGCTAGTTCAGCAGGTCACAAATGATTATGTTAGGAGCAAGAACATCTTCAAACTTTAGCATCAACAGAGACTGTGAGAGGGAGTGAAAACGGTGCCATTGTACAGTAAGAATGCAACATGTCGACCAGCAGTGTTGTTTAGAGATAAAATGGAGGACAGGCGACCTCACCTTCTGTGAGTGGCAAACACATTATTGGCATGTCCGAGGCCATTGCAGCCAGGCAAGGGACAATGGGGTAGTTCCTGTTTATTGGCCTTCCAAGCAAAGGGCAGCCCATTGATGGACGACTCCTTCTGTCTTTTGGCAGCAAGTGGACAACTGCCTGCACTGCGATGGGATGTGTATTTTCCCGATATATGGCCCTGTCCATCACATCCAATGACTGGACACCTACCAGAGAAACACACAAAGAGTCGTACAGGTTCTGAACCTGCAAATACCACTGATTCACACGAGAAAAAACAAACTAATTTGGATTTCTATGCTACAGACAAAACAGAGACATTTAACTGCACAGAAATAACAAGTACTCCATTGATAAACTGCAAAAAAAATGTTCAGAAAAATGTTGAAACTAAATCATTCTCTGATATAATTTAAAAAATCTCTCTTTCAATAACTAGACCGGAAGATTTGTTAACCATTAAGTTGATTAATCCAGCCAAATGCTGATTAAAAATGAAGTCGCCAAAACTAGAGATGGACTCAAATAATCGCATTAACTATAAGTTACTAATCCACTAAAACTTGAGTTAGAGCGAACACTCTGTTCGGTGCATACATTTCGAGGTGACTGATATTTGTGCTTGAAAAACAAAAGCACAACTCACGCTGAATGTCATTAAGAGTTTGTCAGTTGTATTTTCAGGCCTGTTTTCTGCAGGTCAGTAATGGAGTGACATGAATTACAGATAATTGTCATGTATCCCCTCATGCGAAAGAATGTAATTTGAAGGTGGCTAACCCTTCCCTTATTGATAAAGGTGAAAGGTCACCTGAGATGATACAAATGGCACACACGCTGTAGAGTGCTGCTGCAAAAAGCCTGTTTCAGCATTTTGTTGCTCGACAGCACAGCAGCACTTAGAGGACAAAACAACACCAGTCCCATTACTTACATCTACCACAGGTAGGTAGCTTGATGCAAGGCACCAGGACAATGGAGGCATGCCATATGGCCTACTATTTACAATAATCTAGGGACATTTGCTACCCTCCCCCTGTCTCTCCCTGTCTCTCTTAATGTGTATGAGATCTATTCCAGTATAATTCCTAAGCTCATGCCCTTGCATTAGTAATTAAAAAGAAAAAATCAGTGTCCAGATGTATAAGTAAACAAGGGCTCATATATCTGACTTTGGATTTAAACTGCAAATCAATTACATTATTTTTTTTCCAATAACACTTTCACAGACAGCAATGATTAAGCTGCAAATGAGCACAATGCCATCGGAGCAAGCAATTCAACATTTTCTTAGTATACTATAATTATAAAGAAAGCACTCAGTGAAGAGTGATAAGCCAGATATTCCATTCAGAAAATAGGAAAAATACAAAACCCTGAAAAAAATCCCACAAAACATGCTGCTAATCCTTAGAAAATAATTCACTAATGTTATGACAACAGAAGTATTATTTTCTTTGTTTAACTTAATGGCCTCCAGGTATAATGCCCCGGGTACAAAAGCATGACGCATTTCCACAATGTTTTCTTGTTTTAATTTTGAAACAAAAAACATGACAGCATGGGATGAGAAAAAAAAAACAAACTCTTACTTAAGCTCTTGCTCATCTTTGTCATCCTTGTTTGGTGTGAGCTTCAAACCTCCCTTTCTGGCACGTGGACATCCTGACAAGCTAAAAAACGGTTGGAAACAGTATGGGTTAACATGAAGGAAAACTATAGAAGACTTAAAACAAAAGCTAAACTCGCACAGGCAGCTATGAGGAATATGGAGTTTCAATGACACACGTTTAAGCAAATCTAAATGTATTAATGTAAATACAATTAACGGTTTAATTAATGCAGAAGTTGTACTCTGCATTAGCATATATCAGCCTGTTCAGCCTGTTCAGACAGACAGACAGACAGACAGACGGACGGACAGACAGACAGACGGACAGACAGACAGACAGACAGACAGATAGGTAGATAGAAATTTCAGTTGCACATTTAATCACATCTAAATTAAATTCATTAATTGACAAATACTTTACTAATTGTATACGTTGTACTTTTTGTTAGCACATAGCAGCCTGTTGTTTTGTTGTAAAGTTGTACTACAACTGCACCGATATGTAAAATAGAATATCAAACAGACAGCCTTAAAACTGCATGTAATTTGGATATTAAAATAATAAATAAATGCATAGATACATGAAAGGCAGCCAACAAAATCAGTAAAAACAAGATCTCAAAAAGTGCAGCATGTTTGCAGTATAAAGTGAGACTTTCACCATCTGTTTGAATGTCATGCATCTGACAAATGTATTTCATGCTCAGTTGCGATGATTTTTCTCTGCTACCTTCTGTGCGAAGCATAGTTCCCAGTCACGTGTCCAGATCCATCACAACCAGGTGTTGGGCACCTGCAGGTTGAGAGACACAGAGACCAGGTGCTTTTTACAGCAAAAGACTGAGAGTAGAGCAGTGAATTCAAGCTAATATGCAGAGATGTGGTGCAAATAGCAAACAACTTCATGTGGAGTACATAGAGATTGTGCCTAACGTGTAGTAGAAAGGAAAAGAGAGGAGAGGAAAGAAAGGGAGACAAGAGGAAAGGAGAGACAAGGAAAGGAAAGGAAAGGAAAGGAAAGGAAAGGAAAGGAAAGGAAAGGAAAGGAAAGGAAAGGAAAAGGAGAGGAAAAGAAAGGAAAGGAAAGGAAAGGAAAGCGTTGACCTGAGCTGATCTTCACTAAGGCAAAAACAAGCTGCCTAGCTTAATGTGTAAAATCCTTTAGCAACAATAACAGTTTTCAAAACACATACTTTAGTTCCTGAGAGTTGGCTGCCATCAGTGATTTGAGTGTTTTGTCAGCCAGGGGACATCCAGACACACTGAAGAGGATAAAGAGCTAACAGTCATTTTAATGCACTCTTTGATCACAGCTGAATTAAATAATCTTAATACAATGTCTCAATGCATATTTATACAAAATTGTTTGAAAACACAATTCCACTTCTTCCTCATGAAAAAGCTTTTTCCTGTCACCAATGTGGGGAAAAAAACGACATAAAATCTATCTAAACAAGCTATGAGACAAGTTTTCAACTGTAGTAATAAACATAATCAAACAATCAGCACAGTTTCCCTTGTCTATATATGTGCTGGCTGCGTCTAATGAGAGTGTAATTAATTACAGTACCTCCGATGTGATGCATAATTCCCCGTCACATGGCCACTGCCGTCACAGCCTGGGGTCGGACAGCTGCAGGAGAACACAAAGCATTTAATACACAGATTACTCTAGTTCCCACAGACTTTGCAAAGCTTGAACTGAATCTTTCTTTTACATTGAGAACCTTTTCATGGGCATTAAAGTAAAAAAAGAGTTAGTACAGCAGGAAGTTTAGTAGAAAATTATTATTTTTGCTCAACATTCAGTTTAACAATGTTTCTGAATGTCGGAGGGGGTGCTGTGCTGTGGAAACTAGAGGATCCTACTTTTCTCGTGGTGTAATTCTCAAGAGGAGACCCAGCAGAGCATGCACTCTAACTACAAGAGTCAAGAGTTGTAAGCTTGTACAGGACATACAGGGAGAAAACTCACTTTCAAATAGATACATTTCTTCTCCACATGAACCTGCAGACATACCAGTTACAGTCATATATGTAACACGGTGAGTTTCATTTGTGTGTTTTGACTCACTTATATCAATCTGTCCTACTTAAACAAAGGTACAGTTTGGAGTTACACTTCTTATTATTAAAACTGACCATCTGCCAACTAAACGGGAAGCTCACATTATGCACAGCTGGCTGAATAAAGATGCCTCGAGATGTTTCAGTCTTTAACGTGACGTACCTCAAAAGCTCTTTCTTTGAATCTCGTAATAGCAGCTTGGTTTTGGGGCTTATCATGCTGCCGTCTCCTTGATAGTGCTGGTCCTCCAAGGAGACCTGATCGTAATCCTCCTGCTGAGAAAGAAAAGATAAAAACATGGCCTTAGCTGTCCAAAATATTGAACCTGAACACAATCTGCAATGACCTAAAAGTGAATAATTAATGAAAAGCCCTGTATAATACTCTTAAAACACAAGCCCTGGGGGTTGGAGTGCAAGGCAAAGAGATTATGCTTAAGAATACTTAAACTGTAGTAAACCATACATCCATTTAAAGGCATACTTAATCCAAATAGTTTTTATGATGTATGGCCATGACATATGGATTTCCTTTTTTTTTTTTTTTCACACAGACAATACTGTGCAGTCACCAGATGTTGTGTATGATTTAAAAGCAGGTCAAATGTGATAACTCTTGATATCAACTACAAATGAATACCACCTGTGAAGTAATGAAAAGAAAACCTTTGAAGCCCAGATTAAGCTTCATTCAGGCCCCTGGGCAAGGGTGATATGTGGAGACTAGATTAGCACTATAGTCCTCAGTGTATATTTAATACATTTCATAGTTGCACAGATCTGACCGGAGCTGCTGCTTTGTTTACCAGCAGGTCGTTGCTTACATTGATGGCATCTGTATTTCATGCTGGAAATATTAAGATTTTAGCAAGCTGGGGGATTTTACAGTTACGAAACTTTTTTAGTGTGATTCAAGTATTTTTAGACCAAATTTGACACTGTGGCTATTTTTAGACTACATTTGACCACCTCTTTGGCCCACAAAGTGAATAAATAAAAGAGAATTAATTAATTCTCTGCCATATTTTAATTCTTGTCAGTGTGGAGAAGGCTTTGAAACATTTACAATTTGAGGTTGGGAAATGAAAAGGTAACGCTTCATTGCAGGTCAGTAAATTCCTAAAAACCCTATTTGGGTTCCTGGAAAGAACAATGTAATCAGATAATGATTATAGGACAAATAGAGAGTTCTGAGATTTTAGTTACAGTTTAGTTTGATGTGTTGAGTTTATTGTGCAGAAAATCTATTTGCGCAGCAAACCGAATAATCAGAATATGAAAACTCCAAATGGTGTAAACGTTTTAGAGAATCTTAAAGAGGCTGGGTGTTGGGGGACTTCAACTCAAGACGTCAGTACTCCCTGTTGACCAGGAATCTTGTATCTTAATCTTTTACTTTTGGTCTATTACTGTGCTCCTCAGTCTCTGTGTTATTTATGCACTTTGTGTAACTGAAATGTCTTTGGTTTGGTGACACTCCACAGACTCTCAAATTCTCACCCTGCACCATTTACATTTCTCATGTGTTTAATATAATCTTACATTTTTAGATTACATTACATTAAAGGTGTCAGTTGTTGTGTTTTTTTTTTTTTTTTTTTTACCTCTTTGTCCTGTAAAACATGTGCTTTGCTGAAGTTGACAGGGATGGGGCTCTCCCAGCTGTCTCTCTCACACAGCGGCTGGTAGAAGGCGGGGCTGATGAGCACGCTCCCGCCTTTGGCCACAGTGGACTCGAGAGGAGACAGCGGGTCGTCTGAAGGTGCCTTCGTCTGGGCTTTCACATTTTCCTTACATTTCTTCATGCTCAAGTCCAAGGTGCCATTTTCATCCACTTCTATAAGCATGTCCTAAAGGCAAGAAGTTTAATTCTTTAATCAAGTAATACATGTCACAACATGTTGCGGAAGAGCACAGTAGATAAAGTAATATCATTGCAGTGCGTGCCAACATATGAAAACAAATGAATCAGAGGATAAAAATAGAAGATGTTTTCTAATTATTCTAAAAGGAATGTAAATAAAACACAACTAACATTAATATGACGCCAACAGTATGGTAAACTTGAATCCAACAACATTTCACTGTAAACATGAAAAATTACTTTAGAGTAGAGTTCAGAGCAAACAAATAATACATACAGTGGTTATCTCACACTAGACAAAGTACCAAACTAAGCCAGCGTTAATTCTGCTGAACACAAAAAAAAATAATCACTGGTGTGTAGTTTTTCAGTGACAGCTGTGTCATCTGTTTTCTAGGACACACAACCAAGATGGCAGCTGGGGGGTTGGGGGGGTGGGGGCTGGTTTTAGGTCATCATTATTATAGCAAAAATTAAAAAAGCTTAATGTGGCATAAGTTTCCCCGCTGACAGATGTGTTTGTCGTTTTTGCGCTGAAACGCAGTAGCATGATGACTTATGGCTGTTTTATGGTATTAAAAGTTTACCTCATTAAATGCTGAAATCCTTTTCCATAAATGGAACCAATTATTCAACGCATATGTTTCATTAAAGCCTATACATCATTATTTTTCATAACAGAGGGGAACCTTTCAAATTAATTAAAGGGGATAATTTTCATGAACATTGGATTTGGCTGTCCACTTTAATTATTCAGCCATTTGATGATGTGTGTACCTAATCAAAATAACACCAGTGTAAAACTATAGGACCTGCAAGACTTTTTGTGATTTACTTTGATTTTTATTTTGTTTCTGGCTCTGATTAAAAGCTAAAACTAAGGATTTTGTTGTTTTTTTTGCTATTATTGATTAATTAATGATGTAATTTAAGCTTTTTTGCACTGTTAAGTATGTAAAATCAGCTTGCTTTCACGCTTTAAAGGCCAGCTTTTTGGTGCTTTTTTTGTGTGTGATATTTCAACGTGTAATATACATATGCAGATAAGTTAAAGCATCCAACACCATATAACACTCTAAATATGGCCCCTTTTTTTCAGACTTGAAAGCTGTTCTTTATTTTGTACGTCTCTCCAAGGAAACTAAGCTGTAAATGAGAACAGATGATTAACTTGCTAACACTGTTTTATTCATTCAGTGGGCTGGTACCTGGTACAGGGCCACATTCTCAGCTCAACAAGCTGGGAGACAAGGATCTGTGCTGTGTAGGTGTGGAAACCTTGAATCATCTACAGTACAGTGTGCACGTATGTAACCCACAGAATGTGATCAATATTAATCATGAAGTGAGTTTGGAAAAAGTTGAACACAATGCCGGGTTGCAGATAAAGACAGCTGAAGAGATTTTGGATCTGTGCACATTTCCAAGAAGAGTTTGGATTTTGTGTGAATTAAACTTTTCAGATGTTAACTCCTTTAGCTGATTGGCTTAATCCATTAAAATGCTTTTAAAGACTATCTGGTGTAGACAAACAGCCTATGCTGGATCATATAACTAAGCAAAATATCCTCTGCCATCTGCAGTGGGCAAGATGCATTTTCAGACAACAGTTCAGGGTTTTTACATGCCAGCTGATGTCGAAACTAAATACAATACCACATGTTTTACAAAAAAATAGACAAGTATTTGTAATTGGGAAGGAAGGCTGATTGTATTTCTTCTTTTGATGTGATTACACAAATTTTCATTTGTGTACATTAAAGCTTTATGAAGTGGAAACCTCCTTGTTTTTCTGCCACCAGAGTGCCAGGCTCCCTTTGCCAAAATCTGTCTTTTGATGTCTTCCCTTTTTATACACAAATCAGAGTTCCTTTAAAATGACCACATTAAATACCTTTCCAAGTGGTCTAATTTGATTACCTTTGTGGAGGTTGCCAAGGGCCGGCCGGCGACAGCCTCCATGTTCTTCCGGTAGCGAGTGGAGAGGTTAAGGATGGCGGCGGTCGCTGCTGAGGCTTGGAGACCATCCTCTTTTTTGAATTGACTCGGCGGGCTGTGCTGACCAGGGGTGGGCAGGCGGCCACCTGGAGCACCAAGGAAGCCAGGATACTGCTGAGGTGCTAAAAAACAAATAATTAGCGAATAAGTTTGTTACTGAGACACCAGGTGTTCCACCTAAACTTAATAAGAGCGCAAGTTGTAAGTTCATATTTGACAGTTTTAGCAACAACCAGTGATACAAAAATTTAGATAATGACACATAAATATACACACATAAATATGATGTATGCAAATAGATTATTATTAATTTAGCAGCAGCTGAAACAACATCTACACACTTAAAACACATGACAAAAAGTAGTTTGCAACATTTATTCATCTTCCTTAACATGTTAACTAACAAATAACTGTTTTCTTTGGTTAAATAAAATATATGAGGCTTACAATCGGGGAAATGTGACATTTCCTGGTCATGGTTGGTCCCCATCAGAGGCTGTTTGCCGAAGACCTGTGCATCAAAGCTGGCGTAATCAAAGCGGATTCTGCTGTACTTGTCCATGTCTTTTGTGAGGCTTGTTTGCAAGGCTGCTACTGGATGAGAGAGCCTGTAGTTCAGCTGGTTCAGCTCGAACTTTTTTATCAAGCCGATGGCTCTACAAAGAGACAAATTAAAAAAGAAAAAAGACTTTATTTAATTGTGTAAAACTTGTAAAAATAAGATGCCTCACAAGTTCATATTAAGCAGTTAAGTATAGACATTGTTTTAAACCATTCAGGGACGCCAGTGCTTTTGCACACATAGAGTCTGGGATCTGATGTGTGTTGTAGATCCACAGCCAGGTTGCCAGACTAATTAATATAGTAGGAGTGGGCATCCTGCCCATGATATATCCACAGGGAACAAAGAGTTCTGCTCTTTTATCATTTCTAATAGAGAGGAACTCACAGGACCAGCAACCATTGCTTATGTCTGCTTGGAAAGCTGAAAATAGACTGTGCGTTCTGCTGGGATCACTGAATAAAAATATCCCACACACTCTCCTCAACAATAATAGTGTTTATCACTTTTTTGCATAACCTCAGTTAGGCTTTTACAACTTCAGTCCACTACAGAGCTGAATATGATTTCTGGGTGCTTGTTGTAATTATTTTTCTGCACATGTGACCACATTGAGAGCAGTGAAAATCCCGAGCGTTATCTGGCATTATACCTCGGTGAGCGGTCAGGTGTTTGTCTGCATTTCAGGCTGTCGTCCTGAGGTTTGGAGACTTTCACTGCAGCAGCGATGGGGCAGCCTGAGAGACTGGATGGGGAGGAAATCAAACACATTAGCCTAATACTGTAACTCATCTATGAACAGGGTACAGATTTTCTAATGGCTTTCTCCTGTGGATGTACCTCCGGTGGGTGCTACGGTTACTGTTGACATGGCCTCTTCCTGTGCACCCGGGTGTAGGGCACTTGAGGACGTTCTCATGCATGGCCAGGACTGAGGGGAGAGGAGATAAGTATGGTAAGAGAAACATGTCCAGAATAATTCAACATGTGAGATAACGAAGAACGAAGCTGAAAAGATTATAAGATGGTAAATAAATATATATTTACTGAGCATTTTGGAAGTAAAACAAATACATTTTCATACATTAAACGTTGGTTTATGTAACTGGCTGGTACATTAGAGCCTATAGAGCAAAGATCCTACAGAGACAGAAATAGGAGAAAAAAGCAAAAGGCTTTCTCCTTGTGAGGAATGCTGTAATGTCGCTGAAATGTAAATAGCTTAGTGCAAAGAGGAGCGTAACAAGACAGCTGATTATATTCTTCAAAACAAACGCGTTGTTAAAGGTCCGCTCTGTATCCTTAGAAACTTCTTTTCTGTACATATTCTCCAATTAGTTTGTTGGAGTTGTCTATTTATTTTTGAATACTGCGTTAGCTAGCCCTTTGATTTGCAAATACTGCCTCCAGTCTAAGAGCACACGCTTTTTTGAAAAAGTTAATTACTTTTTCTGTTCCTTTTGTAACATTACTGTTTAATGTTGAATGTTTGTTGAGTTATATTGAAATGACTTAACAATCGCCAATGTGGGAAAAAAAAAAAAAAAAAAAAAGAATTCAATATTCACACATTACAACACATTACGAGAAAGAGAGAGGGAAAAAAAATCCTTTAAGTTTATTTGAAAAGTTTCATGCACATCTTTGAATTGAACTAAACATATAAGCAGGTCTTTCTTGTCTTTGGGCTTGTGCTAAGAGGATTTCAATTACTGCGGCTGATTGTAAATCCTAAAACTGGCAGTTTTTATGAGTAGAAATCATCCATTATACTGAATGTATACACAGAACTGCTTGTGCAACTTACTCTCAGGAGGAACTCGGACTTTATGAGGACACCCAGACAAACTCCTGTGATGTGGGTACAAGCCGGTCACATGACCAGTGCCATCACAGCCAGGGGTGGGACACTTTATATCCTTTTTATCTGTCCGTGGGGAATCTGTAGACACAGAAAAGATAATATTTCACAATAAAAAAAAAAATACAATACAACCACTGTGCTGATTCCGTGACATGCTAAAGCTTTTCTGTCTTTATGTGTTCTGTCAAGAAATGTGTAAATAAATGAAATATACATATAATGCACTTGTCCTGTATAATTATTGTACATAGGTCAACAGATTGAAATATCATGCAAAGCTAGACACTTTTTTCACAAAATGCATCTATTAATCTGTCATTTTAGTTAAGGCTGCAGTTCAACACAGAGCAGTCACTTCTTAATGCCCATCCATCGAAAGATTACATCTAGGATTACACATTTAGCCGCAGTCATTTGAAGAATCAGAGGGAAACATGAGAGGCACTTTAGGAGGATTTAAGACTTATGGTCATGGTTAAATATCCAGTTGATTCCTATCAAAATCCAATATTCTGAGTAGTAGCAATTCCATTAGAAAATTTTGTTCTTCTTTATTTTAGTCTGTTTATTTATTACTTCACTTGTTGCCAAAATGTTTTTAGTATTTAAGAGGATTTCCTCCCTCTGATCCCCCCCACCACCACCCTGCGTATGCTTCTTTTATTCTTTTTGATGTTTTTTTTTTGAGCACCCAATCATCCAAATCACAAGTGGTCGAACTGATTTACACTGGATGAAGGTACAACTGTGAAAACTGTTTGTTCCCATACTGATCACTTTTTTTTCTTAAGACTTGCATCACAGATCTTTTCCTCTTTATTGTTACCTTTTCCTCCATGATAGTTGAGTCTGGTGTCCATGTCCATCATCCTATGGTGCCTCCTCTCATTGGTCATCTGCTCCATGAGGAACCGGTCCATTTCCCTGTAGGCATGGTGTAGGACCTGTCTTTGCTCTGTCTGCAAAGCTATGGCCTGCTCCAACAGGCTGAAGTTAACCCTCCCTCGGCTCATTTCAAGGCCCCTCTCATGGAGGCCCAGCGCCCAGCCGTCAAGCCGAGGTGGCCTCTCCACCTCCGTCTCCCCCTCGCTGTCCTCCTCCGTAGGTGGCGGCCTGTATCTTAAAGCCTCGGCATGAAAAATACTTGCTCTACCCATTGGACCACCTAGTTCCGAGTGAGGCTCTTCTTTAACGTGGCCGTTCCTGCCTGAAAGGTCTTCAGAGGCTCTGGAGGGACTGCAGCCCGAGCTGTTCACCTTGGCAGACAGAGACAGAGGCTCCCACTCAGCTTCCCTCATGTCTCCGTATGGACTCTGTGGCGATGACGTACCGCTCATCCTCTCTTGACTTTGGTCTTCTTCGTTCTTAAGGAGCTCATCCTCATCTTCATCCATCAGAGGTTCAGATGTGTCTGGCTCACGCTGTGGAGAGCCATCAGAGGTCACTTCTGACCATCCCAGCGAATCGTTGGACTTTGCTGCTGCATCGTGGCAGCCATTTCTGTTGGTCACTCCGTTGACTGTATTTAAGTTTCCATCTGAAACAACAAGAAAACACGTATTATTCTCTGTGTTTTCAAGTGTTTTAAGGCCACATATGTTCTTCTTTTTTTGACCCCTCAGTCACACAGGATAAGACTTGTATGTCCTTGGTAATCTTCTCCAAATCCTTTCAAGGTTTTAGATTTTGTATTACTTCTCAATGAATAATATCTTCATAAAAACATGTTTTTATTAACATCTAGAGGATTTATAAGAACACATGTCGCAATGGAAATGATAATCAGAAGGTTGCAAGATTTCCATGCAATTCTTAAAGTATATTTTAGAAAACATATACAGTATGACCCTTCTTTCTGCTAGTTGAACATGAAAGCTGGAGATGAAGAACACAATTGTTTTCTTCTTCCTCTGTGTCTCCAATTGGAGAAACAACCCAAAATAGATTTAGGACAAGATTATGGAAGGATTTACAGTGCGTTGGACAGTGAACATCAGTTTTTAATTAGTAATGTGTATTTTTAAGTGCAAGCTAAGCAGCAACATGTTGTCATCTGCACACAAAAAATGATTTTAAAAACGCAAAATTGTTGTTTCTAAGGATGAGAACAAGGAAAGTGAAGAGGATTCCTGAAAACACAGATGGCAGAAACCACAAACACGGAGATAAAAGAGAGGAATTTCTGTGAGCTGCTGCTGTCTGTGTGGCAGGACTTGGTTTAGGAGAAGCCAGCCAACCTCAGTCAAAAAACTGACAATAATTTTGTTGGATAAAAGTGTTAAAGGCACAACATTGAGAAGTTACAACAGGAACGAGAGGCCTGCCTAGTGAACATGACACAAGGCAACTGCAAAAATACAAATAAGATAAATTTTGGTTGGATTTTTTTAAAAATCATGAGAAAAAGCTAATTATAGAAAAATAGAAAAAATGTATTTATTTAATTTAAATAGCAAATTTCAAGTTATTATGAGTAAAGTTGACTGGACCAGTTACTTCAATTAAAACAGCTGTTTTTTAATGTTGAAATCATACATTTGTATCTTTTCTGTGGGCCTTGGTGAGGTAAAATATGTCAACATTTCCTGGTTAACATATCTTATTATCTAATAAGTATCTAAGTAAAAATATTAAAAACCTACAGTAAGGCAAATAGATTGATTATTTAATAAAAAGTTATTCCAAATTATAAAGTTAGAAGAGCTTTTCCAATAATTTACTATTTTTTTTTTTAATAGAAAATTAATTCCATCATTTTTAGGTTTTGACTTTTCTTTTTTAAATCCTTGTGGGTGTGATAAGATACCATATATGATATATGTAGTGCCATTATTCCAGATTAATTTAATATATATGCATTTCTTCTTAAATTTTACACTCATTTTGTATAATCTCTTTTCTCCAGCTTATTTTGCTGAGTGCTCTCAATAATTTAATTAGCATTGACCTCTGGTCCGCCATATTTTAGAATAAATCCAGAAATCCCGGTCACATGTGCAGAGAGCCACAAGACTGAGTGAAGCCTTACGCACTGAACGTCTGATCAGTGGAACAGACAGAGAGGGTTAGCTTTATCTTTCAAAATGCATCTGAGACAACACTTTATTAACACCACTGATAATATTAAGTCATGGTCAGTGATTAACAATGGAAAGCTGTCATCTGGATTGATTCAACAAAATCTCTCTTGATCCTCCAAAACCAGTCAAACTTATGCTCGACTAAGGCTCTTTGGACTGTGAAGGTTTTTACTTTCAGCAGGCTGGACTGTATATCCTCTTAAGTGGCCAGACATCAGAGACCGCTGCAAAAGTAGGATTCGAGAGGTTGAGAAGATAGATAGAGATGGATTGTTAGAATCAGATCACACAGTGCTGAGGATGATACAGATATAGGCTTTATCAGACAGCCACCACAAAAATTTAATCCTCACCGAATGAGCTTTAAAATATGACACAAATTATCAAGCACTAATAAAAGAGGTAACTGCTTTTGTGACATATGAGTTTGTACATTATTGTTTGCAGAGGAATTTGACATGCCTGGTTTCATACGCATTGTGCTCGGGCAACATTACAATGTGTTACTATGTGTTCCCTGCTGTGAAAAATATTTGAAAAGAGGCGTCTAAAGACAAACCCTGTTGAATGAAAAATTAAAGCCAGTTACACGTATTTACATTTATGAGGCAAGCAACAAGGGTTTTGTTTTTCATCCAGATGGACTCTCTGGCCTGACACAGCCGCATACAGTCAGACAAGCACACAGACGTATACACACACAGACAAAGACACACACATAAGTGCAGTGAAAAAAGGAAAGAGATGGAGGAAAAAAACTTGGATCCCTCCAGTGGTTTGTGTGTTGGAACAGGTGAACAGTTTGTACTCCAGAATAGCCATTACCAGCACTCTGCAGCAGGGCTGCAGTTGGCTACAGTTGAACACAGTGTGGCTCGACCAAACGAGAGGCTTATTTTTCTCCCTTTTTGTTAAAATGCAGATATGACCAGCTTCCCACTGCAGAAATTCTTGCTGCCTCCAGTACACTTTTTCCATTTTTTGTTTTCCTACAGAAAATAGTCCCAAAATCTGATAACAGCAAAATATGTTTATCGCTAGCCGTATTCATTTGACACGTCAATAGACTTTTTTTTTATTCTGGACGGATTTTGTTTTGTTTCAAAGCCATAGGCCACTGAATATCAGGTTCAAATAGGGAAAATATACAGCAGTCAATCAATGCCTGATGATAAAAAGAAAATGTATCTAGAATTCACAGCAACAAAAGGAAGAACTGATGATACACAGTGAATTACTTAGATAATTGTAATGTAATATGAACCCAGGAAACAAATAAATTCCATTTCCAATGAATCCACACAATTCAGTGAGCTACTCTCCTGGTCCATTTAACTACACACATGTGTACTATAATGAGCTGTAGACATTATGCCTAATTATGTATTAGACTGTGTTAGAGGGCCTAACAAAAGCTTTTGAAAGGGACAATTACGTTTGTTGCTTAGTTACATCGTTAAAAATATACCAAATCAGTGCAGATTATAGTGGGCGAGAATGCACATGTACACCACGAGCATTGTTGCCAAAATGCACAAAATTCAATTCATTAGGAAAAAAGAAAACATTTTCGCTCCTGAAAAGGACAGTGGAATAAGTGAAAATAAACATTTTTTAACTGTTGTTGATTAAATTCGCCTGTTGTTGAGTAAAATCTTTGAAATTAAATAAATAAAAATAAAACACTTAAATATTAGAACATCAGCCAAATAATGTTGACAACTCATTTGATTTTCAAAATAGGCAACTTCAATAAAAATTCAATATAAAGGAATGGCAGAAGTTTAATTTCAAAATCAAAGTGAACTGGTGAACACCCCCATTCAGTTTTTCATTCTATGGATTCAATGAGTTTGGACTGGCTATTGAAAAAGGACAGATGAGGGGTCTGAAATCTGGCCTCATCAAAAGAGGGTAAAGCCACGCCAAAAATATCATGGCAGATCAGCTGTCAAAACTTCAATTTGTGGACGTGAGACACAACTAATGTGGACCCAGCAGTGTAGTCTTTCACTTCCACTGCACAATGACTGCGGCTGCTGGCTGATGGCAGAGGGAGGGAAATATGAATGCAACAGATGGGATTTTAAAATTCAGCGTCAATTGTTCATCAAAACAGACAAAACAACAGGACATCTGTTTACCTGCTGGAGTGTCAATGTTCCTCAGCTCTTCTTTGTCCTGTGGCGGTGCCAGGTCCTCGCTCTCCTCTTCACATGCCTCGCTGGGGCTGTAGTGGCGGGGCTTCATCAGCAGGGACTTTCTCTTGTTGACGGGGGCGCCCTGCACCCCTTCCTGAGCACTCCTCTTCCTCGCCATGGACCCATATGGGCTGGAGGGACGAGGGGAACGGACAAAAAGCGCAGCAGGGTCAACAGAGGCTTCGGCTGGCTTGTTTTAAAGGTCCAACTACTAAAATTTGAGACTTTTTTTTAATACATCATCAAGTGAAAACCCTCAGAAAGAATCACATGTTTGATCTGGGAAATGAATACTTCCCGTCTGGCTTAAAGATGAAAAAGGTGAGAAAAATTCAAAGTGTTCACATCATAAAATTGTACCTGTGCGTCTCAGTGATGCAGTCGGCCAGCCCTGTGAAATAAAGGCCAAGAAAGAACAGATAAAAAGTCATGTTTACATTTCCACTACAGCAGCACAGCATCTGTCGACATAATCTTCATCAAAGGTTCAAGGCGACTCACTACTTTTGGACTATCGCTAATGAAATTTTACAACGCTCTGTAAATATTTGTTTTACAGATAATGTTTTAGGGATGACACCACAAGGGCTAATACTGCTTTATCCAGCCTTTCACCATAGATTTTATTCTCTTTTACAATGCCATCGGGTATAATCAGCATAAGGATGGAGAAGTGGTCTCTTCATTGATCTGAAAAGCTTTTCATTCAGTGTGGCTCATTCTCCGGGAGACCAACAGTAGCTCATCCTTTGACAGCGACGACAACATGATCTAAAAGGGTAAATCAATTTTCCCAGAGGCCTGCGTCAATCTCATTCACAAGTTCTACCCATACTCCCATGAAGCACAACCAATAATAACACTTTTCATGAATTTCCCTAGATGTAGTAATAGCTCCAGTGTGAGCAGGCAGGCCTCGGAGGCCCTGAACACTTGCATAATGACATATCCAGTCTAGAGGTTTTCAATCACACAATATATATACACTCCTTAACTAATTTGAGCCACTGTTCCAATTTAATGAAGTTATTCCCCTCTGAATAATGAAATGGCAGTGCAGTGCTCTTCAGACCGGTAAGATAATACATAAAATTGACAGTTATAAAGTTGGATTGTTGAACTGATACCCCTAACCCATGGCGATAAGTGGAATATGTGTGTGTGTGCATGCATGTGTGTGTGTAGTTAAAAGCAAACTAAAACTAAAAGCTTTACTCACCTGTGCTACTGTTACATGGTTTCAGGGTTTGCTCCTCACCTTCAGAATCCATCTGTAAATAAAACATAGGATGTAAAGAAAAGCCAGTAGATGACAGCTTTTTTCGTGTATTTATCTATTTTCATTAATTTCTTTTATTTGAAATGGAAAAAAAGGTTCAAATACTTCATAGATTATTGTTGATTTTTGTCAGTCACCCAGAGCCAGTGAGCCTTAAAATCAATTTGTGTGCACAACAACATCACAAAGAGCTCCTAAAACACCAGTAATATGCAAACACATGGAGCATAATGTCAGGGGAGGAAAGTTTCAAAGGTGAGTAAAAATGTAATGACACTAAATAATGACATTAAAGTACGGACAGCACCTCACTGTGTGTGTTTAGACAAAAATAGTTGCTAAAATCCATCCACTCTCTCTGGCTGTTGCTTGTGGGTCCCAAATAAAACCTATTAAACATAATTATTCCAGGCTGATGGTGGCGTATAGTGGTCACAGGCCAGTGAAATCTGTGAGTCATAGGATATGCTGTTACTTTTCCCTGGTAATGGGAAACATGACTCCTCTCTCTCGTTTGCTGTTGTGATTGAAGGCACTGACCTGTCATACATTTATAATAGGGGAGCAGGTGTGGCAGTGATGGACCTTAATTTCCTTTAATAAACCTTTTATGTGCCACACTCTTAATGCCACGCCGGGCCCTCAGAGGTCCTGCTCATAATAGGTTCATTACTTTTGATTACTACAGCCTATTGAGACAAACAACTCCCAAACACTATAGATTACATTCTGTAAAAACGAATGTACCTCATTAGTTTGTAACACTTTTCCACACAGACATGTTTCAATGTTTTGTATAAATTTGTTGTTCTGAAGGAAAAATGTTGCTCTTACACACTGCAATCTGTAACGTGGACATTAATCAAAGTTCAAATGATGTTATCAGTGAACCTAAATATCACCACTGAGTCATACATGTTTATTACCAAGGTGTTTTTTTTTTTTCTTTATGTGACATTTTAGACCTGCCATGTTGTACTTCTTTATACAATTCAGAGTTTCTCTGGTTAATCAATATTAGTGTAATAATTAGTGTAATAATAACAGATTTCTAATGTCAGTTTAATTTTTTTTTAAAAAGTCAATGCTATAAGAATCACCTAGAAATGTGTTGCAGTTCTGTCCAACCACTGAAAAACAATTAGTTTCAATGGGTTTCAGGCTGCATTATATATCTTACTATGGCTCCATTTTCTTTCTCTCTACAGTACACTGCTTACAGTATCCACTTTCACACATTATATAAGTTTTAGTCTGACAAAAAAATGAAACCCTTTTTTTTTTTTTATCGTTGCTTAAAGGGTGTCACGTGTATTTCTGACATCATAATTACAAAACCTATGTTTATCAGCGAGTTTGAGCTTATATCTATTACACATAAGAAGGAGCGACATGTAACAAGACGGGAAGGGAAGACTTGATAGATGCTGTGGTGTACTAACAGGTAGTTCTGGCATGGCAACAACATGGACAAACATGTGACGCTGAGTGTTTACAAAAGCAGAACAAATAGATACATTCAGGGTGAAACGGGAGATTTTGTTTTAACACTCCCTGCATGATCTGGCTGAGAACGTACATATATAATTTACCTTTTTATTACTATTGTATGGCAAGTCTTTTTGTCAGGGGATCATACATTTTTCAGATAGAGTGCTATATGTCATAGATTGATGAAAAGCAGCCTTTGGTCATGGATATTTGAAAATGGAATGGGCACATTTTACTTCAACACCCTGAATTTAGCATATTCAAGCAGTATAAACATTTAATCAATGGTCCATAACAAATGATAATATAGTTGTAAGCAGATATGAGCGTTTAGCAATGTGTTTGACAGCAACTATAACTCCTCCTGTGGGCAGCCATAAGTGAAGGCTGTTGTATAAACAGATAATAAACGACAATATAGAAAAACACCACTGTAATAATATAAAATATTCATAAGTTATAATTTTTGACAAATACTGTACATTCACATTAACACGCATATCCTTATATCTACTTACAACTACATATATTATCATGTGCTATAAACCATTTCTTCATTATGTATATACTACTATTTATATACCACCTAAATTTATAGTATATAAATGTGGAAGTAAGTGGAATTAAAAATGACATATACTTATCAGTGCCTCTGTTCCAGGATAATAACCTGTGCAATAACTGACTGAATAACAGTCTAAACATAAAAGAATATTTTTTTTAGAAACTCCCTCAGAATAATTAATTTAAAGGCTTTATCATTTACTTTGCTCACTTCTTTTGTTACCCAAAAAATAATGTCATGTTGTGTCTTGGTAAGTGTTACAACAATGTGTGTTTCCATCAAAGTTTTGTATCCCCAGCTATGGTACGTCATAGTGCGCATTAAATTTTGTGCCGTACTCACAATAAATGTTGTTAAGAAACAATTGTTTGGTGGCAGATCATTTTTACAAAAGTTTACACACAGAAATAATGCCACTGAGTTCGATGTTTAAGCTTGATAGGAGTGTTTTTGCATGTTTTATTGCAAAACATCCTCACTTCATACAGCTGCTGAGCATTTTCTAAAGCACAAGGTTTTAGATTTCTGAACATACTTTCCGATCCTCTTGGGCTGTCACTGATTTCTATTCATTTCAGTTTGAAACACACAGACTTTGAATGAACTTAGCATCATGTCTGCTTTAAAAAAGTTGAAGTACTGTAATGGACCTCACGGACATGTAAGGAAAACGTACAGAATAAATATCTCTCTAAACTTTCTGTTGTGGTTTCACAGAATGTTCTTTCAGGTACAAATCCAGCCGAGTCAACCTGACATCTAAAGGCAACGACCACAATAGAAAAAGCAGACTCAGCAACACTTTTTAAAGAGTACTATATTATCTGCCAGCCTCCCACAGCTCTGCATAAGTAAAATCCAATCTCAGTTTGTGATCACTGTGGTCAAAAGAGCAGTGACACTCCACCACTTAGCATGCTACTTATCCAAAACACTGTTACACAATCACTGAGCCCCAGGGATTTTTTTTTTGGTCCCTCACAAAGTTATTTTTTCACCTTGTGTTTAGAATTATAAGCTCTTTCTGAGTCCCGTCCGCATCAGATTATTTACCTTTGACTGTAGTTTTCCGAGCGCTCTGTAGGATAAGATGCCAGATCCACACTGTCCACCCTGGTTGATGCTTTCACACTTCTTATCTCTCAGGAGGTGATCGTGTAATTCATTATCTATAACAGAATATACACCAAACACAAAAACGTGTCAACTTTAATCTTACAGCCTGTAACTTATTTACTTTTTAGCTTATGGGAAATCAATTGTATGTATGTAAACCAGATTTCTGAAGGTATTTAATTATTATATTTTCATATTCTGGGGACACGGATGAGAATATGAAGTCAGAAAAAGGTGGAAAGAGCATATTAATACCTCACATGGAATAAGGAGCACAATGCAAATTGATTGCTTGACAGAGATCAAATTGCTTGCTTCTAATTAATACAAAACATCCAAGAGGGAAAACAAGGATGAACACAATGAGTACATTAAGCCTCTTCACTTCACAGATCTTATTATGGAATTATTTATTTCTGTTAGCTTTGAAAAAAAAAAAAAAGGAACCCAACATCTTCTTAATTATAGCTCACAGAGCATTTCCCCGGAAAAACAAAACTGGGTGAAAAAAGAAGAGGGAGTGAGGGAGGGAGGGGTATTCACTCAGTTTCATTAGCATATGAAAAAAGACTCACTACTATTTGAGCTGGTTCGTCATCTGCTGAATCATATTTATGCGCCCACCCCCCCCTCATAAACGCACATACACAAACCCCAAGTCCAACACAAATAATGCTTCTCAGAGGACTGTTTCCCTACGTCGAGGGCAGATTTCTCAGGGGGAAAGGAGGCAGCCTGATGCTGAGGCTCTATGAGATTTTCTATGTGTTAATCTGGCTGCTAGGTGTCCTTGAGCCCAGCCCATTCCCCCCTAACCCCATCTGCCAGCATTCCCACCACAGAGGAGAGAATGGGCTGCGACTGGGGGTAGAAAAAGAGAGAGACCTTCCCAGTCCAGCAATCATGAATAACCATTGCCTCGCACCATTATCAGAAAGGCTGGATCCAAGATGAGATGATGGAGGGGAAATATCTGTAAAACACCCCAGCGCTCCTGACATTATTCTAACCACACTCTCGCATTTTGCTGAAAGTGATGCTATTATTATTATTTTCATATAATGCCTTATTAATACCGTGCAGCTGCTGTGGATATTCATCACTGACCTTGAGTCTTTGTGTCCCCTTGTTCCCAGCTTATCCGTGCACTTGGGATGCTCTCATGTAATTAACACAGACATTATTGTGATGGAGTGAAAAACTCTGTGCTGATACCTCATCTTGAAACCAATAAACCAGGCCAGAGTAGCAAAGTAAGATTCTGGAGACCATAAAATTAATTACATTATTTACTTTTTATTATTTCCTTTAGATAGGTTGTACAGGCGAGATGATAGAGGCAAATGAGATTACACAAAATAAGATTTCAAAATGTCAGTACTGCACACTCAACCAACCAACTGTTATGATTAGATTACTCTTTTAATATAATTACTGTCTAAGGCTGTGTGTGGAAACAATGCATACATAAAAAACAGAGGCTGCATCTTAACTGATTCCCATCCTTTTCTCCATGAGCCTTTTTCTCTTAACCTTTCTTCAACGGTATCATTTTGAATTATAGGGAACGGATGGGTGCTCTGTGCAAGGTCACTGTCTGGTGTGTACTCCCCCCCCCCCCTCCCTCTCTCTCCTTGTTTTTGTTTCCTCTTCCAGAAGCACACTGAGTGAAGGGTTAAAACTGGAATGGATTTAATTATGGAATGAATGGAATTATAATGCGCCTGCAGCAAGTTTTCCTCCTTATTTATTAAAGCAGCTGATGGGCCAGGTTTGATGAGCCACTTCTGGCATAATTGAGTCATCACACAAAGAGGGTTCCTCGCATTCAGAGTGGTTTTATCAGCAGCAAACAGACCTGATTACTGGCAATTACACTCTGATCTAGGGGAAGGAGAAAAAAAGGGTAAATGTGCGGGGTAACTTCTGTGTTTATAGTTTACCCCGGGAATAATTTTCACATTAATTTTACATGCTAAGTGTATTCTGTTTATGTACAATAAAGAGCAAACGGCAGGAGATAGCACCTTTTACTTTCATATTTCCTTGTAATGAATGTCTGAGGATACAGCAAACTGATCACAATTTATATTTACCCCATAGGAGGTTTGAGGTGTGCAGAGAATCAGCCACCCTCACAGCCTGACTAGCTGAAAGGAAAAGGTGAGCTAGCAGTAATATACCTGCTTGAAAAGTGTTCACACCTATTCTGAGGACAGCAGGTAAAACTGTATACAGAAAGCAGGTGAGTGCTTTTACCATTTTTCATTGAGATGCAAATGTCTCCTTGGTGAGTAAATTAAGCTCTGCTCAGAGATTAAAATCAGCTTCTGTTCAGAGAGTGTTTAGATAAACAACTTTTCTTTCTTGCCTTTTTTTTGTGAGGTGGCGAGGGAGCCATCAGACGCCCTGTCCCTAAATACCAGCTGGACATCAGAATAATGGCTGGGGTATATTTAAGGAGGGGGGAGGGGACAAAAGAGGTCTAAGATGTCAAATCTATGGCTAAAACTTGGACCAAATTCTTTTCTTTTTTTTCCCTTTTTTCTATTTCAAGATGTTTCCTTATTGGTTACCTATAAAGTAAATTTGAAAGTTAATTAAAATTTAACAGCATTGGATAATTTGCTGTGTTATATATAAGAAAATTGCATTTTTTTTCAAAATGTTGGGCTTATATATGTGCTCCGTATGTAAATGCTCTTTCAAATTAAAGAAAAAAATATACTGTATCTGGAAGAAAATTATTCTGCCGGCAAATTATGAGCATTCCTCCGTCTGATGGAGGTTTCTGGATTCACGCAGACACAGTCAAAAATCTTGAAGTCAACTGCGATTTCAGATATAACAGCCTCACAGCTACCCTGACGGCCAAGCAAAGTGTTTGTGCCTTTTGCCAAAGAGTACTTTTATAGAGGAGCGTATTGGCATCTTATCACTTCTCCAAGACAGAGATGCTTCAATAAAAGAACACAGCTCACAGAATTCTTAACAGACAATTAGGAGCCTGGCTAGCTACTATCGCTTCAATGATTTGTTATGATGGCATAACTACAGGGGAAACTTGTTATTGGACGGAGTTCGCAAGAGTCCCATAAAAGAGTCAGATGGTGACACCTTTGCCGAGGTGATTTATGAATCTTGTAATCGCTTTCCAAAGTCATCCCAAAGCCTTCCCTCTAAATTGAGTTCATCTGGAGCCGGACCACACAGAGGCACCAAGTCCAGATTGTTTCTTCTGACATCAAAGAGCCAATTTCTGTTTTTGACCAAATTTCTGGTGCTTTTAGTTCTCTTATCGTATGAAAGGGGCCTAGATGATATGCTATTTTATTTGTGAATTTCAATCCAATTAAGCACACCAAAATATTGAGACAAATAAAATTAGTATCTTCTTGCACTACACTATGCATCAATAGCATAATAAATGGAGCAGCAGACAATTCATCCATTGGCAAGTCTCCAGCCTGCCAAACCACTCTCATGTTAGTTTGAATCTTTGAATTCTGTCATGAACATGGTTTTTCAAACCTGTCTAATTTGGGGACAGGTGTTTGGGGAAAAAGAAGTTCCAGCCCTGGTGTAACAATGAGCAGAGTAATCCTGCTCATTGTTCCTGCCCAAGGAGGCCCTTTCATGGAGGAGGTTGCATGAATGCTACCAGGTGGTCTGCAATTTGGAGAAACGTAGTAACCGTTCCAGCTAATCCCCCGTCACAAAAGGCAGGTCTCCAGTGCTCTGGGGCTCTCCGGGGCAAAGGGAAAAGTTTACCTCGAACACACAGTGTCTGAAAGGAGTCAGGGACTCGAGCAGTGATTCCTAATCAGATTGCGCTGAAGTGAACAGCTCGCATGGCAGCTGTAGTTTTCCCAGGGTTAATTACCTTTCACTGCTCTCTCTAAATGAGTCAGCTGTTCCTGTCATTAAACAACTCCACTCTATCTCTGCTCCTCTGTCCTCCACACACATGTGCACATGTGCGCGCACGCACACACACACACACAAACACACACACGCACACACGCACGCACGCACACACACACACACACACACACACACACACACACACACACACACACACACACACCCTTACAAATATACACACGCACCTTTGTTTTTCACCCAGTATTGTTGTGTAGGGTGATCAAGCTAAAGTTTATTAAAACATCAATTATTTGGATATTATAGCAACTTTGATCAATTTACTTATGAGTCAGTGGCTACTGAAATTGAGGTTGCTGTCTTTTTATTTATGCTACTGATGTTTATGCAGATAGAAGGCAGTATTCCCCATACACCTCCCCTACCCTATTAAAGGAAAATAATACCAATCTGTCAAGGTCTTATTCTAAACAGCCCCTTTAGTACTAATTGAGTATATATAGGAAGCAAACATGTTCACATATGCGCACACACAAACACAAGCATACGTACATACACACAAACACGCGGGTACACATATATGCACACACACAAACACAGAGTCCAGCTCCGATATAGTTGTGCTGTCATCAATTCTGAACAATCTGTCTGCTTACTGAGCTCAGTGGCTCAGGATGTTGGGGGAGTTTTAAGTGATTTTTGCCACTGTATGGTAAAATCCCTTGGCCACCTGGATTACAAACTCTAGTCCTTTAACTCATGCCAGTATAAATCCGTGTTAACTCGGATTTACCTCTGGCATATGAATTCTCAATCTGCGTAAGCTTTGTTTGGAATGAGCTGAACATAAGTATTTCATGCAGTAAGGATGCCCAATGGTGAATTCCTATTTCTGTGAAACACACAGTGGGAGATACTCCAGGACTAAATCAGTTATTAGAATAACTAGAAGAACCTTAAGCAGTGTTTTAGTATACTCAAGAGGTGAGGCCCGCACAGCCGTTCACAACCAGGTGGAAGTGTGCAATGCTGCACTGTGAAATCCACGTAACCATGGTGACAGATATAAACTCAGAGCTGTACACTGTGGTCAAGAGTTTAATCAGATTCCTTATACCGAGATTTTGCTTTGATTATTGTCAGACAAACATTATTTGCTCAGTTGTTCAAACACAAGCCGTGCTCTGATACCAAAGCGATCATGATAAAATAAAATATGGCATGAGCAGCCTGGAGGATCTAAATTAAGTATTATCCAATATCCATACAATCTCTCACACTCACACACACACATGCATACGCACACACGTCTGGGCTAGCAGAGTTAAGCCAGACTATTTTGTACTTAAAAGGTTAGCAGGGCTGTTTTGTGAGTTTGATCCATGCTTGCCAAATCAGCAGATGGTCCATGAATATGATTATATGCATCAATAAAAGGAGTAATCTTTAGCAAAATGTAAATTTGACTTAAGTCCAGGGTTTAATATACGCAATGGACTTTAACCCACTTTCCAGCCTGACAGTAGAGCATGATAAGCTAATGCACTTAAATTTTTGTATTACAGCAGTCACTACTGATGCTCCAGTGCCACTATCCAGAGATCAAAGATACAACATATCTGCACAGTGTTCAAAATGTGCACGATTATGTTGAAACATCATCTATTCACTTTTAAGTGAGTATCTAAACAGTCAAGCAATCGATACAAACTGAGTCTAGGTGCTTAACAAGACCCTTGTGCTGTCATGCTTTGCTCTGCTATACATTTCAGTAAGTAAACATACAACAGCGAGTCAAGCTTTACTCAAGGACCTTTGAGTAACCACATTGACAGACACAGGCACAGACACAAAAAAATAAACCTTTATACGCTTGTGAATAAAAACCAAGTCATACCTCCGATACAAACTTGACACAAAATTCAAGTATAAGGCAAGAAACGTGGCTCAGAGAAAGAAATGGAGAGAAAAAGTTTTAGCAGCACTGCCAAAGTTAAGAATGGTCAAGTGTGGTGATTTTCTTCTGAGCCACACAAAACAGCATCAATGTTATTGACCCTTCTATGAATCTACTTATCTGAGCCTGAGGCTTTCACAGCACAGCACATCCTTACACAGACAAACAGAATCACTTGTCTCCTACATCTAAATGTACTCATGATAACATGTCCGACAGGGCAGATTCGCAAGCTCGACTTACCATGCCCCTTTTAGCCTTTGTTGTGCATCTCATAGTGTCATCGGGGAGGAGACGGAGCAGAAGGATATCGAGGTGGGGTACAGGGTAGTCCAGAGTCTCGCTGCTGAGAGAGTGTCTTTGGTTGGTGTGTGTGTGCAGGGACACTGTGATATTCACCCGAAACGCTAAGCTTTTTTTTTTTTTTTCTTTTTTTGTAGCCTTTGTGTCATTCACTTAACAACCAATCTCATTAGCTGCTGGGCTACAATGGGCTGAATTATTTTCTGTGTAAATACACCACATGGTGATCCTCAAGGTAAGACCTCTGAAGGTCTTTTTAATCACACAAAAGATAGATTCACCCAGAAAAAAAAAAAATCAACGACTACTGCAAAGAACAGACTGCTCCTAAAAAGAATTGAATAAAACAGTCATTTAGAGTGATTTTAATTGAGAAATGAGATTTATATTCCTCAGGGTCTGTCATGATGAGAGTGTAAATGTGTAATTATGTGACTGTAATTAATATAGCATGGTGATATATATATATTTATATATGCAGGCCTGACACTGTATGTGTTGAGCACATATGTAGTGGGTAATATAAGAAAGGATGGATGGATGTTCAGAGGTACTCCTACTCAGCTTTTTAAAAAATTATAAAGGTAGATTTTGTGACGACAACTAATCACCGCATATATAAAAACTCAATGTTTCAAAATTGTGTAGAAATTTAGTTCAGTTTTTTTTTTTTCTTTTTTTTTTAACAAATCTCTTGCTGCTGTGCTTGTTGGTGCAGAACCATGAATCCATGTAAAATGTAACTATTGTAAGTACTTGAAGTCATGACAGCTGTCTATAAGCATCAGGGACATGTCTATTGGCCAACTTGACCCTTGTTAGAAAACAAAACAAATACAAAAAGAGAATACTGCAGCCTGGGACTGCCGAGCCGGGTCACTGGAGATTTTCCAGACAAACGCCGCACAGGGGAGGGGAGGGGAGGGGAGGGGAGGAAGAATAAAAAGGACAGGCTCAGAATCTCATTTTAACAGACCGCACACAATCTGGGCTCCCACAGAACTATCTCTGCCTGACCGCTTTCTATTTATCCCTTATCAGTGTTTACCAACCGCTAGTTTTCTTTCATTCACACTGTGAGGCAGTTCTCTTACTATCAGTCAACAGCTGACACCGTGGAACAGCCTCAAAGGCAAGAGGAAGGGATCAAAACTAAACCAAAGCTGTTTAAACAATACAACAGAGGAAATAAATTCATAAATCCTAATTCTTCCCAACCCACAAGGGTATAAGCAGATCCTTTATAGTTAGGCCAACAAACAAAACCACAGCCAATGAGGTACATTACAATCAAGGTAAATTCTGAAATATATTTAGAAAAAAGAAAGGCAGAAAAAAATCCCATGTAATATTAATTGGGAACATTTCATAGTCTTGCCCTGTCAAACAAATATAAGTATTCGCTAAAAGGGTTTTTCTGTTGTTGAAAATCCCCCCTGATTTAACCTTGTTAACATTTCACATCATTTTTCTTTAAAGTAGCACGAGATAGAAAATATGACTGACATTATACACAATCCTAGCATTTTATTAAGATTTTAAAAATTTTATAATCATCATTTAATGGCTGGTTTTAGAATCAGTCCACTAATAAAGAAAGGACCAGAAAAAATAATCAAGATTTAAGTGTAAGCCTATATCATTGTTACAACGAGGATTACTGTTATCTGGAATTCTATACACTTAATCATATATTATAATATTTAATTTATAATAGGATAAATAAAAATGTGTAGTTTATTACAAACATTATTTTAAAGTGATGTATTTCCATGGTAACAAACTCCTGATATTATATAGATTATACATTTACACAAGACCAATTTTAAACAATACTACAGGCTACATTGAAATACTATCTAAATTACAAAAGCTATGTTGCTAAGAGAAAAAAAATGAATAAATTTGAATTTGTATTGTTTACACTGTTGCTTTACATTTTTTCCAGTAGGACACATAAACAGTTTTTTCTGGAATACTGTTCAAAAGTTAAGTAATTAATTACATTTATCCTTTCACCAGCTGCTCAACAGCAGATGGATCATTTCTGAGACCTTGTTGAATTAAATCCACATAATTCATTTTCCTGGATTAACTAACTGAAGTTTGAGTAGGGCAAAAACAGGTAACACAATGTGTGTGTGTTTTTTTAGACTGACATGTATGCAGAGCTTTTTCATGCAATTTTGTTGTTTACATTGTGTGTACCCGACGGCAATTGACTTAAAATTTAAACAAGCTATTGAAATTTTTTTTTTTAATATTTCAAAGCTTGAATAACTTTATTTTAACTTCTTTGCTAAATAACTGGAAATAGAAAATCAAATTTTCCATCACAGACGTTGAGTGTGTATTGCAACTATGTGAATAAGTTTGTGAATCCAGCTTTGTTGGGCAGCAGGTACCATGGACAGTTCCTGGAGGCGAACAGAAGTTAACATTAATGTGTTGTGTAGCAACTAACATCCCTGTCCTTTGAAGAGGAGGGTGTGGAGCAGAGAGGAATAATGCCTCTTACTTATCACTGCTTTACCACACATCCCTGCCATAGCCTGCACTGCTATTGTAATTAAAACAAAGCGGAGAAGAGTAACTTTGTGACCTCGCTAATGTCTCCTGCCTTCATGAGTTACCATCTCTAAATGACTTCCAAACTTTTCAAAGGATTATCATCATGTGACACAGTTACACAATGCTGTGTTATCTAATGTCTTTCGCTGCTCTTTTCATGTTTATTAAGAGAGGCGAGCTGCCTGAAATAAGCTGATGGAGTTATGATTAAATGGAGGCTAACAGACAGAATGACAACTGGCATTTCAATTTATTTTACCCCTGAAAAATGTACACATTTTCCACAGAAATTCTCCAAACATAAAAATGATTTAACACCTCAATCACAGAGTGTAACGTCTCTGAAAGGCATGGGAATAGATATGACAGGCAGATACAAGAGATGTTGTTAGTTTACATAAATATTTTTGACTCCTGGCTATATTGTTATTTTTTGTGGTTCAAAGCAATAAAGAACAAAATCTAAAATGACATTAAAGTTGTGATAATATCTATAGGTTCATCCTCTAACCTGGGCCTAAACGCTTGTTTAAAAAAATCCTACTTTTGTTTAACATAGATCAACTTAAAGTTGGGTCATACAATCAGATTCAAGGCATTAGTGTGCCGCAAGTTACTAGTAAATGATGAACTTTTCTAACCAGGATCCGTCCTCCTAAATCAATAGTTGCTCTGGAGACTGTCGAGTGCTTTGGTCCCAGAGCATTTGTTCAAAGCTGAGACTTACCCACATATAACACAAAAGTTCATGGTCGACTGTATTACTGTCACACCACATTCAGCATTAGCTGAACTAGCTTCCAACTTTACCACAGTTACAGTGCGAATAATTACAGAAATTCATAAGACAATTTGATGATTTGGCCCTACTAAATTTGTTCAAATCTAAGACTTGACCATTGAATATAACACAAAAACTGATTTGTAAATTATTTTTTTGTCACACTACATTCAACATTAGCATGCAGTTTTCGAACTTTACTGGAGTTACAATGGAAATTACGGAAAGCCAAAACAGGATGCAATAAAATACTTCACTGACTGTTCAAATATGTTACTGGAACACAGAGTCAATGTTTAAGTGCATTAGGCTCAGTGGTCTTGTATGTACAGCTGTCACTGTCAAAGCCACAGGCAACCTGACAATGCTTTGTCTCTGCACACAATACAAACATGTGTTCTTCTAAGACAAGCTTATACTCCACACAAATGCTGTGAATTTAATCTAGGTAGACAGTATCTCATGTTATCTGGATGATCAAAAATAGGTCATGCATCTCAAAAAACAGTTTGAGCCATTTAATCTCCTCTCAAACTGTCTGTCTGAAACCTGGACAGAAGCTACGCTCACTTTCCAGCAAAGATTTTAAGAACACTGATTTGTGTCAGGCAAACGACGTTCATCACAAGAGAAGAATTTTCTAAATACCCCCTGACACGGTTCAAAACAAATGCCAGCAAAGATCTATTTCCCATATTTCATCATGTAAAATCCACAGAACACAAGTTTAGCAGCTGAGTAGAATCTAAGTGTAAATCTAAGTAAGTTTCTAACACTTGCACATATCAGCTTCTGTTTTGAATTCCATATGACAGCATCTAACAGCATGAGCTAAAAGGCTTGTCGTTCACATATGCGATACAGAGTATCAGTGATGATAAATGCTGACCAAACCGACAGTATATTAAATAAAAAGAACTTTGACACCAACCTAGTGCTGTGATCCAAAAAGTTTGATTTTCTCCCAGTTTCTTGATAGCTGAGCTGGTGCTGTGGCTTTGAAAGGTAGTCCCCAGGAATATGACATACTGTGCCTTTGACAGCCTCGAGATAAGCACCTGCGTTCGGGTCCCTTTTTACGTCACACCTCCCCATTCACAGCCCTTCAACATGATGCACATTTGCACATCAACAGCCACCAACCCCCCTCCTCGCTCTACTCCCACATCCGCAAAACACACAAACAGGCACACAAGAAGGCAGATGCGCACTAGCCTCTACTCATGCGCGCGTGTACACTCGCACAGACACATGCACCACAGATTTGTGTGCGCTCAGTGAAGATGCAACATACACGCAGGCAAACACGCACATGTACACACATATACACTCACAGGTGATTTAGTCCTTTTTTTAACTCCTTCATCCAGCCTTATTCATGTATCGATCCTTATTCCGTGTGTTTAAAAAAAAAAACTTTCACTTGCTTTGTCACAAGACCAGGGCATATGCCCTCCCAAGCTCCTCATACATCACTCATCATGCAAATGAGAGGGAATGTCACTCCTCAGCAGCAGATGGCCAGGGATGATAACAATGGCTCAACAGACCAGTTTCAATGTCTGCGACTTTATCGCTACGGCAACAACAAAAATAGACGATATGAAATCCTTGTCTGTTAATTTGATTTCCCCCCTTTTTAATGTTTGTACCTGTCAGTCTGTTTCATTTCTCCTGGACCATTTGAATGTAAACGCTTTGTCCAGGGTTTTCTGTCACAAGAAGTCTGGCTATCAGTAAAAGGCAGAGACCTGGAAATGATTTTTGGTGACTACGGAAGGCTGCTGCCTAGCAGTTATTCAAGTAATTAGGTGTAATTCCTCCCTGTAGGCCATGTTAGCCTCCTGGGTTAGCTCATGCGTTCGACAGGCCTGGATAGAGACAAGGAAGAATAAAAGAAGCAAGGGGCCCCGAGAAATCACAAATGCAGCTTTTCAAACACCCCCCCAGCCAAAGTGATGTCACCCTGCGTCCTGCTGACTCCTGTTCATACAAGCCCCCATAGCAGAGAGTAAACAGTGGAAGCGTTTAGCAAACAGGGCCAGATTACAATGACAAAGGCAACCACACTTCTGGGTGGAGCCTGGGGCGAGGGGGGCAAAAGAGGGGGGTGGGATGGTGTGGCTCAGGATTTAAAATAAGTGATACCCATGAGGGGCCCCCCCTCAAGATCCAAGCGCAGCCCTTCCCCAGCTGATGGTAGGGGCCACCCAAACACGCTTATCTCTCGGTGATGTCCCCCCAGGTCCCTGGAGACTGACGTGTGAACACAATATGTAATAATAATGTATTTTCAGTTCTTTTTTCTGTGATTTGTGCATCTGGTTATGCAAGGCTGGGGACTTGAGGATGGAGAATATCATTACTTAAGGTTTGGCAGTTGACCATCACCTTGTTTAATGCCTCATTTGAAAGTCTAATTTCAACTGTCTTCAAGAGCCAATTCATGGTACACAGTGAAAGAGACATACAAAGAGAGCAGACCTGCTACGTTCCCCCTCTTTTCAGTATTTCTGCCTGATAATAATATACATATAATGATACAAACACATGCAAGTAAAGAATCATCTGTCTAAGCATCTTATCAAGTAACATGTTCTTTGTTTTTTCTGATGCAGACAATCTCGCTGTGAGGACACTACAAGCTTGTTCTAGGGATGATTATTTCACGTTCTTAACTAGACATCAGTATTGCTGAGGGAAAAAAACAAATGGACTCATGTAACGAAATCTCGACAAATTGTGAGAAAGCATCATATTGAAGACAACACTACGCCAACGTTACAAAATGTAAAATTTTTTTTTAGCTCTAACATCTGTTCAAATCTCCAAAAAAAAAAGAGAGACCTCATTCAGAGTCGGCATAGAACATAAACTAGTGTTTTGTCAAGCTATTTCATCAACTGAAAATGTGGGCATAACTGGAGAGAGCTGATGGAGAAATGAAAGAGGAGTGGGTTGGACAAAATTACATGTCAAACAAGGGTTCACATTTAAAAAGTCCTGCTCATATTTGTAGAAAGTGTTTGATTGCATTTAGAAAGGTATTACAATGGGTCACATCTGTGTCTAAAAGCTTTTTGCATTCTGCTGCAAATTATGTAAGCAAAGTGAAGTGTCACAGCACCCTGTTGTTTTGAGCACTATACCTTCCTCCCGTGAAACCTACACAAATATGTTTAACTGAATTCTTCTAATGCACTGCAGGATCAAAATGTCAGCAGTATAACTTCAACAAACCCCCTCACTCTACACCCCGCCCCGTAATTTCAACAAAGCAACGCGACTAATTTCGCATGGCAGGCCGTACACCAAAACAACAATGCATATTCACACTGTGCCATTGAATATGATAGACGTGAAAAAATCTATATTAAACTGTGGTTAATTTCAGCTATAATGCTTTAAGCTCGGTCTAAAATGGCACAAATGCTTCTTCTTGGTGGTACTGAACCCTCATTGTGCAACCACTTGATGCCGCTTGTTCATCACAGAAAGTCACATAAAAGGACTGAATTAAATTTTAAAAAAATTATTTGCATATGCAAATACGATGAACCAAACATAAGTACATGTTGTTGATATGGCTCCAGGATGTAGAACTATCTTTATGTTAATGTTAGAAGACAGGGAATATTCTTTTGAAAATATAGTACATTTTTCATGGGGATCATTATCTACACTGCATGTCACAGTGTCTCAGTTAAAAGAAATGATTAGATTACTTCCCTGCAATTCCCTTTGGGGTGATTTCTGTGTGACAGTGGGCAACCTTATAATATGTTTATTCAGTGTCCT
Organism: Seriola dumerili; assembly: GCF_002260705.1. Taxonomy (NCBI): domain Eukaryota; kingdom Metazoa; phylum Chordata; class Actinopteri; order Carangiformes; family Carangidae; genus Seriola; species Seriola dumerili. The sequence goes on along the minus strand of NW_019174546.1, from coordinate 6,016,583 downwards.
TTGAAGATACCTCAATAACATTTGAAATGTTTTATGGACAAATATAGAATGTTTTCTGTCTCTGCCTTCAACTGATACCTTTGGAACTAAGACTGTGCTTATATTTGACTTTGTTGTCCAAAACTAACAATATAACACATTCAGGTCCTTCAGGTTCCTCATAAACTAATAAAATGACTACATGGCCAAGTGTACAGGTTAACTTGATGTTACAGGTGACTAAACATGGTGTTCTGTGATGTAAAAATCACACTTGAGGATGTGCATGGAAGCAAAAGTTCACTGGTAATCCTTAAAACCACCTGGATCCATTAATAATGTTGATTTTTAGAATTATTTATACAATCACAGGTCTAAATGATTAACTTTATCAGTAATGATGAAACACATCATTCATTACTGGTCACTAATTGGTTCCTTACATTTATAGAATTTGTTAAATCTGAGAAATCAGTGCTCGACTGGTCACTCAATGTCTTTTTGGTACCAAAGAAAAGCATTGCTCTGCAGGTCTAAATTATCCACTTTATCAGTAAAAATGAAAAGCATTATTAGTGGTCACTGCTTGTTCTCTACATACACAGCCCTCAAATTAGAGCATCTGATTGCTTATATCTAAGAAATCAACGCTTGACTGGTCAGTCGATGTCTGCCTTTTGTAGTTCATGGGCCGAGGAGTCATTGTGTTGTGTCATTGAGAGGTTAGGTCCAGATCTGGGCGTCTCTGGGGGTCCCTGCCCATCTTTTCTACTCAGGCGGGCAGACAATGAAGCAGACACGCCTATAAATGGCAAGATAGGAGCTTGGATGTTCAGCCAAAACGAGCATCTAAACAATGGTAACAGGTGTGTATAATGCATGCTTTGATAATGACCTTGGTGGCTGTAATAGTATGTCTAGACAAAACTAACAGGAGGCATTTCTGTCTGGTCTCAGAAGTCCCGTGGGTGCTCAATTGCAAGATTCTAAGGAGCAGATATTGGTTAGCTCTTACCCGTTAAAACTAAAAGAGAACTGTCTTTGATGATGTATTCGATTTACTATGACACTACAATGAGAAGCCCCAGAAAAGTTAAGTCTGCCACTCAACAGTAGTTTTTTTCTGTCTTTATATTTGTAGGGCAGTTTGCATAATAAGCTAAAATCATCTTAAGTATTCAGAGATATGCACTTGAATAAATAGAAAAAAAACTCCATTAATGTGGATGGCTTGCAATTTTTGATTGCGCCAGATACAGGAAGCTTGCTGACATGAACTAAAATGCAAATGCCCTTTGAGCAAAACAAAGAAATTGATTATGAAGTAAGTTTCTTCAGCACAAGTAGCTGGTTTTGAGTGATTAATGGGGGTGGGTCATTGATTTCCTTTTGTTTAGATCTTGGTTAACTTTCTGGAGACACAATTATAATTTGTTTCCAAACAATAAATCCAATCTAGCTTGAGCAAATTAAATTTCCCTATGGCCTCTTCTGCGTCATTTTACCTCTGAAATGGGTTGTTATCAAAAGGCATTGCATGTAAATGTCTGCTGTTTCTGTTTATATTTGTTACATTTCTGATTAGATATTGTTTTTCTCAGTATAATGGAAGGTGAGCACCTCCTAAGATTAGAAAGAGCTGTTTACAGAGATCTGCATGACTTGTCAGCTATAATGCCAAGGGTTAATCTTCCAAATCTTACTTCAATAGCTGTATGTCACACACATCAACATTTCTGATGAGCCATCTATCTACAGTATATGACAAATACTGTCTACATGTTCTGTGAAACATGCCAAAATGTTGTGTATTTGTTGAATGAGCACATATTGTCTGTCGTTACATTAGCTTTGCCAAAGGTAGGTGAAATGTTTTTGAGTTATCACAACACAATGTACTTTATATTTCTGTATATTTGCAAGTCAAATCGCAGTTTTACCGACTACTTTATTGAAAGGCTTTTGCCATATTCTTCAGCTTTACAACTTTGAAAACTTCTACAGATCCAGACATTTATACTTCCTGATTTCTCGCATCATCTCTCCAAGATAGTGATAATACGATTTCTGTGTTTTTCGCTGTTGAGAAACAAACTGGATTATGAACAGATCACTACATAAACAGCTTTCTAAAAGGAGGCAGCTATTTTAAAAAAGGCTGAAGAAATGCAAAGAGGGATTTAAATTTTAATTTGAATTTATTCCAGCAAGTGAAAGGTTCTTTTGAGAGGGGATTTCAGCAAAGATGATGGTATTTAAAAGTGATAAACAAGCATCTAAACCTCCAGTGGAAAACAGTCATTTTGCTCCTTTCTAGTGTAGGGGAGGAATTGGGCTTGCTATGGTCACATCCAAAAAATAAGAATAAGTAATAGTAGTAATTAAAATGTAAATAAGCGAGATCCGTGGAGATATTTCAACTGATTTCTGTCATAAATTGTGTAATTAACATTTTGTCTTGACACACCTTGTGACTCTGGATGTATAGCTATATGTCCTCAGGTGCAAATTCATGTTCTCTGTGTACTTGGCATAGCGTACTTTATACTGTATATGGATGCTTAAAAAATCTTTCACACTTATCACATGGAATTTAAATCCTGTGCCTCAACACCAGAGAGGAACATCAGGCAAAGTTCAAAATTAAATGCCTTTCAAATTAGGACTTGTATTAATTAAGGATTGTTGTTGTGCAGTTCGAGGCAGTATCTGCAAAATTCTGGTGAATTTGTGGTTGAGTGATTCACTCTGGGCAGTTATATGTCACATTTGTGTGACAAAGGCTGTGATTAACCAAGGCTGTCATCTATTTTATTTGTAATATATGGATTATGAGGATGTGACTGGATTTCAAATGTTTCTATTCTCTTGTGGATGACCACTAAACTTAAGCAGAGAAACCTATGCCACACAAAAAAGACAAAGAGTTACATCATTTTGTAGAACGGTTAATCCGATCATGGACAGTGTTTGTGCATTTGCTATCTTCGGAAAATGCCAGCAAAGGCGCTAAGTAAACCTATTTTACAAGACTCCCTCACAAGGATACAGTGCCAGTATCGGGATAAAATTTCACACAGCGGCATGGCTCAGTCACATAACCTAAGCAGGCTTAGGAAAATGGAACACTACAAAGTATTGCACTTTCTTCCTGTATGTCTGTTGTGGCACAAAATGTTCAGATGACTGATGTGAGTTTGAGCATGAAAGCCAAAGTGAACTAATGGCTGAATAGCACATAGATACTGTTGTTAATGCTCTGAGTTGTTTAAAATGGTAGATTATGGAAGTGTGCACCTGGCATTCTGCAGGCTAGCCTGGCAACACTCCTCCCTTATAATTATAATGAACACACAGTAATTCAGGGTTGAGGCTGAAATACGAATGATGTCCTCTGAGACAGCTTGTTTTAATGGTTATGCAGAAGAGTTCCTAGAAGTGCAGATGGCAGATGCAATGCCTTTGAAGCTATTTACAGATTGTACATTACAAGGTATGGAAAGACCCATAGTGTGAGGCCATATTGCTCTTTTGTGCAGCTGAATTAGACATTAAGCTGGCTCATGAACCACTAATGAAAGCTAAGATATATTTTAGAGTATATTTACTACAGTACCGATAGCCCATTATACTAACAGGTTACATAGCATATTGGAAATAGAGACAATGGCCCGATGAGAACTGCATGGCCTGTGCGTTTCATCCAAATACCCCACTATTCTTACTTTGTCCACATAGGGGTGCATTTGCTTAGAGTAGTAGTCATGTAGTCTTTCATTGCAGAGTGTCAGAAGCCTAATTTACGCTTTTTGGAGAGGTAAAAATTCTCTACTGTAAGATATTGTACTGTATTCGACATTTTACACAACATGGAACATAATAGGCTGGAAAAAAAGATAGGAGCCAAATGCTACATGAGATAAAATTATCCTAAAGAGTACATATCTGTTAGAGCATTTTGTTATGTTACATACCGATCACCACTTCAACACTGAACTACAAAAACTGGCATCTCTTGGTATTTACAGTGATGGTTATTCATATATGTTCATTGTAAAAAAACAAAAAAAAAAACAAAACATGTTTCATAATCATACTTTTAACACACAATATGATCTGTTCATTTTCTCTGTCTGGTTCATGAATTTAAAAGCCATATTTTGTACCTGTTTGCACTGAAAATATTCCACCAGTCTGTCTTTATGTACAGCATGGTTAGCATATATCTCTATCCCTGGCACGTTCCCAGACATATATAAAAGAGTGTGGAGCCTTTGAATCAGCCCACTACTGTGTTACAAGAGCAGGTATTGAAACAACAAAAATGTTAACTCTAAGAAAAAGTTTTGCCGCATTAAAGTCACATAGGAGCCACATTAGCATGTGAAAAGAATAAACAGGAGCATTCTCAGTTACACACTCCACCTGGCTGCTAACCAACGTCCTTGTCAGAAGTCCACCCACCGCACTGGCTAACACTGAAAGACCTCCTGGGGACCGCAGTGACCATTCACTCGGTTCTCTCTTTTTCCCATGCACCTGTGACTGTTTTTGTGTTTGCTATTTTTTGCTTTGTCTTTTTCTGGCAACACTGTATCATCGGAGACACACTTTCCCTCAAAAGGAATTCTCCTGCCCAACAATGTGGTTTGTTTGTTCACCGGATATGGCAGGCCAGAGAGTCAAATGGAAAAAAAAAACAAGTCACCACAGTAATAATTAAAATTGCCACAAGAAAAATAAGCTGGGAGACACAGCAGTATGAACGGACTTGAAATAAGAAAATAAGGTACTTTTACCAACTGGTTTCTTGCCGAGTTGGGGGGCTTCACAGGTGCAGTTGGATAGGCTCTCCTCCTTACTCTCCTCGGACGGCTCATCCGGCTTCTCCATGGTCCTGGACCTTAGAGAGCTGCTTTTCCATTTTCCAAAGGACTTTGCCACAATCGCTTTGTCCGCTCCTTTCATTGTTTTCTGTAAAACACATTTACAGCATGACTTCCCAGGTTTATCCCTCTTGTGAGCCATCTGCCCCCTTTTTTGGCTCTCAATAAACCTGTGCTCATCTTTCCCAAACCCAAAGTAAGAGAGAATTAGGGCATTGTGTGCATATGCATTCTCTTAAGCATTCCAGAAAATTTCCTGATTGCCCTGGCATCTTTTTTAGAGAGCGCTTGGACATTGTTTTTCTCCTGACATTTTGCAGTCCTGTGTGGAGAGAGTGGTACTGATTGAAACAGTATAAAACAATACTTTGCAAAGTACCCACACAGTAAACAGTAGATGGAAACTGAAAAAAAACAAACATGTTTTCACATTTAATCCAACTTAAAGGAAATAAAAATAGCACATTATGCCCTAATTGAGTGCTGTACAGTCCGCAAATACTATTACAAGGCCGATCAGGATTAGCAGTGGAACATACCTAGTTATCTATTTCTGAGTGCCAAGACTGCTAGCAGTGGGCAACTAAATTTCAAAAGCTGGCAAATCCAGTTGTCTCCTAAATACAGAAAGTACTTAAATCCAGAGCTAACAGAAGAAAAAGACGGATAAAGGGTGCTCTGCATATCACCGAAAAGCTTGTGCACTTTTCAGAATCACTGGCTAGGTTAAACAAATATGCTAAGTAGAGATCAAAACAATCCTTTGATCTGCAGCCTAGTTTCCAGAGGAATGGCTTGGCTGTTGTTGTAAATAACTTGTATAAATCTATATACCATTTGCCTTCAGGTAATATCAAAAGTGCCAGGGATTCGCAGGCAAATACCTTGTGGTTAGGAAATAGATCAGATAAAAGCATATAAATATTTCAGCAACACTGCACTCTGTCATTTTGTGTATTATAGCTGAGTTTTTAACCCCATATGACCATTTTACTTGTTTAGTTCTATCATAGAAACATGACTGAGTAATATCTGATAGCAAAATTACATTCTACCCCTTTCTATTTTGTAGTTTGTAAAAATGTTCCTACCTCCAGCACGCCATTCAGGTCAAACACAGTGTAAAACATTGTGCTAAACTTCATACAAAAGAGGCTTGAAGAATCAGAATGCAGAAGCTATGCAACTTGCTGACTAACTTTGCCCTCTGTTTTGATCGAGCACACAAAGAAAAACGCTGTCCATTCAAAACAGACAGCATAACTCTTTTCAGAGAGGGGGGACTGTGAACAAACAAGGCCATGTCCTGAGCTGCAGTCAGTTTCCCGTCAGGCTTGCACAGTGCACGGTGAGGGCTGCAGGGACTGGGACCGGCTGTCACCACACTCACAGGCAACAGAACAACTTTTGTGCGCACTATCCTCCTCTGGAGCTTTTTTTTTTTTTTCTTTCTACCCAAATTTGGTTAAGTGTGCTTTTTGATTTAAAGCTTGCTTTCCTTCAGCCCCTTTGGTCATACTTCAAAAACATGTCAGCAAATTTGTCATGCTAATACTTTCAGCAAACTAAATTAATAGTAATGTATTCTCCTTTGGGCAGTAGCATCACATCATCATGATAAAACATGAAACAATCCAACAATGAGTAACTTATGTTCTCAAACCACACAAAACCTTTTGAAACAAAACATTCACCTTGTTATTCCAAATAAAGACACAGATATGAAATATCAGTAACTATTATAAATACAAATATAGCTTTGGCAATAATTTATCATGCTAAGAAAGTTTATTAGAATTTAATCTTATACTCACTTACAGAAATGTTGATGCTAACTAGCAGGTTTACTAAGTAACCAATTATCTACCTAACTTTGATAACACACTGGCTTACAAACTACCTTACCTTAACTTGAACTACACTTAACTAAAGAGTTGCTGTAGCCAAACCATATCAGATTTCTTAAATAAAGCCTAACAGTCAGGAACAGGATGGGACAGGCTACTGTACACCTAAGCACCAGCTAAACTAGCTTATGTAGCAGACAATATGTTAAAAGATTGAGATGCTTTAACTGGCCTATTTATCAAAAAATGTTCCGAGAACAGATTGAACTTCATGTTCAAATTACACCATTGCAGTAATTTCCGGTTTCCGTTCATTGCAATGGCACTGTGAACAGGCTAGACTGGCTAATACAGCAGACATGTTAAAACGTGGAGATGCTAAACTCACTTACTTATCAAAAGTTGCTCAAGTACAGACTTATCTTCATATGGCCATTGCTGTTAAAATTACAAATGTTTTCATGCCTCCCCGCCGGCGAGGGTCAGGGCAGAAGCTTTGAGACTTTATGATGTCTGTCCCTTAGTCCATCTGTACGTCCCTCCATCCGTCCCATTCTTGTGAACGCCATATCTCAGTTACGCCTTGAGGGAACTTCGTCAAATTTGGCACAAACATTCACTCGGGTTGTGTCCGAAATCACTCAGTCATTCACCACTGCCTACTCACTATCCATGGAGTTTAATGTAGACAACTATATAGTGAGCTCATCCTAAAATGAAAAACACTTTCGGACACTACTCGGTCATTTTCACCTGCCGTTTTTCTGTCTTTCAGCGCGAGCGCAATGCATGATGGTATGTATTGTTTGGTTAGTGACCATGGGTTGTCCGCTACTTTTCACGATACATTGTGGGATACTATGAGTCCACTATATAGGGTATAATAATTCTCACTATACATTTGGACAGCTATACAAAATGGTACACTCACTATGTAGTGGACTATATAGGGAGTGATGAACTGATTATTTTCTGGTGGTCAAAGGTCAAGGTCACGGTGACCTAACAAAACATTTTTTAGCCATAACTCAAGACTTCACACAGAAATTATGACAAAATTTCACAGGAATAGTTAATATTTTATATGATTCTGGATAACTAGTCTGAGTGTTGGAGGGTACAACTGGGGGGGTGGAGTTGGTAGGCTAATTCTAGTTCATATAATTTGAAGAATTTCTTGTTTATTCAAAAAAATAAAATAAAATCTTTTTACTTGATCAGATGGTGCAAACTAAAAAACTAAATTTGGTAAATCTTTGGAATAATTTATGAGATAAACTTCATTTGGACAGACCGACATTACATTATTGCATTCAAACTGCACATTCAAAACATGTTTCCTGAAGGCAGTCACAGTTTTAAAAAGTCAAGCTTTCTCATTCATGCCTCTCAGGTCCTAACTGTCTATGAACTATTTGTGTTTTATATATATATGCTACTCTACACTGCTGATTTTACCACATCTTTCTTGTATAAGAGATAATGCATCTTAAGAGACTAACATTCATGGGGAGTAGACAGGTATGAATCTTAAGGAAGGAGATGTTGCATCATTTCACTAATACAAACAATTTTTACATCTGATGAGTGTGAGTTTCAATCCTAAAACCTCATCCTAGGTGTTTGAATGATATGGGAGCTTTATCTAGCTTAGTCCTGGAAAAGCAATTTTGAGAGAGAACAGAATGTACCATATTCTTGACCCGTCTGCCTCAGATGCTTGCTGTATATGGAACTGAATACTGGACGTGAATTGTATCATTCTCTGTGTCAACTTGTTAGATGGCAGTTGCTGTAGTGGAGTGGTGAGAGCGGCACATATGCATTATAGGAGAAAATTGTGAAATGACAGATTCCGGGTGTGATACTGAGGGAATGACTAACTAATAGGAGGGGTGCTCCAGGCTGTTAGCTTTGAAAAGCAGTTTGCACATTACTTTATCTTGTCAATCAGATTCCTGGAATGGAAGAGGTGACTGATAACTTGAATTAATTATTTTCTTATTGCATGCATGTGTTAATTCATGTTAATTTATGTCCCTTACAGGCCCAAGCCAGAATATCCAGAGTAAAGCGCCACCTCTGGCACCCAGATCACCACACCACTCTCTTTGCATATATTTATATCAAATGAAAGACTTTTTTTTAATCCTGTTGGAACAAGGACTGACTGCCAAATTTGATTTTTAAATGTACTTTTAAGCTGTTCATGGTTTACGTTTGCATTTTTTCTTAACAACTGAACAACACGGAGCAGTGTTTACGGCTATGATGGGATTTGAAAGTTACAGATTATTTTTTATAAGCAAATCCTACCTCTTAAAACATACCCCCTTTCTCAAAGAACACAGCTAAATAATGTAGCACAAGGTCAACACTCAGAAGGCATACCTCTTCATTCTCTAATATTGTATGTAGTAAATATAATTCAATTAGTAGTTCATCATCCAGAGGAAGGTTTGCATTCATAAATAGCTTTTCTACTGAATTTCATCACAAACAAGACGGGCAGCAATTCTGTAGAATGCACACAGCATTCTTTAAACAATTGCATTTCACTAAACATCTTTAAACATTTTGACAAATTTAACTTCCTCTGAACACAGAGGATAAGAGGAAAAACATTTCTCTGATGAGAACAGAAACAGCAAGAAGTTCTAACAAGGAAAAGCCTGCCAGGTGGCGAACTGGCTGCACCAACAGAACGCACAATCTGTCTGCTTCTCCTTCCAAACCATTGACAGCTGCCATCACCAGCCTTGCACACTCGCACTCAGTGGCTCCTCAGCTCCCTGCCCATCCCTCTTTAGTGTTTCCTGCTAACCTCAGAGACAGGGTCACCTGGCCCCCTAGTTGCCCGTCTGTGGGGCCCTGCTGGCCCCCTGGAGACCTGCCTGCATGGGGATGCATGGCTAACAGAGGTCTAGCAAAGCCTCTTTAATATGCAAACCAAGGGGCTATTCCTTTGACCCGAGACCATAGCTTTTCTAACAGTGAAATCCAAAAATATTCAAGTGATGTACAACGATGAGATCTGATTAACAGTTTTTGATCTCCTGGTTATTTGATACTGAATATTATGACAGACAGACAGTACCATATTCAGGTATTTTCTTCAACCAGGTAGGTCATTTTCAGCTTAATTAAAGTGATATGTAGCATGATTGAATCTGATCATATTCTCTTCTCTTCATCTGAAAAAATAGTCATCTACAGCTTTAACATTTTTGTTAAATTGGAACAGCATTTCTCCACTGAGTAAAACCTAAGCACACAGATGCACAGAGGCTAAACTGAGGAGTGTTCCACAAAGCTAGCATTGCAACTGGGCTAAAAATAAAACCTGGCAAAGTTATTCTGATCCCTTATTGGTCCCATAGTTTGATTTCACATTTAGCATTTGCATTCCCCTCCGCATAAACATTTCATTCTTCCCCTCCTGCAGTACAATGAGACTTGAGTGACTTTGGCAGCAGATTTTGGATCGGTGCTCCTGAATCCACCAGTGTATGTTATCAGCAGGTAAACAAGCTTTCGAACAAAGCCATAATGGAACTGCAAGCGGCATAAAGAGGCTCATCTCAAAAGCTATACAACCCATCAAAGCTGGTGTCATTTCCTCAACACTGCACTGCAGCTGGAAAATGCATGGCTGTTAGTTACAGTTTAAATCGCCTGTCTATTTTCAGACACTTCAGAACTATTTGTATTGATTATTTACTTGTCAGTAAGCAGCCAGATTACCAAAATAAGACAACAGATTTTAATGTTTACTGGATTCTTTTCCGTTTTGTTTTGTGGTAGAAAATCAAAAACTGTGTCATGCACTAAATTAATGGGATTTGCACTATAGGGTATTTGAATAATTATTTTCTACTGAAAATGAAATACTTCTATCTATATTTGGAAGGATTACTGATGGCATTGAACTTAATGTGAAAATAATTTGCCCTTTAAATACGTAGTTAAGCTATATCCTACACTTTCTGCTCACCAGATGCAATCTTGTTAACCACACGCCTGGATGCTTGTCACCAAACTTTCCACATATTTGCCTTTTGGGCACAGCTCAGATGCACAACTAAACCTACGCACTCTCCTCCCAGTGAGTGGAGAAGCCTCAAAGCTTTCCTTTCATATGCTGCATTATCTCTATGGCGGTAATTATCCATAAAACTATGCCATCAGATGTTGATGATTTCCAATATGAACCCAATAAATGTGTTTAAATTTTGAATTATCATATTTATGTGGATATGTGTTACTAATAGTGATTATGTTCGTCATGTGGGTAGAAAATCAACCATCCTTATATTGCGCATTCTCACATATTTCTCAGACATTTCATCACACATTTAATCTGCCCCTGTCTAAGATTTTCTACTGAACCTGTAGTCAAGGCAGAGAGAGGACAATAACGGATGAGATTATGAAGCATGTCTGTTAAAGCATGTCTGTTTGATCATCATTCTGTTTAGGTGAAGTTCTCCACTTGGTCTCTTCAGTCCCTGACAGCAGATATATAACCTAATCTCTTTCCCTAACCCTTTTCTTAGGCATGAATAGGGTGGAAATGTGATGGCATTAAGTCGATTTACTCCTTGGTTTGCAGTTTCAGCCTTAATGCCTCTTGGCTCTTCTTCAACACACTCGTCCCATTTAGATTTTGAAAATATAAATGTTATGTTAAGGCTTTCCTATTTATTTTCATTTATCCATCATTTGAAGTTCATGCATATATTTCCTCTACAAATAATGCTTGTTTATTTGCAGCTCCATCTATCTGGTATAGTGTCAGAGATATTGGAAAATCAAATACAACTTGTGTATTATCTTCAAATGCAGGAGATATCAGTAACAAAGGGCAAGATCTGAGACTGTATGACATGTTTGTGAGTCTTCTCTGACATCATTTTGATATTTCACATTTACTCATCTAAACCTTAATTTAGTGCCTCCAGCATATGTTGACATGCAAAGAAAAGCTATTATATTGTGTCTTTGAATTTCAGCTGATGGCATTTGAAAGCTGCATTAATGTACCTGTCCTTATACAATTACTGGAGTATATTTGTGATGAATTTATGCTTTTGTACATAAAAAAGTTCAAGTTAGTTTTTAAACTAATAGCAATAAAAGATGATAGCAATAAAAGATTTGAATTTGAATCAGCGTGTGCATGATGATATATTGTTAATGAAGTCAGTATGATGTGTTAAATTTTAAGAAGGTCTTTTCCTCATGAAACTGTTTATTCCAAGGGTTCAACGGATAGTAACAGCACTTCATTATTAAGTAATAAACATTTGTCCAAAATAAACATCAAGTCTTACAACCCTCTGCATTATCAACTCTATATATTAAAGGGGTATTTTAGTTTTTCTGTATAATTTGTTGTTGTGTTGTCCATGAGAGGAGGTTTTCATTGTAATACTGTATTGTTAGTGCACGTCAGCTCAACTCTTACGAAATGAGTTTCCTCTTTTATATCACCTTTAAAAACTAATTTTTAACTAAACAATTTTTTCTTTTTATTTAAATTTTGATAATATGTTTCCAAGTGTGTGCATATGTATGTAATACATACTGTATGTAACATATATGTTTGGATATATGACCTGATCTCGGATTTTTTTTGGCTTAGTATTTTTTGTACCTAATTGTGACGCAATTTGTAATCTTTGGATTTGAAGTGTTATATGAAAAAAACTTTATTTACTCGAAAATAGTGTTGTTAGGTTACTTTTCCTGTTGAATTAAATAAATTTCAGTTGAAATAAATATTTCAAATCAAAAACAAAAATGCAGACCACATTGTAAGTTGCTATGCTTACTGCTTAACAACAGCAAATTTTAAGCCATAGTACTGAAGATAAGTAGTCATGTGTTATAGAAATAAGTTTGACAGCAAGTCAAAGGCAGTTTTAATGATGGAACTAGCAAGAGACTGCACATGGCAATGTTAAATCCCATTCAGCCTGATGAGAGTGACTCCCAGCAGCACTGAGCTCAGTGGGGGGTTGTAAACATTTACACTAAGAGCCTGTCCAGTGCACATGGTTGGTGCTTGCCAGCCACCTCGGTATCGAATGTTGTGTTGCATATTTTGTCATTCAGGCCTGTCCCGAAATTGTAGGAATCACACCATCAATTTATGAAGGAGCCATCCAAATGTGACAACAGGCTTATGCTAAATGGAGAAAATAGAGCTAAACATTGTTAAAACACCCCTAGACCCACATGGTAGAGAGTGCTCGGCGGAGAGCTGCTATGCTCCCCGCTGTGAACTGGGAAAGTGATGTTGGTGGGCTTCCTTCTCCATGAGGGCCGCATCGTTCTTGGGCCCCGATTTGAAGCCTTTTTGAAGTCTGTTTCCTGCAGCAGTGTGCCAACATTAATGTTTCCACAAAAGCAAAAATGATAAATCAAATGAATACACTATACTGTGCTATTCCACATTGACTCCTGAATCCCCCAGAAAATTTTAAAGGCATCATTAAAAAGATATTTACTATTTACACTATGTGTATTTTGTTTCAAAATAACAAGGTATAATAAAATGGTTTTTCATTAGTTAAGTGAGAAATCTTAATTTCCAGCAGGTAAGCAATTCTTTCCAAAAATGAACAATTGTCTATTGGTGTAACTAGTGTAAATTAGTATTGTCCATGAACCGGGAAAACTTTTCACTCCCTAATGGACATTATAACGGTGATTGAAATAGACTCATTTACATTTCTTAGCATCAATTATAATATAAATAAATATAATCGCCAAATATGGAGAAGAATTGGCCATCATGAAAAAGCAGATTATGTTTGGGATCAATCCTTTATTGTTTCAAAACTCTATCTTTTACAATACAGTCATTTATTGTTACATGTGTGATTTGATGGGTAATGTACAATGTCTTCCGATAATGAAACACAGTCACAAAGTATTCCTTTCTACATATCAATATTCTATGATAGTGAGAAGTTTGTGCTGATATATTTACTTAGTTCTGACAGCTCAATTACTTCCCTTTTCAAATCAACAAAAGCATTGTTTTTGAAAGTGCATTTCAAGGATTGCAAAGCCGACTGTTTCCATCAGTCAGCCGTAATGTACATTTCAGTATTGACAGAGGGCCATACTGCTTTGTGAGTAACAAACAGCATTAACTACATTTCCAACTACAACATTTATCTGGATAAGTAAATCAAAGAAAATATATCAATATGCATGCCATGAACATTCCTCCATAAACATTTATAATAAATGTATATTTTCATTTAATTATGTTGATAATGACACAGTATTTTCCACAAAAGGACAAATGCTGATAATGAGAACTAATATTTAACATCCAAATTTTGTTCAATTTTACACACAGGTCAAATGGCATAATGCCACAGTGTATAGGGCAATGCCCTAATAAGGTTAATAGCATTTGGTCCACAATAACAAATCTGGGTTTAAAAGAAAACAAAAATGTGGTAGCAGGTGGGATTTTGAACTGAAACTCAAAATAGTATGATGATGATCTCTTAATTCTCTCCATTTTTAAAGGTCTTTCAATTTTCAAGTTATGAATTATGATGTGAAGTTTCTGTTCAAAAATTAAGCAATATAAATATACATTTTAGCTCATTACTTGGCTATTATACTTTTCTGTTCCATGGAACAGCTTTCACTCTGTAGAACTTGGTTCCTAATGGAACCTTGAACCTGTTCTGGGCCTGGTGAAGGAACAGAGACAGGGAAAAAGAGCTTTGTAAGAAGGAAGGTATAGACTGTGTATACATCAATATAACAGCATTACTGACATGGATCAAATCAACACATAAAAAAAACCCAGTGTGAAAACTGTTACTAAAAAATAAAACAAGATTTCCAGGACCACACTTCATCTATGCAAATATATTGTTTCTTAAATATTCATTAAAAACATTTCATATCTTGAGATAAATTCAATACCTTTTTTGCCTGGCAATATTCCTTCTCCATCACCTTTCCAAGTACCCACGGCCGTCTTGAGGTCCCCGATGCTAAACAACAAAACAAATCAAACGCGTTAAACAAATACCATGTACATAAAGTATACACAGTCATTGTTATATATCTATCCATTCTTGACACATATTCATTGTATTAGTAAATCACAAAATAAATTCCAACTGTACAGTTCTCATCACAATCACAAAAGGTTTGGGCGAAGCTGACCTGGTTTGAGGTCCAGTGCAGTGAGAGACTCTGAGTGGAGGAAGTAGAGGGTGGGACCGACTGTGAACAGCACGTAGTTATCATGCCTTTCATCCAGGATGATGAGAACCAAATCGCCTACCTGGAAGCTGAAACATAAAAAGATGGACAAAGAGACAAAAGGATGATGACACACACAGTTCTGCAAACTGCGAACAAAAACACAACACATTAATGGTAATTGTATAATAATATGTATAATTATACTGCACGTAATGATGGTCAGAGTTTTAGTTAAAAAAAATCACACCAGCAAGCACATGTTAAGGCCATGTGTTATGTTCTATTCACTTACTCTCTGATGGCGATTTTGTCTGAATGCCGTGACGACACAGACGACATGCTTTGAGACATCTACAAAGAAAAGGATTAGGGCGACATTACACATGTTACAGAGAAGTGTTAACAATATTGGCTGCAAATGACTTCCAAGAGGAACATCTGTCTGACTAGAGATTTGCAAGAAATAGGCTTAGCAATTAGTATCTGTACTTTTACCTCATTGACAGAATTATACAAAAACTAATCTCAGTTGTGTCCTTTTGAATCAGGTAGTGTCAGGGCTGACTAAAAAAAACTTTTCTAACCACACAAGTATATTTTTAACACTTGTATATAGAATATGTTTGTGTTTCAAGCATGCAATTTAAATACAATTCATCCCTCTACACATTCTAATGACACTCTTCCTAAAAATTCATTTGTCTTCACTGAGCTCTTTAACCTCCTAGGTCAGGATTTTATGCTTTGATGCTACTGCCACCTAGTGGAGCAGGTGTTACATAGCCCATAATGATGATAATCAACTGACCAGTCTTTGACTGAGGCGCTTGTTTTCTTCTTCCTTCATGTGTAAAGTCTGCAACATATATTATATTGATTAAACAGATAGAGTGAACGAGAAACACAGCGTCTTGCGCTTAAAATACAACGTGAAAGATAAAGGTGTCTACTTACCCTCTCAAGTAAAAGTATCCGCTGTTTCTCCTCTGACATCAGGATATTATCACTACAAAAAGAAAACATCATTATTGACAATCATCCTGTGAAAAATGTCAACAAAACTGTTTTATGTTGAAATGTAAAGAGATTAAAGTGTGAAGAAAAATCTATCATTTTCAAACTTCTAAATAGTTCTCAATCTCTATAGTGATAAATAAAACACTTACACTGTCTGATCCTAGCCTGCCTCCCTTCCACTGTCAAATGTCCTCTCTGTCCATCCACTTTTGGCTATTGTACACAATGTCATGGTCCTCTGAAATTCCTTAGTAATGCAAAGGCTTCTGTCTGTGGCTAGCAACCAGTTTCATATCATCACAACATAAAAGACTCTCTACTCTGTGTAATTGCAGCCTCCTTCAGGTCTGCTGTAACTTTGCCATGGGTATGTTGTAGAAGACTAACATGTTGAGAAAACATTAGATGAAATTAGGTTTTTCAAAATTATGTCCTTGGCAAAAAACAAAGAGCAGCTTAGTAAACAAAAAGTACAAACACATATATAAAGTACATAAAAAAGTACTGCAAACTAACTAATGTTATGTCACAAATAGGAAAAAAGTAAAATAGCTGGAACATAAATTTGTATGAAAAGTATCTGTCCAATATTTACTACTAAATACACTCGCTCTTGAGAAAGCGTTTAAAAAACAAACAAACAAAAAAAAACACAAGATATCCTGTACTCATAAAATCTTATGGGTTAAAATGAAAGGTGAGAGAATGGAATGATACTCTTACCATTATAGGAAAACTACTCTTCACTGAAGATAAAGACTGAATGATTGACTGTGATTCAGTGCCATTCATGTTTGATTGCACAAGACTAGGTTTGCACACACTTCAGTAACCTGGTAAACATCAGCTTTCTGCAGTAACTTGATCTCTTGTAGATCATGTAAACCAGGAACACGGTTTCCTCTGTCAGGCTCAGAGAAAAAGAAAAACCTAGTGCTATATTTCTACAGAAGACACTTGACATCCTGACTATGTATAGCTGTATAGTATATGTACTGAATATAATATATATAGTTCTAAAGAGATGTGCACAAAGAGGGCAACCAAGGAACTGGGAAAGTACTATAGTAACAGCAGCGCATACAAATAGAAAGAGATGAGGGATGAAGTGAATACTAGGCTATTTGTAAAATTCAGGCAAGCGCGTGCACACACGCACACAGACACACACACACAGTAAGGTAAAATTGTGCTTCCCCTCGAGACAGATTGTCCTTTCAGTGAGCTGTCAAAAACACTCCAACCTATAAAAAAAAAATCTCCTTTGGCTTCAGCATCACATAGTACTAAACAGGTTTCTTATATAGCATTTAATACACTTGTAATTCATCAATCTTGGTTCAAAAATAAGGTGTGGGGGGGGGGATGTACTGACTGGCCAAATGCATGTCATCACAGGCCTTAATCTGGTTAACAAAATGCATGTGAATGTGTTGCCTTGACCTGATTTCTTCCCAGTTACCAGGTGAGATTAACAATCATTACAATACATCTCTAACCGTCAACAGCACAATGTTTATTGGAGAGAAGATGCTTACTGGACTGTCACCATGCTGGCTTCCACTGCTGGATCCACATGTTCATCATCTCGAATGGCCGCCACAGAGGCCAGTCTGTCACATTCCGCCATGGACTCAGAAGAGCAGGCCCCAGCCACAGGCAGAGCTCTGGCTGCTGCTGCTGCTGCTCCAGCCTCTGTGACCTCCTGAGCTGACGGGTTAGAAGTGAAAAAGGCAGAGGAGACTAGTGCAGTGCTGCGCAGGCGGTTAAGCTCTTCTTCCAAGTGTTTCTTCTCCTGCATGACACTAGCCCGGTCCTCAGACAGCGTCTCTATCAGAGCTGCAATAAGAGAAGATAAATAAAATACTGACAGGCACTAATGTATAACCTAAAACTTCAAAGACTGGCTGTTCTTAAAATATGGCAGTAAGTAAAAGAGAAAAAGCTTTGTGACTATTTATTAGGTATAATAATAGCAAGATTAAATTCCCATCTTGTGTTCCATGAAAACCTCTAATTAAGAAAAACTGTTATAAATGTTAGCAGCATATCTAAAGACACATTTTGCAGCAATGAGTTTTTTTATTAGACAAATAAAAATTATTACTTATTAGCCTCCACTCAAAGCACTCAGGAAGCACAGCACTCACCTTTGTCCTTCTCCTGCTGTTGGGTAACGTTCCGCAACTTCTCTGTGAGCTCATTGATGATCTGCTCCTTCTTCAGCTTCTCTCGGGTTAGAACAGTGTTGAAATTAGTCTAGAAAAAAAAAAAAAAATCATTTAGAGTTTAAACAAGCTTAACAGCTATTTTGGTCACAAGGGAGAATTCATATCAAAGCACAAATGATTTCAAACGATGCCTTTTAATTGCAAAATTTTAAGGATTCAGCTCAGCTTGCAGCCATGGGAGTTACAGTTGTTTTGTTGATTTTTACTAATCTGTTTGAATTTCTGTATTGTTCCAAATCTGATCTTTTCTCCATTTATTATACCCGGTGAAAAACAAAATGGAATCATGCAAGCTCAACTGTTTTTTTTAAATACTTGGTAACAATGGGTGACTTACGTAATATTTTGTGCAAGACAAAAGTCCTATCAGCTTGAAGTATGGAGTGGGATGAAACATAGAGGGGTCTGATATCTCTATAACAGGGTTGCCATATATTTGTGTAACCAGTAGGCCACAAAATATATTTAAATAATAAAAAAAAAAAAAACAGAAGAGTTCAAGAGTAAAAACATCTTTCTGCTGCCCCTTTGATGTCAAGCAACCAGACAGCCCAAGATAAGCGCCAGCAAAGTAAAAGTGGATTTGCTGGACGAATGAATAAAAGCTTGATGTCAATATGTGTGAGGCTTAACTTGAAATTAAGTGCAACCTGCTGAGACTGACAGTGCCAATAACTATTCAAAATTAAAGGTTTCAGAAAGTAAGTACTAACGGCTGTATTAAAGTGTATTAGTATGTAAATGGCCACTCAGTGTAAAGTTGACAAAGCAGCCCATAAACATTGTTACGAGAGCATCAACTCTACACTTCATACATTCAGTTTATTATGAACACCTAGCTAAAACAAGTGCAGTCTTTTACAGAGAGGTTGTGATTACACTTGATTATCATTTTGGAGGCTACAGTTTGTGGCACTGCTGAACTGTATTGCATTATAACTAAAGGTTTTCAAATATTTAGTCTAACTTCATTCATATAATTTGGATGTACACAATATTTGTATCCCTGTTTTGTTTTGTTTTTAAAGTGGATCTCAGTGCATTTCAGAGTGACCAACATACATATTACATGTTTGCCATTATTAGAAATGGTACATCATCAATCATAGATGATCTATCTCATAAATTACCACTAAACATAACAAGACACAGTACTTTTCAGACCTATTAATAGCCCAAATGCAAACCTGCTGCTCTGCGATAAGTGATGTCTTGAGGTTCTGCATCTCCTCATTCTTTTTCTTCTCCAGGAGCTCCATCTGGGACTGCAGGGAGGCCCTCTCCTGCTGCAGCCGCTCTTGTAGTGCTGAGTCCAGAGACAGGGGTGCTCCGGCATCTGCACGCCCCTCGGCATGCAGTGACAACCCCTCATCACTGAAAGGCACACAGTAAACTTTCATTCTGACAGGTTAATTACATAATGTGGACATGCAAACACAACACAAAGACAAAGAATAGTTAACAGTTCGCTCTTAATCAACAGAACAGTAGCTTGTTTACATAGCTGCTCCCAGATTTTCTTTCGGTGTGTCATTTTAAATGTAAGCAGATTAAATTTAGGCAAACTAATCAGGTTTTATGACATGAAAAACACACAAAACAAAGTTAAATTTCTGTATGTGGTGTGTCTGTTTTTGTGATCAGACTTTTACCTTTTTAAGGATCGTCTCTCATGAAGCTCATTCTCAAGTTGTTTAATTTTCTCTAACAGTCTCTTTTCCATGTCTTCCTTCTCCTGCTCTAACTCTTTAAAGGCATCTGGTGATGCAACCTTGGTGGCCTCTTCTTTTTCTAAATCTTTCTCGACTGCTTGTCTGTCCTGCTCTAGTTTTTTAGAGAGCAGGTCATTTTCTGCCTGCAATTTGTTGATGACTGTCCTCAGCTCTTGCTCCAGTTCGTGGAAGCTCCTCAACTGCTTTTCTTTTTCTTCACTTAGATCCACTTGCTGGTCTAATTCCTGCTTAAGTTTCTGCTGCTGCTCAGCATGGTTCCTCTCAGCATCCTGGGCTTGCTGCTGCAGGGATGAGAGCTCGTTGCGCAACAAAATAGTCTCCTCCTCATGTCTGTCCACCAGCTCTGAGATGCAGTGGTCCTTCTCGATCCTCATGAGAGTCCTGAGCTCAGCTAGGTCCACTTCATACTCCTCATTTTTTACCTGAAGCTGTTTTTTGATACCTGCCAGCTCTTCGCTAAGGACTTTTGTCTCAGCCTCTACCTGAGACTTCACGGCCTCAGCCTGCTGAATCTTGGCCTCCTCAAATAGGAGCCTCACCTCTTCTGTCTCTGATTCTTTGAGGGCTAGCTCCACCTCTACTTTGCAGCGGAGTTCTGCGAGCTCAGTAATACGAGCCACCAAGTCCTTGATTTGGTTGTCCTTCTCTCTAAGAGCGGTGGTATGGTGATCAGCTGCCTCACTTAACTTTGCACTATTTTCAGCAGCCAGATTTGCCAGAGTGTCCTGGTTATCCTTGGTAAGGGTCTCCAGTTCAGCTTTGTGTTCCTGTTTCAGTCTGTCCTCCAGCTCCTTCAGGTGAGATTGCTCAGCAACTTCCAACTCCTGTCGAATCTTCTGCTGGCCACGTTCAATCTCAAAGTGCAGATTCTCCAGCTGGCTGGTCAGGGAGTCTTTTGAAGCTGTGAGTGTCTTGATCTCTTCAGCTTGATCGCTCATCATCTGCTCCATGTTTTTGATCCTATCCGTCTGGCTACTCTCTGTTTCAACCCATCGCTCTCTCTCGTTCTCAAGATGAGTAAGTTCTTTCTCTTTGCGCTCCATAAGACCCTCCAGCTCCAGCATTGCGCGCTGGACGTCTCTGACAATATTCTGGTTCACTTGATTTTCCTCCGTTAGTGTCTGAACCTGCTTCTCAAGCTCTTGCCGAACAGAGAGAAGCTCGCTTTGATGCTGCTCCTTCAACTCCAGTTCGTGGGTCTGGGAGAAGTTGTCAACAATGTTGCGCACCTCTGTACACATTCCCCTCAGGACAAAGCCAAAGTCATGTTGTTCTTTTAACACTAGACCTCGCAAGTGATAGAGGTCATCCTTCACACTTCTTAAGTTGGAATGGGACTCCTCTGCAGCAGACTGGTACTTGTCGATTACTTGTTTGAGGACAGTGATCCTTAAGTTCTCTCTCTCTAGTGTTGTGGTATCCTGCATTCGCTTGTTGTCAATAGCGTTGATCACTGAAGAGTACAGAGACTCCACCATCATATCAGGGCTCGTGGGGTCACTGATAGGGTTCGGAGAGTTCATGTTCTCTTCAATCACAAACTCATTGACAGCAGACATGAAGTCAGACTCAGGGCTCTCTGCTAGAGAATCCAGGTCAAGGGAGCCCTGCTGCAGGACTGGATCCATGTTCGGATGGCCAATGGTCTCGAAGTCAAATGTTTGTGCGTCAATGCTGTCTGGGGACAGGTCCTCTAGAGGGGCTGGGACAGGAACATGTAGAGGCTGGCAGCTGGGTCCCTGAAGGCTAAGAGAGGAAGGGGTTTTGGAGGACATCGGTGTGGTGGTCCCAAGTATACTTTCAGACTGTGGGGTCAGCACGGTTGATCTCTGAGCGCTCTGAGAACAGGATGCCTTAAAAATACAGACAGAAGAGAGGAAGAGAAGATACTTACTATCTAAACAAATGAGAAAAGCAAAAGTAAAATCATACTCTGTATAAAAATGATTGTGTATTGTTATACTGTGTACTGTGTAAGAACTATGTTGAAGAACTTCTTTAAATTTTAAAAAGTAACCAATCTTAATTTTTTCTAACTAAATAACACAAACAAAAAGTTGCAGATGAAGCAGGTCATTACCCTTTGTTCGCTTAACAGGTCGGTGATAGTTCGAGACATCTCATCCACACTCTGTGCCGCTTGGACCAGCTGGTGAAGCGTCTCTACGTGGTGATTTAAAGGCTCAAAGTCGCACATTGTGGGAACCCTGAGGAAAAAAATATGAGGAATAAATTTCAGGACAGAACGATAACAACCACACTGAGATTTTTCAAGGGCAGAGGTCTGCAGGTTAATGCTATAATGGCTGGGTTTCAGGCCAATTTTCACACTAGAAGATGGCCACACCAGGCTGCAAAACGATCAATAAAATTTTATATATAATTGACTTCATTTAGAGCTTCAACATCAACTTGAACGAGCCTGTATATCCTAAAGCTGTGCAGCACAGCCCTTCCTAACCCAACATATCTAGTATGATTTTACAAAATATGATATCAGACACTGGGTGTGCTAAATTGTAGTGTTCATCTAATTTGGTTTGCACATTGGTTTAACTGATTATCTACTTTGAAGATATAGTGTGGAAAAAAGGCAGGAATTAGAAATGCATTTTAAAAGGTTTTAAAATTAGCTGGATAACTCCTGCGTCAAACCTTGCGCCCCTCACAAATGAGTTGCGATTACACAGTCTTTTCTTTCACAGAAATTGATTATTTGTGAGACAGTTCATTACATAATCAGAAGTCACAACAAGTTATTTGTTCTGTTCACTGTTAAAACAAATTTGATTATTCTAAAAAAACAAACAAAAAAAACAAAAACAAACAAAAAAAAACACATTAATTTGCATTAAAGATCTCCGACCAAATTCATTTGATTTAGAAATGGACACTTCTAAATGTACCTGTTTTTATTGCCCATATCCTTGGAAAATTCTAGTAGGGTTATATAACTGACACGGTTATACCTAAAACCATTTCAATGACTGAGGACAGTGACTTACATAAGGAATGGCTGCACCTCTACAGGACAGCATGATTTCAAGTACTGCAGGTCCTCAAGTGAGATGTCTGGAAGTTCATCGTCAAACCTTCTGGGCTTTCGTGTCTGTAAACAATAACAAACAAAGCAGAAGAAGAGACCCCTTAAATTGCAGCGGAAATAATATAATTGATAATGCAAACATGGTCAAAAGACAAACACTTTCACACTTACACAGAATGATGTTGGAGGCCATGAATCGAGTCCTCTAAACAAACGATTTCTGAGGAAAGACTTCCCTGAAAAGACAAAGAATTTGATTAGATCAATGCTGACCTTGGTTCTTTCAAAAGCAAATACTGTGCTGTAAAGTGTCAACACAAATGTCATCAGTTGAGTTTTCAAGACACTTACTGAAGAGTTTCCCAAAGGATTCCCTTTTGAACTTCTCCGCCTCATACAGTCGTTTCCCATCCTTCACAAGTGCATAAGCCCACTGAAAAGATTAATTGTAAAGACTTTACTACAACAAAACAATAATTGTGTTTCTCTCTGTCCACTTCCAGGGCTTGGTGACATTCCTTCACATGGTCTTTAATATTACTGAGCTGCTATAAATAATGGAAAAGTAACACACACCATGGGTTGTAGTGAGGTGCTGATTACTGGATACAGACTTGAAAGCAGGAAAAAAAAGAGTCGCACTAGCACCTTTCAGCCCTCAGGCCTTCTTAACAATCTTTAAGAAGATCAAGATGAAAATCTTGAAGAAGGCCTCGGGGCTGAAACTTCATCTGTCTTAATAAAGGAAAATGCATACGGAGCCAGAGTGTGTGACACAGAGCTCCTGTAAAGCAACAGGTTTAATTGTCTATATTATCAGTCTTATTATCTCAATAATTCAAAAGAAAGTACCCAGGCTCTCAGGAGGAAACTTAACATACTTTCAGAAAAACAGAAAGAGAAATCAAAAAGAAATGCAATACATGTGGCTTCCGGTTGCATTAACCACTGTCAAAAACAAAATAAACAATAAAAGAGACGACAAATGTGAGCAAAATCAAGTCCCTGATTCCAACTATTTCCCTCTCTTACAGTGCATCTGGACACAGCAATAAAAACAGGAAGGATTACAGTCATTATCAGTTGAGGCTTAATATATACAAAAGTGTCAGCTCTTTAAGTTTTAGCATTACGCTAATGCCATGGGAGCAGCCGCCATCAGTATAACTCCAACACCAAAATGACACAAAAGGTCTGTCATGAGGCCGCTGAATAGCATGTGCCACATGACATGGCATGGTTCCATTTTCAGTGATCATACAGGACCAATATGCTAGCTTATCTTGCCAGCTCAGGCGTGTTTTATCATTATCATACTCAGTTACGTTCTACTATTTCAGGAATGTTACACATAGGAAGGTAAAAACATAGCAAAGTAAGTACTCCCTCCATGACATAAAAACAAACAATAAAAGACTGAAAAATAAAGTTTTAAATGAACATAATTTTCAAGCACCAGTAAACATCATAATAGGGTAGTTCTCTCTTCATCATAATAGCAAAAACAGAGAAGAAGTACCCAATTAGAGCTGAATACCGTATATAAATTATATGCTCAGCGTTAAACACCCCCAAAAGCTACAGATTCAGTGAGGCAAAAGAGCTCGCCTCTTCATATCAATATGTCTGGACACACAATTAGTGTCTAATAATGGCATTTAGCACTGACCTCTCTGTAGTGGCGCATAAACATTTTTCTCCTGACGACTTCCACCACTGCCAAGCAGTACATCTGGGGCACAGTACTGAGGGCCTCCACCACTCGCACTCTTTCGATCAGCTCTGTCAGAAGTCTAAGCAGAGCCTGAAGCTTCTCGCCATCCTGGTCTGCATGAAGCATCACGTAGCAGCACCATCTAATTCAAAATCAAGTCGCAAACACGATTCCCTTGAATTTAGCATTTTGAAAGAATAAGCCAAAATCACTAAACACACAATGTAGTGAATTATGAAACAAGAACAGGAAATAAACATTGGGGAAGAAGTGATTTTCAGTTTTACTTGAGTCGGACTTGAAGGTTGTTTGCAAGTTCTTGTTTGGCAGTGGTGCACTTCTTTTTGATGTCTAGCAGCTTTCTGTGGTTGTTCAGCATGATCATCAGCTGGTTGGTGTGACTCAGACACAAGTCAGGCAGAACAGATGTATCCTTCAGGTTTTCAGCCCGCTTCTGATTGGCCAAAAATCCCTGAAAGAGACAACATGTAAGCACAATTAATGAAAACTGGAGGACGGAGAAATTAATTAAATAGTGTTTATCTTTTACTTCTCATACCTGAGCAAGTTCTTTCTGTTCATTTACCAACTTCTTACAGCTCGCAATCATTTGGTCTAGAGCATACAACCTGTCCTCAAGCCCCTTGATGGCTTTCATGTTTTGATTATCGAGCTTGGCAATTGTGTCACGACAATCTGCCAGGAAAGGTTGAATGATCCGTGGGTCAAGCTGAAAGACATAACATTTGAATGAAGACTTCCACATACCCCCCCCACACACACACACACAATTTATAACTATATATTTATAATACTACTTTGACATGTCTATTCATGCATCACTGACTCACCCTATTGATGGAGTCAAAGCATTTCCTCACAACCGATTCCACATCATTGGGTCTGTCTTGCACATTGATCCAGTCTAATAGTGTGACATTGAAGGAGGACGGGTTGGCGAAGTCTGGAGTGTCGTCATCTAATAGCGCTGCTCTCAGTCCACCACTGTCAGTCATTTCATTTGTTTCCTGGTCAGCAGTTGGCTCACATGTGGCTGTCCCCGAAGCAGAGATGGATGCTGATAAATTGGAGGGCTTCTTTGCATCGGTAGTGCAGGGCATGGAGTCAGTGGATTTTTCTTCTTCTGTCTCATCTGAATCCTTTTCTGGGGTGGAAGTGGACTTCTCTACGCTCTCTCTGTAACTGTGTCTTGTCAAACTTTCCAGAAGAGGTATCCTAGCCATTACGGAAACCGCTGTCCCTAACCTGCAATCATAAAAAAATGTGCATTAAGAGGGAAAGTTGATCAAACTTATTTCCTTTTAGTAGAAATATATCATTGCTTGCAGTTTTTTTTTTTTTTTTTACTGTTTTTTCAGTCTTTAGATTGAACTAAGGTTGTGATTATATCGTTCAAATTTTCCAGCAAAAGCATATGCAGACATTAGTTACTAATAACTAAACAGTAGATTATATATTGATATATTTCAAATCTACTGGATAAGATTATCAAAGTACAACAAAGTTCTCCTTGGTAACACTTACTTTGTGAGTTTCACCTTAATTTCTTCCAAGTCATGTTGATAATTTGCATATGAGGTGTCAAATTTCACAAGCAACTTCTGATAAGACAGAGTGCAGTCGTCCAGATTAGCCATAATAGCAGCCCAGCCTTGGTGTTGAAGGTGTTCATCATGAACCAAACGTTCACAGAAAGAGCAAAGTTTCTTGGCAACTTCAAACATTTCCTGAAAGAGTATGAAAATAATGTCAGGCCAAATTAGGAGCATTCCACAGTTAATGGAATAGTTACAATAACTGAAACAATTCAATAGATATACATAATTTTACAAAACAAATTTAGATAATTATGAAACAATCTGATAAAGGTGGTACACAAATGACAGGCAAACATTTTAAAGCAATTCTTAGGCCTGAGATGTCCCAATGAAAGGCAACTTTAAAAAAAAAAAACAAACAACCGACCAACCACACACACAAACAAAAAAGTAGGCAATTACCAGAGCAAGTTGTGTTCGTGAGGCAACGGTGTGAAAGACAGCTGGCATCAGTAGAGACTCCTCCACCTTGACCTGAATCTCACTCTCAATGGAGAAGGTGGTTTTGGGGATCGTTGGATCCCGGTCACACAAAATCATCTCTTTGTTGAATAGGAATATGGGGTTGGTTTCCTACAATTCAAGAGTAAGACATCAGTAATCAGAACTTTGATTATGCTTCCTTTACACCTTCAAGGCAAATAAGAAAAACACTGACAAACTGTATAGACTTACAGTGCCAGCACTGTAACTGCAGACTCGTCTCTCTGCAGCCATACATTCCCCTCCATTGACAACAAGGACTTGATGTTGAATTGCAATCTTATATTTGGCTTGGATGGCATGTTTAAGCTCCAATACACTAAAACAAGGGAAGAATTTATTTAGGTCACAACAGCCAAGAAATACTGACCACAATTTCTAACTATTACTGGTAAAATGCCAATTTCTTACGTTTGGACAGCAAGATCGGTGTCAAATGTCAATGTGCTGCCATTGTTGACCTGGAACACATACAACTTCATGTTGAATCTCCCAGACTTCTTCGTAGTTGCCTATCTTGCTCATTTAGTCATTCAAGGCCACCCTGCGAAAAAGCACAAACATGAAAATGAGCTCGCTGATAATTTCAGCTTTTACATTTTATCAAGTCTCCCTTACTATCAATAAATGAGTGATGCTGCCACTCAAAGCACAAAGCCATAAAGCTACTTGAATAATACCCATGTATGGTGTTTTCTGGGCTGCAACACAGCTATAATTATGTGCAAGGATATTATTATCACTGTCTGTCTCTTTAGATAATTTATATCCTTGACGTTAAGGGCCACCATGTCACTATCATCCTTCCATGTAAACTTGTAAGGCTCTTGTAATTTATTGTCTCCTGAATAATTTAGTAGCGTAGTCACCATGTCGTCGGTTACCGGCTTCTGTCAAGTGTGTGATCTGTTCAAAGACACCTGACATGTTGGTCTAATGTGAAGTGTAGAACTGCCTTAAGAAATAGATAACGCTACTTCACATTTGTTGACGTTCATCTGTAGAGAGGCCAGTCAGGGGGCTTAACTGAAAAGCTGAGTTAAAGATATTAAAAAACAGAGTTAGCGCTACCTAACGACTCACTTTATTAGCGTGAAAATAAAAAACCCCTTATCAACTAAGTTGATATCAGAGACACAGACAATGTGAACGTTGGTTAACGTCAGTTAATTGCCATTAATAGCGGTTTGCACTTCTGCGGGCCTCATATTGTTCAGGGTTACCCGGGTACAAATGATTATGTTTGCTGTTTTTAGAACAGGGAGCACTTAACCGTTGTTATTAACCTCGAGGCCTCCAATCAACCGTGGTTACTGTGCCAAAGAAGGAGCCACCAGCAGCTGCTAGCAAGCTAACTAGTCAATAATAAACCGCTGACTGCGCTAACTGGCTATTAGCTAACACAGCTGTCAGGCTAGCGTAGGACAGCTATTTCTAACGTCGATGATTTTGACAAATGTAATAAGATTAAGCAGAATTGCTCACACCATCCACCTAGACTTATATTGGTATCAGGATGATATTCCACATTGAATTAATTAAATAAACGATTTCGCTGGCCTTACCTCACTTTGCTCGCATCTCCCTGTTCTTGGTCTCCACCTCGCCTAGGCGAGCTGGCCAGCTAACAAGCTAGCACCTAAGCTAGCTAGCTAACCTGTTTTAGCTTGGCATACATAGAGCTAGCTTAGCAAGCCACTTAGCGAACGTTAGCTAGACTAAACAACACTAGAATAACTGACAACCATGGTTAGTTGTACAGATTGACCATACTGTTGTAAAACAATTTTCTGATTTGGCAAACCCCAGCCGAGATTGTGTAACACACGGGCTGAACTACCAGTTGTTTATCTCAGGTAGCTAACTACGCTAACACCCTCTCAGTAGCTCTGTCTGTTTTGTTGTTGTCATCTGCTGATGTGCGGTCTGTGAACGATCCGTACAGCTGAGCCTCAACTCATAGACAGCTTAACAGAGCTGTTTTACAAGCTAGGTTAACTCACTGCTTCAACATTTTGTGAAGGTAAATTAGTGCTGTAAAATGTATGCTTATTTTATATGAGTAAATTAGCATATGATTTATATATATATATATGTATTAAACTAACAAATATATATCATTTTTTAAAAATTCAGAATTTCATGTTTCATGTGTTTAAATTATAATTTTAACATTTGAATGTAGCTGTCATGAATGTATTGTTAATCTTTTACTTTACTGCATCAGTCACTGTCTTCATTAAAGCTAACATGAGTCTGTTGCCATTTATTTATTTTGTTTATCTAAAATTCTTCTATTCATCCAGTTAGTCTTTTGGCTTGCCATAACTATTTTCAGCATAAAACCAAGTCCATTTCATCAGTCTCAAAAATTAAGAAAAATTTTGTCAGTCTCAAATATAATTTATACTATAACATTTTTGTTCCATATTTTGATTATTACAGTTTTACTCTTTGATTATTACATTTTGTATTGCCTACATAACCTATAAGCCCACTAGGATCAATAAAATAAACTGATTAATAAATATGTGCTTTCCACTGAATAGGTTCAAAAGATACGGCTCTGAAAACTGTCTCAAATTTCCCATCAGTGTATGCGTTCGTCACTGTACTTTTCCAGGTGTATTATGGGAAACTAAGTCGACTGTTTTGCTGCAACATGAGAAGGGGTGTGGTTAATGTAAGGCTGCAGTGTGTGGATGATCCTATTTTGCTGCAAAGAGGAGGTAGTTTGGGGTTGTCGTAAACTGTAGTGGGATTTTATTAAACGAAAACTTTTAATTGTATACTATATAGGCCTATTTTTTATTGGGCATCATTTTAGTGAGTTAATACATGGAATCCGAAGAAAAAGACTATACTCTAAAAAATGAAAATAAAAAAGCTAATAAAATAGGCCTAACTGTGTAAAGTTACAACAACTGTTTATAACTTGCCTTGGTTGATTTGTTGTTTTGTAATCTGAAAAAAAATGCGAAAATTGACGCAACTGAAAAATCTAAAAAAAAAAAAAAAAATCAGTAACCTACTGTTGATTTTTAGTGTGCAGCGCAATCAATGGTCTTGGGTTGCTGTCACTTATCCCATTTTGCATCCCAATCTGAATGTTTTTGAGAAAGACCAAATATCAACTACTGAAGAGTTGATAGATGAATACATGCCAGAGTCTCAGACTATCTCTAAGACATAAATGAAATTGGTACAGTCATAAATGTTATTATTTCAGATTGTCTACTGTGCTAACTGTACTGTGCTAAATTCAATTTATGCTTGTAAGAGGGCACAGTTTGTGTTTGCCAAACTCTAAAACAGAAATGTGTTTGGCATAGCCATGAGGTAATAAAACTGCAGGATTCTGTCAATGCTTAGTTTATTTATTAATTGTCATTTAGGTGAACTGATCCTTTAATCCATGTAACGTTTTAATAGGCCAAATTCCCTCTAGAGGTCACTGTGGCACCATAATTTGTTTCACCCAAAGACATCAAATGGAAATAAATGGGTGTTTTCTTTTTCTTTCACCCTTTATTACCTCTTGCACCATCATATATCAATTCAGTAAAAATTTTTGAAACAAAAACCTCAGATTTGCCAGCCTCAGTGACCCCTTGTACAGTATATGAAGTCACTGCACAAGAGGTCACTGTAGCTCTTAGAAAATGTTCACTCTCAAGTTGACATCTTGAGCAGCAGTGCAACAGAGTAAATAGCAAACAGATCATTAAACAGAGGATCAGGGTTGAAATCCCAGTGGTATTCCTGTTACCTAGTGTTCCGATAAACAAATACACAAATAATTTCCATGAGGGAACAATTTAACCTTTACAAACTGAGTTTGCACATTTGATGAAGGTGACAAAATACGAAAATGACCGTAAGAATTGTTATCATGCAAAAAGAAACAAATGTTTCATATATTACATGGTCAATAGGCTATGCAAGAAAAGATATTTTGCTTTGGTTGTCAAAAGCAATTCCCAGACAAAGACATGTACATTATGTCCTATATTATGATATTAGTTATAATGTTTGACATTGATTAGATCCTAGAGAGGCCTAACTCCCTGTTAGGCTTCTTCTAAATAAAGTGTTATAAGTCTCCAGATCCAAACCCCCAGACTAAAGCATCGTTTTCTGTTGTGGATCTCTGAAACAAACTCAAAAATATATTTGTACGCAATTAGATTACTATCAGTCATAACTTATCAATGCAATAAAACAAAATTATGTACATATGTGTGTATGTATGTATATATGTATGTATATATATATATATGTGTGTATATACTGTATATATATATATATATATATATATGTATATAGAACATCAGAGGTTACAATAACTTGTTTGATTTCCACCTGCATATCCATTAATGTCTCCAACCCACAGGACTTTTTTAAATTTTAAATTCTGGTTTAGACAAAGAGATTTCCAAAGGTAACAGCTTTTGCAAAAACAGGCAGAAAGGCTTCTGTAAACTGTATGTGAGACTTTGGTCATATGGAAATTGTATTTGTATTGCTACCATTTTTGTGTTGTTTTTATGTGCTGTTATATTCCCCAAATGTCCTCCCACCTCATGTTTTAGAATTCAACTGAGGACTGTTTTGAGTTTCAAAATATCAACGTGAGCTGGGAGGAAGGTCAGAGACTGGGATGGGGGGGGGGGGATGAATCAAATGGAAATGTTGAGCCAATTCTGAGTCTAAACAGCAGAGCAATAACAATTAGCTTCTTGTTCCCAAGTCTGATGAAATTACATGTTTTTCTTGCTGAAAATAAACTTCATTAAAGTGTATGGTAAAAGGATGACCTTGGAGTTTTGTTTGAAATGGTTTGACAACTTGAACCTTAACAATAGAAAAGGAGAGAGGAGCTCTGCCAAAACAACCAGAAAGGTCACTGGCCTGATCCAGGCACAGCTATCTGAAATCTCTGAGAGGCCTGTGTTCACTGTGCTGCACTAGCTACACCCTTAGATGGTAGTTTAAACTGGTGTGTCTGGATGCCACCCAAGAGTGCCTAAACATAGCTGAGAATCATATCTTCCCTCTGCAATTAGTTCAGTTTGCTCATGAAATGATGCTTCCTCTTGTGGATGCTAATATGTCAGATTTTGCCCTGAGAAACAAGTGTAGTTTTGCCCTTTATTAAGCTACTGGTTCCCTCTTTTCTCCCGCATACTCAAGTTTGAAAGGTTTATGATGTTTGTATCAAGTCAGGCACAAGCGGCACAGAGCATATTCAGGGTTTTAATTGGCTAGACTTCAATGTCTATGGGAGACAAGGGATTTTAAGGTGTGTGTGGTCGCATTTGACAGAAGCAGATAGGACAAAATAATGCTGTTCATTCTTACCTTCTGTAAAACTGAAGTTGAAATAAGAAACTGAGCTATAGCTATGTACCCTGGTATTACATTAAAGAGTATAACAGTAAAGAGGATGATATTAACATTAGCTTTGGATATTTTATCAGTATAACTAGCAAAATTACTTTGCCCTGTGTTCTGTAAAACAGACAGAACTAATTTCAATCACATACATTAAGTTATGAATATGTGTTGCTCCTGACCAATTATTAGTTAGTTAGAGACCTTTGTTTAAGAAAGAGCATGCACAGTGTAAAAGCTTAGACAGACAAAATCGATTAAAACACACATTTTACATACAAAATAGACAAATTAGATCCACATGAAACCAAATTAACTGAGCGAAAACAGATGAATAATTCGTATTTAATAATTCCTTCTCAGCTAGTGGGATGATAAATCTTCCTTTTATTTCCATTGCTCAGCTGCCTGTGTGCATTATGTGCAACTGTGGGTATATTATATAATGAATAATAATATAAGTTAATTCCATTCTGTATGTATGGTACATTGCCAGCAGATGGAGTTATCTGTGGTTGGTGGATAAATATGCCATGGTTTTCGAGTGGCTCAATCTTATCTTCAGTCAAGTAATGTCATCAGAGTTCAAGTGCAACACATCCTTCATTTGAAATGGTTTTATAGTGAGGCCTTTGTAAAGATTCACATTAAGGGTTTGGCCATTAGGACTCATGAAGACAGGAGAAATTTCTCCAGAAGATGGTGTATTCATCTCTGCAAGTTAAACTGACAACCAGTAGGACTACTTCAGACAGATTTCATCACTGAGGCTTTTTCACAGATTTTCTCCCAGAAAATGAAATGAAACTCGACTATTCTTGTATGCATGACAACTTCCAGTGTCCTGGGGCAGCTCTCTGAGGCTCTTGCAGATCACATGGAGCAAGAAGCTCAATTACTCAGCTGTGAGATAAAACACTTTACTTGCTGATGCCATTGCGCTCTGGATCAGACCTGAACTTATTATTCAACTGAAAAAAATAGAACTGTTGATCATAATTAAACGCAAACTCTTCTCTCTTTTTTTCCTATTTGTATGTATGTGTACATTTGCACTTTCACACGTATAAATGAAAATGGATTTTGTGCATATGAATAAAATGTAAAAGTCATACGATTTAATGGCCTAATAGGTATTAATAAATTATCTTTCAAGACACAACATGTATGAATATTCCACATATTCTGATATACAGTACTATGGGAAATATACATGACATACATTACATGACACTGACTCTACATTGTACAGAATAGTTGCTGTAATTACAACCTGTAAGGTTAAACATTTGTCAATAAGGAGATTCTTGTGTGTGTCATATTCCCTATAAAACAAGGTGTCTGCATGAACGATGGCCCACGATAGCAGGGCCAACATTATCATGTGCCAATACATACCGACAGAGCCAGAGAATTAACTGCATAATTCATGTAATTGCAGCAAGCATGAAGCACTACTGAATATAATCAGAAGCAGGAAGTTACTCCATAGGGTAGGAAGTCAATCATCTATGTGAATATTAAGATATTTTCAGATCCACCAAGTTTAACTTGCAGCACCCAGGCGGGACAGGTAACTGTCATTGTTATGCAAATGAGCCACAAATGGAACATTGCTATAAAATGAACTGAAGGATGACAAAATCTTTATAGCCAAAGTAAACAAACAGTGCTGCTAAAATTGTTGTTCACACTTGGAGTGTGCAACAGGATGAGCATAGTAAAGTGTTTGTAAGGAGGAGTTCCAAATTTGGTCAACAGATGGTGGCAGAAGGCTGAAGATAACACACACACACACACACACACACACATACACACACACACATACACACACACGCACATTGCAACACAAACAGAATGCGAGGTGCAGTATGTTGCAGAAGTGGTTCATTGTTACGTAAATAAAAGTATACATGTCTGCTGCTTCAGATTCTGACAATGTGTTGTAAACAGTGAGTTTACAGAAAATAATAGCTATTTAAAAAAAAGCATTGCTGATTCAGCCATATCTGTTGAGGTATCCTTCAGATTTGGTTCAGTCCCGCTCATTAGGAAGCACAATGTGACAACTCAGTCATGAAGCAAGTTGGTGACTTGGAGCAACATCATCCATCATGATATAATGACCATGAATAATGATCCTAATCTTCAAAGCAGCAGGTTCCACTGGCTGCTGAATTCACATTTGCTCAGACGTGACACTGCTGTGCCACAGAATAAAAACTTATGTGTCATAATGCAGCTGTTCAGAGATGTGCATTATCATCTTAGCTGCCACAACAGGTTTCGTTACATAATGAATCAAATAAACACAATTAGGCAAACATTGGAAAGAAAGAAATTGCGAGCATGAAAGTAATAATACCATGGCACATATTTAAATGATATCAGAAACTATGGGCAGCATTTTTTATGCTTTTAAAAAGAACAAACAATTATGGTGGGTATTTTCTGAATTATCTACCTCTGTGCCACTTGAAAATAACTGTGATAAAAGTCAATATTAATCTCCAACTGTAATGCTGGAAAGGATAATAAAAAAGTGATTATAGCTCTCGATGTTATTAATGTGTGAGAAAATTATTTCAACAACAAAACTGTTTGTTGCCAGGAAGTTCAAGGACTGAAATGCTTTATTTTTTTCTTCCATTATCTTTGAATGACTTCACATTTTCTTTTACATAATACTCTTTTCATTTTGGCCCATTTATTTTCTTTTCCATTACTGCATCACAAAGCCTGACTCTGAGAGTGTGACGTACAAATTACATGCATGCCTTTTCTTTCCAGCAAATGTTTGTGTCTGTTCATTATCTGCAGCAGCACACTGCTGCAACAGCAGTGGAGGCTTGACTGACTGTGACAGTCATGTATGGCCTTGGACAGCTGTTGTTGTAAGGCGCATTCAAACCAGCAGGTGGCTCTGTCTCCTCCTTTGTAGGGAAGAAAGATCCACTATAGGATCCACATCACACCACTTCCTATGAGATTCCTTCATGTGAGACCTTTTAGACATGTAGTGATATCTGCTAAAGTAGATGGTGTGGATGTTGGGGAGGATGCTGGCCTAAAACAAAAAAAGTGTATGTGTTCTCTGTATTAAATTCTTTACATCACTATTTACATTTTTTTTTCTTTGGGTTGCTTGAAGTAGAATTTTACAAATGGCTTTTCTTCCTTCTCTCAACGCCTAATACAAATGTGTGTTTGTGTAAGATAGGGCCACAGAAGATAAATAGTGCGAAATGTGGTTTTGAATCTGACACACTCACACATCAACAATATTGTGTTCTATCATATAAAACTGTAAATAAACATAGTGTTTTTGGATTTCTAACTTACTGCGCGTCCACGTGCGCGTGCATGTATGTGTGAAAGTGTGGGCCTATACGGGAAACGTTAGCTTTTGGGGGGGCGGGAGGGGTGATTCAAACGACACAATAGCAACTAACGATAAAATTCATTCCTAATGCAACTGTAGCATCTACTGTTGTATCGTTCAGCGGCCCATTTTTTTTTATTATTTCTTTTTGTGGTTGCATAACTGTCAGGTAGGTTATTATAATGATGTGCACGTTGCGATTCTCTCCCCCTCCACCAAATCCAATCACACCCTCCCCCATCTCAAGTACAATTACGTGATGGGTGACGTTTCAGCATGCGGAGGAGGGCGCTGGGCAGGGACCACTTGGACCAAAGAGGACTAAACGCTATTTCATTTCAGCGCAGAAACAACGCATTCAAGGCAGTGGACCAGGGCGCCTCGCTGAAGCCTAGCCCATTGTCTCCTTCAAACTGAGCAACTAAGGAAAACGGGTTTGACCAAAACAGCGGTGTAGCCCATAAAGGAGTGTCCAAGTGGTAGGCATTGCGGGTTTGTAAGCCACAGAAAAAAAAGGGGCCCTGGACAGATCTGGCCAATAACGGAAAATGAATCACAGTCAAGTTTTAATAATATGAACACGAGCCGCGTTTTGTTGCAATTGGCGACCAACTATTGATGCTTCTGCGCCGATCGTTTTCCAGACCATCAGTTCGCGCGGACTTCTTTTGTTCGCATCGCTTGAATCCCAAATTCTAGTCTGCATATTTGTGCTGCCGTTGTAGAAGAGTTAGTCGCTCCAAAAAAAAAAAAAAAAAAAAAAACCCAAGATGAATTTCCAGTCGAGCGTCCCAGTGTCCGGTATCTCGCAGCAGTCTCAGCCAGCCATGCCCACTCCAGGCACGGTCCCGGCGCCAGTTCCCGTCCCAGTGCCCCAGTCCATCCCGTCCCAGTTCGGATCCGGATCGTCTGCAAGCTCAGGGGCTGGCCAGTTCGGTTCGGGGACTGTTTCGGGCCAGGCTGCCCAACCCGGCCCAGCGGGCTCGCAGTTTGTTTTGTCCAACTCAGCGGCCATCAGAGCAGAGATCCATCGGTTCGAGTCTGTCCACCCGAACATTTACGCAATCTACGACCTGATCGAGCGCATTGATGACCTGGCCCTGCAGAACCAGATCCGAGAGCATGTAATCTCCATCGAAGGTGAGTAGGTGGGGGTGGGGGGTGGGGGGAGATCATACTGGGTTTTCACTATGGTGT
The DNA here is from genome assembly GCF_002260705.1 of Seriola dumerili. NCBI lineage: Eukaryota > Metazoa > Chordata > Actinopteri > Carangiformes > Carangidae > Seriola > Seriola dumerili. The sequence continues at coordinate 5,979,808 of NW_019174546.1, read as the reverse complement.
GGTGCCTTTCATTCATTGAGGATTGGGGGGGGGGGGGGGGGGGGGGGGTGTCGGGGGGTCTCCTTTTCCTTCCTTTTATATACACTTGGTAACCTTGTCATGGGCTCATAGCACAGTGTCAACAATCACACTTTGAGGTTGGGGGCGTAGCCGATCTCAGAGTCCTGTTCACGGTTTGAATTGCCCTCATACACTGCAGTATTAACAACGAAATGTTCAATTGCAGTCACAAGAGGCAGCCTGGGCAGTTGTAGGCTAATTAGCTCCCCAAAAACTGATTCTGCTGCTTAAAGCCATCTGCTGGAGGAGGCATTGTTTTCAATCTCATCCACTACAATCTGACCTCCATTGAGTTTCTGAGATTTTTTTGTTTTATTTATTGTTATTTTGAAACCATGTCAGTGAAACAGAGGCTGCCAAAATTAAAATCACGTGTTACATGGAAGTAGAGATTGCCCTGAACATTGCAGAGGCACACAGTGGTTACACAGGGAGCAGGAGCGAGGAAATAATGATGTAGGCTACCACTAGAGATGGCATGATGGACATCATTTGGTTTGTTATAAAAGCCAGTCAAGCGGGCCCATTCTTTTGTCACTCTGGAAATCAAGTCGAAATGTCATTACCTTGTCCAAGGAAGGATGACAGTGACTGTAAACCAGACCACACCACCAGTGTGAGCGGAAAGCTGCAGCCGCCTGTCAAATTCAAGTGAGGATGATGCACTGACAGATGCGAGTGTCTTAAATTGTGGTAGTGGTTTCTCATGTTTTTCTCTCTGCTACTCACCCACCCATGTATCCAATCAGTGGCTGCAGTCGGGGTACAGCCCATCAAAATCAGCTGTCATGGGTCTTGAGGAGTATTATAGCAACTGTCTAGACATACACATTTCCACCACTAGTTCCAATACTAGCTATGATAGCGTTATCTCCATGTAGATATATTTCTTAGAACAACTCAAGGTGCAGGTCATCTTGAACTCAGCCATTAATAACATTACATGTGCATTTGTTTTGTTATGTTTCTAGAATCTGAGAAAGAAAATGGAAAATCATTGAGGGCAGCTTGACTGCTGTGTAATGGACAGCACAATTAGAGCAATTTGTCATTTTAACAAAGATGCATTCAAGAACAACAGTTCCCATGTAGCTTTTACAGCATGCCAGTGGCAAAGATTCATGGGAAATGTTGTTGAATGCTACCTGAATAGTCGCTTAATGCAACTTTAAGGGAGGATTTTGGCATGTGAATCAAGGATGCAATGCTTTATTAAATGTAGATTGGTAATGCCAGTATTTCAAGGTTATCAACAGACCTAAGGAACATTAGTGAGGATCTTTACAATATTTCCTCTGTATAGATAAAAAAAGAAAAAATGAACAGCACATGCAATACTTTAGGATTTATTGTGTTACCTGTCAAAAACACAGTAACAGATAACAGATCTGGTCCTTTAGCTTTTGTATGACGGGATCAGCGTTATACTGTGTGATGGGTTCAGACGGATCTGAATGAAAATGAAAGTCATCCACATGTGAAAATAAACATTCAACATGTGGGCCTGTTGTGTCTCAGTTCAACCTTTTGAGGATAGAATTTCTTTTCTGATGCCTTAGGTTGGTTGCATAATTTACTCAGTGAAGCTTTTATTCTGTGTCTTGATAGGACAACACTGGAGCCTTTTATGAGTTATCTCTTAGATGTACCTTTTGGAAACAGAAAGGTTATTGCTCGCTCCATTCACAAATCAGGTTTGATACAAACCTTTGATTTCTTCTTCCTAAAAAAATTAGCAAATACTTTACCCAAAGTCAGCGTTCTTCCACTGCAGGGTCTCCTACATTTGGAAAGCATTGTAAGAGTAATTTTGTGGTGTTGAACTTTACTCTTATTGTGGATTCATTCTGCCTCAAGCTGGTGAGTCTTCTTCAGTTAGAGGATTTCTGCATTTCCCAGCAGGCCCTTTAACAACCCTCAGAAAAAAAAGCGCACACGAAGAGCTTTAAATTTAAGATAGTATGTTAACATTAAAACATGTAGGTAGCTAGCCAACAGATTCTTGAGTTGTCATGTCTGAAGGCCGCTAGACCTTTTTACTGCACTCAAAAGATGGCATGTGGGCAACATTATTCACATCATTGTTCACTGCAGCTTCTGTCGGTACAGGAACTGGTCTCTCTGTGACATCTTCCACTGTTTTTTTTTTTTTGTTGTTCTTGTGTGATTGCTGAACATAAGCAAAAGATCAGAAATATATCTTTACTCTCTGATTCCAAAGTGCTGTGTGCCAAAGCTGAGAAATCTCCCAGTAGAATGTCACATCGTCTGTGTTTGGCCAGGTAGCCTTGGGAATAAAAACAAATTGATGTTGTGGCATTATGTCCACACCTGCAGGCTTATACGAAATGTTAAACTGGGAAGATATTTAACCCCAAAGGAAAAAATCCACTAGCAAACAACAAAACAGGCTCAGAAATGCAAGGCACACACTAACTGTTATCCAACCGTGGGTCGATTTAGCACATTGGTGACATGTATAGGCTGGAATTTGTATTTTAAGCGCATGGATTGATATTTCTAAGCATATGCTGTATGTCGAAAGGCATGACAGATTTTGATATCCTTTTCGCAGAAACACTGCCTCAGCTTTGTGCTACATTTTGGTGCTTTGTGCCGTTAAATGAGATGCAGTTTCCTTAATAACTGTAACTTCAAGAGGCTTTGAAGGGCTGCAACAGGAGACATTGGCCAACTTGTCTTCACCTGCACTGTGGAACTGCAGATCTGTTCCTCCTCAATCTTGCACCATTGCAGAGTCTGTTGCTAAGGAACCAGTAGCTCGTGCATTTAGCTGAAAATGCTGAAGAAAGAGTGAATAGAAATTAAAACCTTTACAAAATGAATTCCCTTCGTTACAAAGGTCTCACTGGTGTTTTGTCGAATAACAAGACCTTTACATGATGATGACATACCATGCTGGTTTTTGTTGTTTTTTTGTTTTTTTTTAGTTTTTTTGCCTCACATCGTTCCTTTTGCTGCAATTGATATTCAGGCTGCTGTTTGGTTTCTGTGAGCTGACTCGTATTACAATTACAGATAACATGTAAGAACAAGTGATGGCTTGTTTTTCTCTTTTGTATTTTCCTAAATAATGTTTGTGAATACAAGACAACGGATGCCTTCGTCTAAATTAAATAAGCTCTGATAATGATCGGGCCAGGAAATGTGTAAGCAAAAGGACAGGGGCAAAATATGAGAAGTGGTTGGCAAGAGTTGAAGATACTTCACTACTAATCCAAAAAACTGGGATAAGCATCTCTGTGTGAGGTGGCCTCAGGTAAGATATTTATTGCTGGGCCCCTGTTGCCCCCAATTTCCCTTCAAGTACAGGGCACACAGCACACTATAGATGGCAGATTGATTAAGTTTTACACACAGACTCAGACACCTAGCAGTCCCCCCCTACCTGGCCCCAGATTTTCTGTATATTAGTTAGTTTGTAGTAATTTGATGACACTAAACTTAATGTAGGGAAATACACTATGTGAGAATAGTGTGAATTGACATAATAAAGGTGTATGAACTAGAGTCTGGGCCACAAGATAATATGATAATGCAGGGCACAGTTGTATTTAAGTTTTGCAAAGTCTCTGACAAATTTGCTAGTAATGGATTTACCAAAAAGCAGCTGACACACGGTAAAGTTGAGACTTTGGTTGGCCACTTTACCTGGCTGGTAAAACATGCCTTGTGGATAAGTTCCCAAATGTCTATGACCTATGACCTGAATGACTGAGAACCGTCTTTGACATAAATGCTAAAATGACTCTAAAATTCTGCTGTGGTGCTGTGGTGATAAAGCAATGCTTTATCAGTCTGGCTAAAGTGAGAGGTGTAATTTCATGGACAGTGATTTGGCCTAATCCATAAGTGGCTGTGCAGGTTAAACTTTAGTCTTTAGTCTGGGAATATATCTAGGACAAGGCTTCATCTCCACATGAGCAACTAGCTCATAGATACTCTTTGTAACTTTGTCCCATGATGGAAGAGGCAGGACAGGACCGGACGGACAGGAAGAGGATCAGCAGGCTGATTTTTTGAGACTTGTCGAACAGACTGACCAACAAATTGGCTTATGCTAATGATTTGATCCTGCTAAAAATAATAAAGAGCAAATATTTTCACAGTGTCTACAAAGCAAGTCAGGACAGAACTGATCACAATTTGGATAACTGATTTATTGTGTGAAATAAGGATGGAAAAAAATGTGAACCATTAAATTAAGAAAAAAAAAGGAGTGTAATTATCTGCAATCTGATAAAAACCAAAATGTTGTTGGTCTGCCTGGAAACATGTATAATTAGTGGTAGCTCCATCGTCCTCACTGACAGCCAAACCTCTCCCTTGATATTCCAGTGCTAATCATCGCTACATTACACAGTCCAGCCCTCTTGCCAGTGGCCATCTTAAAGCTTCACTGTGAAGTAACATTGATGATGCAGCAGAAAAAGTGAAGTTTGTTGCGGATGAATGTTGAGAAGTCAGCCAAGAAAAACAGATCTAACTGAGGAGGGCACCACGGCAGGTTAAACCTCCTGTATGCATTTGAATCACAGATTGGTTCAAAGGGAGAAAAAAGAAATAAATAGCAATAGAAGGGTAAGACAGATATTGCACAATATGCACTGTGCATGGTTGGATAAAATAGTTTCCAACCTTTCATATGTAGGCATAATTATGAGGAATTTCATACTACATAGTTAAAAGATATCCTTACTTACACCGATCTAGTTCAGATATCCAACTAATGAGTATCCAACAGTCATCTGCCAAGACACTGGATACCATGCCCTTACTGCTTGAATAATTGTTTGAAATAGCATATGATTTCCGTTATATTTTTAGCCATTCATTTCAAAGTGGAGGAGCGTTCCATTAACAAGACTATGCCCTGGGAATAGTTTTCTTTGGTTCTATTTGCAATGGGAATTCTGATTTCTACCCTAATTTATATTCTTATCAAACTTGTGCGATGTTCTTTAGTTTTCTGAGGACTCTCTGTCGGTAGTTGAAAGATATGTGCACGTATGCAGTTATAGGAAGTATAAAAGCACCCATAGACAGTGTGGCATGTATTGCAATGGGCAATAACTGCACACACCAGTGATGGACAGGGCCAGCATGACATAAAGGTTTGACTCTCTTTTTGTTTTGAGCTTGAAAGTGGCATCGCACTCTCTAAACAGCAGTTGATGAGTTCAGGACACTGACCTGTGTTTACTTTGCGGGGATTTCGTTGAGCCGAGTGTCATGATGCTACATTGTTGTAATGTTATATTGTGTCTTGAGTAATAACTGTAATTCGTAAAGCGGCAAAAAGCTCAAAATGACATACATGTCTCCGACTGATAGTCCAATGTCAGAGCAAGGGCAGTCACCTAAATCCACTGCTACTCAAGAGGGGTTCTTGGGATTTCAAGACGGGACTAATAAGCCCGCACAATGGGACACTGTGTGCTCCAATAGCAATAGGGATGACACAGAGAGATACAAAAAGCATGCAGACTGAAGCCTCACAGCTCTCTGTTGGCTTTGTGTGACACCTAAGCAGCTCCCTAATACACACTGCATCCCTCTTATATTCGAATGCCAAGGATAGCATGAGCAGGGTGCTCATCTGCTAATCACAAGCAGAGAATTATTATAATGCATGTTTCCATTGCTGCTGAGGCGGGATTCATTTCCTCAGGACCACTGAGATGCAAAACACTGAAATATCTTAATTAACACTGTTTTTACTGACCACATGCTGCCATGCTATAGCAGATGTTATGTATATTACAGCTTTTGTGGTTTAATTCAAGAATCATGGTGGTATATATAGACCTGATTAATAATTATTCATTACAAATTAAATGAAGGCTGTGTTTACAAAGGTTTTCCAGTGAGTTGTAACACTATTGAGTTTGGGGTGTGTTTGTGTTTGTGTGTGTGTGTGTGTGTGTGTGTGTGTGTGTGTGTGTGTGTGTGTGTGTGTGTGTGTGTGTGTGTGTGTGTGTGTGTGTGTGTGTGTGTGTGTGTGTGTGGGGGGGTGTGTGTTGGGGGTTGTGGGGTTTGAATTTGATTTGATGAACTGGGCTTACTGTCACTGTGGGCCATCTGTGTCAGGAGAATGCCGCTGCCACTTCTGGCAAGGGAAATCTTCACAATGCGCTCATTATATTTCAAAACCGTATCTGTGAATATGGATTAGAAACTGTTATAGGGTTAGAAATGTCTGTCAATACCACCAGCTGTGTCTCTTGCATGGTATGTCAATGTAAATTGCTGTTAATGTGGAATGCTGGTGTTTATAGAGTAGCTCAGTAAGTATTTACTAGTTGTAGATCTTATGCCCAAATAAAGCCTCACATAAATACATCAGCAAAGCATGGAATAGGCCCAAGCATGGCCGATTCCTGTTTTTTCCCTTCTTTTAATTTTCTGTGTACTGATTCACATACACAGCAGAAATATGTAGATACTTGATACTTATTATTTTCCCATTATACTGATACATTCATGTAGAACATAGCACAAAGACTGGAAGCAGTCTCAATCTATACATAAATGGAAAGGTACAAATGAGAATTTGTTGTGACTGCATCTGGTAGTGTTTCACGTGGAAGAAGTTAGCCTACAACATGCAGCGTTTTACAAATCTGCTATCAGAGATGCAAGTGAGATTTAGTGTTGTTGGTGTGAATATTTTTTAAACTTAAGACAAAGCCATGCTAGCTGTGTCCCCCTGCTTCCAGTCTTTATGCCAAGCTAAGCCTCCTGACTCTGGCTGTATTCTTAACGGAGCTATTTGTGAGTTTAGCTATTGCTACAAAGCCAACGTTAACAGCGGTTTACCTCCCAGTCTAGAAGAAACGTTGCTGAGGTTAGGATCCTAACCAGCTAGCTCCAGTCCAGTCGGCCCGTCTCGTCTTTTTCCCATGGTATTGATCTTCTCTTTTAACTCCCGGAGAGAAAGTAAAATAAGCACATGTCACAAAATATCAAACTGTTCATTTAAATCAATTGTAAAAATGTAATTCTGGTATTTTTGCCTATATTGGAAAGTTTAAAACATGTGTTTGAAGTACAATGCTCGAACTGAATGCCGGTAAATATTGAATATTGAAAATTAACCGGAAAATACATAAGTCATTTCAGTTGCATCTGTGCTGGATGAAAGACTGATCCAGTTATTGAGGTGGAAAGAGCTCCTTATGCCTCAAAGGTCTACAACACCACTGTCAAGCTTCGAGTTGAGCCTGTTGATGTGATGTAACACAGATTAATCTGAGCACCTGAAATGTGCATGAAGCTCCCATGTCAGTCGCCCAAGCGGGGATTGATAAAGTGTAAGCCTCTTTTGATTTCCCATTCTCTTGAAGACATTGTCAGATAGCAACTGAACCACTTCTGTGTGGTTGCATGGCAAGTATCAGGTTTCAGCCATGTTTAATCCTTGAGTGCAGTGTTGAAAAAACACTGCACATCAATTTTACGTCACAAGTTTATTCTTGTGTAGAGTAGTAGTAACAGACTTTCCCCCTGACAGATGCACGCTAGCTAACAGGGTTTGCACATGCCTCACTCTCAAAAGACTCCCTGTTTTATGATTAGCCCGTACATTTTCTCTCAGCTGCAACTTCAGAATGCTCATTACATCCCCATTGAAATGCATTTTAACAAGGCACCTGACTCTTGACCGGGGGTCAGCAGAGATGAGCTGAACTGGCGAGCTGTAAACAGAGCTTCGGTCCGAGGGGTCTGGGAGGTCTGCGGGGCCAGAGTGTCATTTCTGCATCAACCCCGCTGTCCTCTCTCTGCTGCAGCACCATAGCATTGGCTTATTGAATGTGACGCTATCCTCCACAGCAGAATATCCTCCATTGTGCCATTGAACAAAGGCTCTCTCTTTCCCATTGATGGACAGCTAATTTTTTTCTTGTGTTCTGAATGAGGAGGGGCGGGGATGAGCTGGTCAGGGTTTTTTTTTTTTTTTAAAGGAATATTTTGAGTGTACTCATCCAAATCTCTCATGAGCAGAAAGTAGAGGGTTGTTTTGTTTTCTCTGTCATATTCTGACATTTTTAATGGGTAGTGTGGAGTAGCTCTGATCTAATGTTTTATTGAAGGGAAGAGCCATTGAATTTCTGAGCTGAGTTCATTTTGAATCAGTGCGTTTTCAATACAGAGTAAGAGATAAATGTTTATACCAGCCATACATGAATCTGTGATCCAGCATTAAGCGGCTTCATTAGATTTAGTTGAAAGAAAGAGGAAGAAAATGTGAGTTTCTGAAGATATATGGTGATATTTTCTTTGCTGCAGGGCTATTGTGAAATTGTAAGGATGTGACTTTTCCAATTAAATTTCAAACGACAGCATACTACAATATATGGGATACTGGATAGTAGTGGGATAGCATAATGCAATATTGTACAGTATATACTCTTTAATTCACCATAGTGTATGCTCTCTTTTTTTAATCCAAGTGGAACGGAAAACAATTAATCGATTGGTGGTAAAAATAATGGTATCTATTAAAAATACCAAAATTTAGATTGTTCTGCTTTTCTTTGTCTTAAGTAATAATAAGTGTTGGTAAGACAAAATAAGCAATTTGATGACATGACCTTAGACTGCAGATGTTTTTTTTTTTTAAGACAAAACAATAAGGGCTGCAGCTTCTTTTTATTATTGTTCTGCCAATTATTTTCCAGGTTAATTGTTTTATATATAAAATATCAGTCAAAAGTGAAGAAGTCACTGTTTTAATTTGTGTGTATCATGTATGACAAAGACAAGCATCATATTTTGTATCACTTCAGCAAACGTTTGGCATTTTTACTTTAAAAAATTATTTATTTGAATTATTTGATTATCAAAATAGTTACTGATGCATTTTCTGTCAATTGACTAAATGTTGCAGATCTACAAACAACTGATAAATCCAGAAAATAAGATAAGGTTGTATCGTCTTGTGATATTCATTATTTCCTCTTTTAACATAATTTTGTTTTGTTTTAGGACTGAGACAGTTGTCAATTAAATTTACCGTGGACTCTTCTTTTTTTCAATTTGTGCATCATCCATATCCTACGGTGGAAGTGCTCATGTTTCCTGCCAGTGGGGTAGGGCTGGAAACAGATGGCTGCTGACAGAGGAAGGGGTTTGGAAAGCAGTGAGTGAGCAACAGATGGAAATGCGCATATGCCTCCAAGTCCCCTCAGCCTGCCAGCAGTCCCGTGACTAACTGTGGGAAGATTCTGGCCTCGTCCAGGTTGGGGATGGATAGAGGATCATAGTGAAGAATGAAGTGTCCTTATAATAGAAATAGTTATCTGAGACCATTTTGTTTCTGGAAACTTAACTGTGGGAGGATTCAGATCTTATTTAATTGGGGATGAATGGAGAATAGTGGCAATGAATCAACCTGAACCGCAGGAGCGTTTTTACATAACGCCATGTAGAAAAGAAAGCAGTGATCTTGTTTTAGTTGTGTTGTTCTTTAGGAAGAAAAAGCTGCTTTTGCCTTTTCTCTCTGAAGAGAAATATCATACAGGGACTTTTCTGGCCCTCAGGGAGCATTTTCTTCACTGACTAGGAAAATGCCTAATAATCAAAGTGTGGCCTACAGTGTGTGAGGCCATAGTGCTGCAGAGTATGGCAGTGTACAGTATGTGGTGTTAGAAGTCAGTCATTCCTGCTCTTGGAGAACCATGTAATTGAGAACACACAGACTATTTAAAGGTTGCAGGCCTGTGGAAATTCATTGTAATTCCCTTAATAGCTCAGGGACATGTCACAGTTTTTCTGCATCAGTCAATCTTCAAGGACATGCCTTGAGTTTGTTTGTTTCCACATGAGGCCGGTGGAGTTTTTCATGAAAGTTACTGTCCTGTTCTGTACTCCTCTGAAAGGCTGTGTTGTTCCTTATCTGATAGCCTGACTGGGCGTAAAACCCCCCATAAAAGTCATATCTTTTTGAAAATGACATCGAACCAAGTTTTTTCTGAGGATAAAATCAGTTACTATTATAATAACTCCTGTGTTAGACACCCGAAGCGTAGAATCACATGGTGTATTTGTAGTACTTAAAACTAGATGTGTATGTTGTAGCTTGACATTTGCTCCTACATTTGGCTGTGAATAGAAAATCCTCACTGTATATATTAAATAACTTCTTCTCATTAGACTGAGAATAACTTAAGCGTTGCCAACACGACTTTCCTGAGGTTAGCCCTCTTGTCAGTATAGCTTGTTTAACATGTACCAGCTGAGTGTTATCACACAGGTCCTACATTCCTTTTGTAGATGTCATTGTTTTGATGGTGTTTCGACATGTCCTCCGGCCTTGTGCTCGCTAGCTTCAAAGGGCTCACTCAGGCCATATGTCAGGTGCTTGTTTTCCAGTTTATTTTTTAGCTGATTATGGGAAAATGCGTGTCATAGATGTAACAGTTAGAAGGAAAAAAAAATCTGCAGTGGACAGTTGGTTTTGATAAAGTAATAAAAAACCCCACAAAGTTTGATTCTGAGCTGACGCATCTGTTACTAAGCTTAAGTCTGGATCAACTGTGATATTTTGGTCACTGTTTTGTGAAACACTCTGGAGGAGGGTTTGTTGTGAGGAGATGTTTTATTCTGTGGGAATCATTAGAGAGGAAGTGTAATGTGACCCCCATTTACTGTTTATACCCCTGTTTCCTGCTTTCTCTGACTGGAATAACCTAAAGTTGTTCCACTGCTGAGTCCCCCTGGCCGTGACCCAGGACTGGTGGGGTATGTGAACTGCATGTGCAGCCCCTCTAAGGAACACAGTCAGAGTTCCCATTTTGGACCCGACATCTGAGGGGTTTTCAGAATGGCCGCTGTTAACTCAGGACATTGGCTCCAAGCTGTAAAGATTAACTTCCTGTAGGACTCTGGCTTAATGGTCTTCAGTCTTTTCATGTATGAATTTGTATTTGTTTCCATTGAGCTATGAATAGACCCTACTGTCAGCAGTTCATCCACCACATGCTGCCCATAACTGATAACTGCATTATTAATGAGATGATACTTAAAAACTGTGGAACAATTTAAAGTAGGGAAATGTTTTTGTTTCCATTTTGAAGCAAATAATGACTTGCAGTTAGCAAAAGCTGTGATGCTAATGCATTATACCCATGTGGTTTTAGGGTCCAAGTTGATCATTGCAGGCTACATCATCATTATTTCACTTTTCTAGAGGCAGAATGGTTAATATCTCTTTGTGTGTATGGATCTTTAGTGCTGCAGCATTTTCTATGCATATGCATAAATCATGCAAAAGAGTGTTCGGCCTATCTTATGAAAGTACAGCCAAAGTTCTTATAGGCAAGTCTTGACACTTGGCAACCATCTTGGCAACGCCCCCAGATAGTTATTTTGGGCTAATAAGACCAGGCCCTTATCTAAATGAATGGGGAGAGAGCCATAATTGCACTTTCAATGGTCAACAGGACATAAAACCACTTAAAAGGTTTGGTGACTTTCCCCCCAAAATAAGGTTTAAAATGCCTTTTTCCCACAGGTTATACTTCTACTACTCATGCAGAATGGTTTCATGACACCAACTTCTCTTATGGCTCAATCCAGAGCGACGTCACACCAGCAGCTCATTTGACCGGAGCACTTTAACAAATGCAAGAATTTGCTGTTATAATAAATAAAGGTTTTGTTTTGATATCCACCTTCTCCTGTTGCTTATTCGAAGTCCTGCTACCACATCTGTTAAAAATGTTGTGAACCTCAACTGTGCACTTATGTCGGTGCAACAACACGACTGGCTTGATATGTTTCCCGGTTAGGCTGTTATAAAGCAGTCGCCATCTTTGGTGTTACAGACTTTTGTAGTGGTTTGTCTCCTCCCTCATAACATCTCTGCTAGATTGAGAAAGACCCCATTTATCTCAGCCAAAATGATAGCAGGCCACAAAATGCCAAACGTCAAACATCAGAAGGCAAAAGTGACTAAAATCTGAGAAAGTCATTCATAGAGTCATATTTTCAATAGTTTGCCAATTAAGAGCGATGTTACCATGGAGATTTGGAAGAAAAAGGCTACCAGGAAGCTACAGTGTTCACCAAGAACACTCTTTTTTTCTCTTTTTTTTTTTTTTAATGCAGTGTTTCTGGTATGAGACAGTGCTGTAAACTGAGTGACTGTATCATCCTCTGTGTGAACGGACACTGTGGTGTGCCCATTTAATATACAGGAAGCTGCTCAGCGTCTTGCTCAGGGCTGTGTCAGTGCAGCTTCTCAACAGCCCCGGTTTGGATGATGAGATTTTCCTCATTGAGGAGCCTGGCCTGAAAAGTGCACTGTTCAGCAGCCTGACGCTGTTCTCAGATGATGAGTTCTCCCTCGATTTTGTGTTTGCGAACTGGAACGAACTGCTGGCCTCAAATGAAATACCTTGGAGTTAAAAAGGAGGAATTATGACACTTGTGTTGCCACACAGTACATCTCAGGCCCCTCTGTGCTCTTGGGCCCATTCTGTTGTGAAATTGGACCAACTGTTGTCTAGAGATGCACCCTGCTGCTGTATTAAAGCATCGAGAGCCATTTGTATCCATTTTGCAAGACATTTACAAGACATTTATTTCTTCAGAAAATTGGGTTCTTAGCAGCACTGTGGTCTTGATTTGCAGGGCTCTGTGCCATTTGTCCAGTTGCAAGTACTCGCACAAAAAAATATGTTTAAACTAAAGTGAGCGATAACTCACAGTACTAATGTTTTTGTAGCGCCTCTCTGAAGGTATTCACACTACTAAATTGTGGCTTTTCACATATTTGGCTTCAAGAGACTTCAGCTCAAAAAAATCTTTCGTGTTGTGTCAGAATTTGGCATGAAATCTGGCTTTGTCCTGAAAAATTGGCAAATAATCTAGGCCCAAGCTAATTCAAAGCTACATTTTGTCTGTTTAAACAATAAAACAAATCTTCCTGTAGTCTCTTCATGCCAATAGGGCTTTAAGCAAAAAGGACCCTACCTTTAGTGGGCTGGCGAGCGAGAGCTTGGGCATGATTAGCGGCCCACTTTGAAGACAAATCCTTTGGCCACGCTCACCCTCTCAGATTGTCAGATGTCACGTTTGGGGAAAAGTCCATTTGACTGAAATCTCAGTTTACATAGTCAGGACAGACATAGGTCATTTAGCATTAGCAGCCCAGAGGACCTCGTCCTCATGTCTGAAATGAGTCTTCTAGGCAGAGAGATTGGGTGCATTGCTTTACTTTTGCAGTGTACGAGCTCTGGTTAGTGTAGTGCAGATCTGCTGGTGGATGGGTAGGCAGTGGCATGTGTTATGTAACGCTAGTAGGTGGCTGGAGTAGCTGTGCGTGAGTGTGTTTGTGCTGTGCATGTGGTGTTTTCTGGATGTGTGAATTTCCCCACACACACAGGCTTTTGCCCCTGACCTGGATTGGTGTCTGTTGAAAGCAATAGCCTGAGGAGATAGATGCACTGGTGGTTTTGGTTGGTTTCTTTGGGGGCAGGGATGGTGGCGGTATTGCAGCAGTGATGGAGGGTCAGGAATTTAAGTTGCTTGGGTTGGCCTATTGTCTAGGAAGCCTCTTAACACTGCATGTCTGGTAGAATCAATCTATACCATTTTCTAGGATTATAACAACCTTTTAACTTATTTTTCTTTGTCCTCTCAGTATCTCTGTAGCCTCTCTGCAGATAATTGACCCCATATCACACTGACTGCTGGCTCAGACCCCTTTTGTTTGCAGCTGGTCCAGGACTAGACATCTTTCTTTCTGACAAAGAAGGGATCAGATCTCATCAGATAGAGTACCCAGAGGGCGGGTCGACCTGCAGTTGTCTGAGCTGGGGAATGATATATTTGGATAGGTGGGATATTTCAACACAGTTCACTAAAACACCTACACAGGTTTGTTTGCAGCAGTGCATTTGGTGCAAACACACGTGAGAGAAATTTTAACCTTTCAGTCAACTGCAAACATTCATTCATTCACTTGCTATATCCATTTAGTTCTGTTTAAGGTCACAAGGAGATGGAGCATGCTCTGTATGGAAGGCAGGGACATGCTGTCATTGGACGGCCTCATACTGAAGACATACACATTCACACTGACTACAGACAACTTTCAGTCTGATTGAGCTGAACGTTCAGTTAATCACTTCAGTTAATTGAATACCTTTTGGGTTTTTGGACTGAAGGTTGGATAAAACAAGGACATGAAGGTGTCATCTTGGCCTCTGGAGAATTATAATGGGGACATTTTATAGACAAATGATTAATTGACAAAGTAGTCATCAGATAAATTGTTAGTCGCTGCCCTGGAACAAGTGGATTAGGTCCACATCCAACATCGTCCACCACCTTGTGCATTACTTTTAGTTTTATTCCACAGCCTGCTGGTTTTGTGTTTGTGGTGCGTGTGTTTTGTTGGTCACAGTGTCTGAGGATGCACGTATTTGGCTGCTGGTAGAACTCAACAAACTATTATATGATGCACTGTGTGAATTAACTGGTATGCTGATGACTCATTGAAGATTGTTCTGGTTAATGACCTCGTGCTGAGCAATGCAACACCTCAGCCTGCACTGACTCAAGGACAGGGATAGCTACTGCAAAGCCAAACATGGAGCGGTTTTGGATGACTATGAGTTATTGGACGTACAGTGGAACCGAGAGGAAGCGCTACACACATAAATTTTTCCTCAACATGGAAGCAGTTTAGTTTGTTTGGTTGTTTCTACGGAGCCTTACTCGAAGATCCTGGATAATTTGTCGTCTTGTGTCCATCTGGAGAAAATAACACCCACACTAACCAATATTTTTTGGATCGCTTGATTATGAAGACCTTTATGCCGCTGATTTGAAATGTTCAGAATGTTACATAATAGTAAAAACCTTTTTGTGTGTTACCCATTATCAATCATACTCTGCAAATCACTGCAGTAGCGAAACACAGTTTTCTTTTCTACATGTGAGGCTGTACTCCTGGTGTGATTGTTTACATAAAGGTTGCCTTGAACTTGTACTGGGTTTAATATTTAGTCTGCCAGACCTGAATGACTCTGGGTGGTCAGAAAATTGCAGTTAATGCAGGGCAGTGACAAAGATAGTGTTTTCCCATACTGTCTGCTCAGTGGCATTCCTCTGAGATTTCTTGGTATGTATGTCAGGCTTCTTTCTATCAGGTTAGACAGAAGCAGCGGGGGGAGGGGGCAAGGGTAGATAGATTAGATAGATATTCATCTAACTCAGTTAAGCATCTGCGAGTCAGCAGATTTTGTGGAATGGAGATCGAACAGCTCAACCAAAGATTATCTAAACTCAATAAGGAACATCTTACTTTGATGTGATGTCACTGAACAGGAGTGTCATCTGATATCGGGTATTGTCACAAGATTAAGTGTAGCATTCTTGATTTAATGCTGCTACTCAAATCTGACACTTAACCATAAAAAGCCCACGCTGTCTGCAATGAAAAGTTTCAGTCTTTGATGTGACATCTTCGACTTATTTTTGACATCTTACAAAAATGTGAAAATGTCAACCATATGGGGGACTGGTACTGGATAAATCGTATCCTGACAACTTGTGTCTCTTTGTGATGATTTCATGAATTATTCATTTAATATTTTGAGATACATTATTCAACTCCTTTATTGAGTTCCCTTAGACAGATTGCAGTGTCATGAGCAAGTATCAACAAACTGTCAACAAAGTAAACTGTCAAGTGAACACACTGATTATTACACTAATGAAACAAAACTTATGCAGGTGGTTGGTTGAGAATTTATTCTGGAAGGTTTCAAACCTGAGATCACATTGACAAGACAAATAAGAGTAACGAGAATTAACAATGACAACAAATTTGATATATACTGACAGCATACCCCTGACTCTCCATATTTGGCAGAATATCAAGTCTGTCCACTGATTCTCTATTTTATCACAGGGGCTTTCATTTTTATACTGAAATGCTGTCAGTGATCCATAATGTTTGGATTTGATCACAGATCATTGGAATAATTTGGTGGGATTGGATATGTCAGCAAGTGGACTCAGGGGTCATGTACCACTGGATTAGGGTATAGGCAAATAGATATAACTGATTCATAATGAAGCACTCTGCCTTACTGAGTAACCCACTGAGGTCTCAACTGATTTATTTTCAACTTAACATGTATTGAACTACTAATTGATTTTTTTTCTTTCCTCCCCCTTTATGCCCTCGCTGCCATTGGACCATCTTGATGGATTCTCAACATCATGCAACTCTGCAGGTAAGCCACGCACAACACGAGCCATTAAAAACACACACTCAAGAACAGTGGCTATATTGTCAGATATTAGGATGTACAGTTACAATGCTTGTTAAATGACACAACTGGATGGATGCATACATAATTGGAGGGTCAGCTAGCCTGCCAGACTGGGCAGAGTTTCACCTTACATCCGCTCTGTGGATCCTCGAGCAGACAGAGCCCTGACTTACTGCCCTTTCACCCTCGGTATTTCAAACAGCCAGCTGTTGTTAGATTGCATTAGTACCTGTGTATCAGTAAGGCTGTTCTTTGTGGCCACGGCCATCTGGACATTGTGTGTGACAGCAGGTACCCTGAGGGTCACGGGACTCAATAAGGACTGAATAAGAAGTACCAAAATAATTGCTTTCCATGAGCTCAAATGCCGAATAAGTTTTAACGTTCTGATTTGATATAAGACCTTTTTTTTTTTCTTTTTTTTTCAACGTGAAGTCTCCCATAAGCCTTCTAATATGTTGACTTAGTTGATTTTGCATTCTGATCTGTTGAAATAAGAAAATGTACCCTTTGGTCTCTGTACTGAATAGATTTCTAGTTTGATTATTTCTGACATATGCACTGTGAAAGGAAAAGAGCATATAGCCCAGGGCAGGTTATAAGCAGGGCAGTACTGATGACATAGTAAGACGTCTTTGGAACACATCTTTCTGGATCTTCATCTGGAGCATGGGGATTGCTCATAGTGATAACCACCAGAGAGGATCCCAGATGGGTTTGCCATCCTTTCAGCTGGCCTACTTCCCTACCACTCATCACACATAGCAATTTGTCAAATCCGCCAGCTCCTCTTCTCATGCTAAGCCAGCCATGTAATTATTGTGTACATTTTGCCCTTGCTACAGTGGAAGACACTTGTCTCACTGTATGCAGAATTTCCATACAGTTGGTACACCGGTGCTGTGAGCAGCTGTGGTCGGAGCCTTGCATGGCATGGGCGACAGAATCAAGAAAGAAAGAATAGGAACATAGCAATAGAACAAATCTCCACAGAAACTACTCCACACAGGAGCTACGAGATTGCTAAAAGCTTACAGTAGCACAGTGTGGCTTTTGAAAAATGAAAATTTCTCCCCCTTTTTTCTTTCACACCTGCATGATGACACATGCTAAGCCAATCGATATTAGCTCAATAACACAGCTTCGTTGATAGCACAGACTGTGTCAGGCAGGACCACAATAATTGCAGGTGAGCGAGAGCACCTGCTGTTGTGAAGACACAGTCGACATGCATATGATCACGGGGAGCTTGGCGTGCTGTACTGAGCCAGTGGAAACGGGGCAGTGGTTTTTTTTGTAACCACTTCACACTTGAAAGGGAACCCACTGTGTGTGCTTGCTTGAATGAGTGATTCTCTCATCTGTCATACCTGAGAACTGTGAACTCACCCGTCCATTCGTATTGTTTGGTCTGTGCAGTAAAAACATATATGAATAACCTTTGACTTAATGGACAGATTTTGTTTTTGAAATGGTCAAGAAAGAATCCAGAGTGAGTGAAATTGGGAGCCAACTTATTTTTTAGTTCTAATAAATCTGGGTCCCTGCTGTGGGACGCTTTGGACTTGGTCTGATTCATGTGTTATTTAAAATGTCTTTTTATATGAGATCAAATATGATAAAACGTGATTCATCAATTTCATTTGCGATTTATCATTCAGCATCTGCACCTGCCTGAGTATTTGTCATTTCACACGTGTGCTGGCTAATGCGGTGTGTCAGTCTGAAAGCAACACCTACGACCCTTCAGCTCTGACTCAATTTTATGGACTGATAGAAATCCCCACAGTTGTGCTGCAGTCGTGGGTGAGAGGTGTAGGTTTGGAGCTCCACTTGGCACCTGCACAATGATTTGCACTTTGTTTACATCTCTTAATCACTTGCTGTCAACATATTGACATGGACTGTGTGGACTTGGCATTGGGTGTCCACACAAACAGCATCTAAAAGGGTATGCGTAATAAAAAGCTAATACATTTTAGGACTGTTAATGGCCATGATGCACGACTGACAATTTGGCTAGTGCTCATGTTATGTAATAATTGCTCTCACCAAATGTACCAAAGCATTAGTCAAACATCAAACCTGTCTTTAGTAGTGCTTCTTTTATGAAATCATTCAACTGGATCATGTATTTCTTCATCGAAACAAACACACTGAAATTTCACAAACCACTTTTTAGTTTTTGTGAATACCATCACTCATAACTCATTCAGCTACTATTATTTCCAGTTGTGCACCACATTATTACTTTAAAGATAAATATTATATTGTCTACTTAGTGTACATATTGAGCAGACAAGGAACAATATTAACATTAATTTGGAGCTCTGCTTTTGACCACTAGACAAATTTAAGTTCAACATTCAATTTGCTTTTAGCTCTGTCTTTGCTTCAGCAACCCTTTAGCTTTCTAGCTTTAGCTTTCTATGTGCTTGACTAGCTTGTCACAAATGCATTGACATTAACATTGTTATGTTCATCAGAATCTCTTTTGCTGGAAACAGATACTTGGGTTGTTGAAAGTAGCTGATGTGACAAACACAGTAAATATGCAGTACAGTAAATGTAAAATCAAAATAATCAGCTTAAAGAGGCTAAAAAAGTTTTATACAGCTGTATAGTTGGGTGCTAAATGACTGTTGGTTCGTCACTAACATCACAGATTTGATTTGATGCTAAAAGCCAGTGCTTTCCTGTTAATGAGAAACTGTGAAGCAAGAGTTGAGTTAAATGCTAATACAATGATATTGCTAACCATGCTAACATGCAGATGTTTACCTTATTCATTCAGCGTGTTAGCATGCTAACAGTTGCTGAATGGCACTAAACATAAACTACAGATGAGGCTGATGGAAGTATTCTTAGTTTTGTACATTTGGTTATCAAAATCTTGGACAAAGTGAAATTTTGACCTGATGATATGGCGTTAGATGAAAAATGATTTGTTGGGTGATGAGTGTGTAAACCTAATTTTTGCCAGTCTCATTATTATTAGTTGCTGTTAGTATGTGTATAAATTTGATACTTCGTCGACTGTCATTCATTCTTCCCATATTGCATTACCAAGTGGATTTTTTGATTCCATCTTTGCAAGAAACTTGTTTACTCCACATCTCACCATCTATAATCACATTCCAATTATAATTCTGTTTTTGCTCTTGAACTAGTATTTGTGAAAATTACATAATTTACTTAAATGCATATCGTAATACTATGCTGTGTGAGATCAAAGAGCAAAGAAAATGATTTTAAGTATGCTTCTAGGTGATTTTTGGCTGCCTTTTGTGACATCAGACACTCCATGTGCTGTAATTGACTTGAAGAGATGAGGCTTGACAACAGCATCTGGTGGTGGGAGGCTTTTGTGATGCAGACAGCTCCCGTCTTTCTTTGCTTTTACAGTCCTGTTTCTGTAATGACTATAAAAATCAAGGATTTGACAAAAGACGCATGGGCACAGGCAGCGCAGAAATCATTCATCGCCACCCTGTGGAGTGGCTCGTGGCTTCTCCAGTTGAATGGAGTTACGCAACATCTGCAACCTCGTACTTAAACAGGCAAGTCATAAATCAACCGGCACAGTCACAACAATGCAGCAACTTTTCCCTGAGTCGTTCTGAGTGCTCCTCATCTCTTATTCCTTTGTGTCTTCCACTTCGCTCTCTCTTCCTCTTTCTTTTATGTAATCTGGAGGAGATGGAAATGAGGGAGATGATTGTAGCATTTTCATAAGACTTCCAGCCTTAATGATTCATTACTGTTCTCAGGCTGTGAGTGTATGAATATTGGTAATGATAGCAATTTGGCTAAAAATTACAACAAAAAAAAAACGTTGTCTTTTCCTTTGTCACATCACCACTTCTCCTCACATTTCTTTACTGCAGTTTGCACTGAGCCCATAATTTGTAGACACAGTCCTTTTTTTTTTATTTTTTATAAGAGTTGCCACTTTTCCTTGTCTCATCAACTTTTCCGAATGAAGGGGGAAGCCTCCGATTCTGTGTTTCCTACTGTTTTCAAGCATTCTTTCAGCATCACATAGTAAGATTTTGGCGAGAGCATCTCTTGAAAGTCTTCCAAAACTTTGAGAAAATAGAAGCTGATGCAACTCTTTCCATGCTAGTTGAATTTAGCGTTTTTGGCCAGATGATTCGCTCTGCCGGTCTTGGAGTGTGAAATTTGCTGTGACGCGCTCACTCTCTCTCTCTCCCGTGGTCTTCCGCTGTATCTTTTCTCTCATTCATTCTGCCTCACAGTCTGCATCACTTTTTCTTGTCTCCTTCTTTGCCTTTTTCTTGTTCTCACGCACAGATTTACTCATACCCGAGGGCCTAAATTATTTCAAGGTTTAGTTTTCACTTCTGTTTCAGAATAAGTATCTACAACAAAACTCAAATCGAATGTGTTTTCAGCTTTCAGGGGAATGTTTTTGTAAAAAGATCTCCATGCTATTAATCTGTTCTAATAGAATTTTATTTTAATTATAGCTGTACAAGTTTTCGGTCTGGTTTTACTTTCACCATTTGTCATTTATCGAATAAAACAAAACTATGCCAGTGCAGAAGTAAACAAATCATTTTTTCCACTTTGTTGTAATTTGTTTAATGGCCTCTCTTAATTTGTTTTGCATTGACTTTATAGCACTCCCATAGCATCATGTCGTGTTACTAATAAACAGCTTAACACCTTGCTGAAGCGCAGAGACAGGGGAGCATCCGGCCTCTGTGGCCATGCCTGGCATATGACGGGAGGATGAGGAGAAGAATGGGACTCAGCCACCGGATGTGTAGTCAGGAACCAGTCATCACTCTCTTCCTAATCTCCCTGTTCACCCCCCTGTTCAACCACCATCTGGAGAGGATGCCAGGGACTGGCCCGGTGGCAGAATTAGACTCACAGGCTCGGAGCGCTGCCAGGCTCGAGAGGAAAATCCTGGAGGGAAAAGGCCTTTTTGCAGTTCACGCTTGTCTGTCCTGCGTCCTTGCTCTGCGGTGTTGGACAGCAGCCTGCAGTGCTGACGTACGCTGCCCTGCCTCTCAACAAGACAACATCTAGCTCATCTGGCATCCAAAACATGCCCATAAGACCAAATCCCCTGATCGTGGATTAGTCACAGGCTGTAGAGAAGCATCAGTTTAGGGCGCATTGCAATCAAGCTGCACCCCAGATCAATGCAGTTATTCTGTAATCTTTGCCTTTTATATTCTCTGCTTTGCAGGTTTCATTCAACATGATAAAAAGCCCCCCCCCCCTTCCCCATCCCACCCCACCCCCTCCCTTTTTTTTGCGGTAACCACCTAATTTAAAGCAGTTAAGGTCAAATTTGAGGCAGAGGTGCGTGCTCTCTTTCTAAGCTCTATTCCCCTGGAGAGCACTGAACTGCAGAGAGCCGTCTCTCTCCAGGTAATGAGAGTGCTAGCTACCTAATAGCTGGCTGCAAAAATAATGAGCCCAAAGACCCACTGAGCATGTGTTCATATCATGTGCTGTACTTTTATATTGGCTGCCATGTGCTACACTCTTTACTAATAATACTGTTCTTGCTGCAGATAATGGAGAGTGCATCAGATGCTGTCAGCTTTGACCCTCTTGTCATTTGATTCAACACAGGTTTACTAATTGGTGATGTGAGCGGTGATGGAGAATGAAGTAATCCCCTCTCCATGGTTACCCAGGTTTTATGCTTACAGCAAGCTACAGTAAGGAACATTTTGTCTCTGACGGTGCGGTTGGTAAGCCAGATGGAATTCAGGCTGTATGGAGAAATAATTTTAGTTCACTCAGTGGACTGCGGATGCCAAAGCGTCTGATTATCTCCTTTTCTGCACCTCTTTTTACTTCATCACTACTAGCGAGTCAAACTATCTGTAATAATCTGGAGGCCACTGCTTTGCCCTCACCTTTTTTATGTCCTGTCAGCTCAGCGCTCTGCAGGGAGAGGAGACGGAGACAGGAAGTTGTAATAGTAGGGGTGGGGTTTGCCAGTGTTTTGTGTGTGTGTGTGTGTGTGTGTGTGTGTGTGTGTGTGTGTGTGTGTGTGTGTGCGCAAATGAATGGCCTTGAATATGAGCCATGACTCTCATCCCATGAGAGGCGCTCATCCTCACTGATGAACTGCCTCTGATGGATCCCCCACCCCCCTGCAGTAATATGGGTCACGGTCATGAGGGATCTTCAGATGATAACACAGATCAGTCGAATCCAACATGACTTCCAGTTTACTCAGTGCTGGTATAATTTTGTTGTAAGCAGCCTGTACAGACGGAGCTGAAGCCAGGATTTTGGAAATACTGAGTCCCGCCACCATAATCTTCTCCATCCTCAGAAAACTTTGACAAGAGTATTTTATTTATTGAGTTAACTGTTCATTTACACTTCATATTCCATTATCAAGTTCTAAATGGTGATCTAAAGCCATTTCCACACTGATGGGGAGCACTGCTGAACCCTTATTTATGTATTATCTTGTTGGCCAGAGAAATGTCAAATTCAAATATAGTTATTACAAAAAAATAATAATAAGCTCATGAGATGCGCAAGTCGCTAACAGATAAAATACAGTCTTCTCAGTGGTAGCTAACGTAGCAACACTTCTATGCAGTGCTCGTCTCCACCTCTGCCGTCATATCATTTTAAGATCTTACAGGTTTTAGGATGGAAAATTGTTGGTCTTACATAACATGGCTGCACTTTGTTTTTCTTTTCTTTTTCTTTTTTTCCTTTGCTCCTTAATTATGAAAACTGTGTTTCAGATGCACGGTTTTTATAATTATGCTGCAGTATTCAGGATTTGAAGTCTTTGAGCCTTGTCTAGACAGAAAAGCAGTCGTTTTTTTGGAGGGAGGATTCATATGTGTCACAAAAACATGGAGGCAGAAGTTGTTCTTTTCCCGCACAGAAATCAATGTTGCTCTGACCTGAGGGATAAACAGTAACTGAGTTGGCTTCTCAAACACAAGGAGGTTTTTGTCATTTAAATTAATTTTACCAGGAAATTGCTGGAAGTTTAGGAAGGGCGAACATGTTCCCATTATATAAAGAACATAAACACAACATATTGGTGTTTTCTTTCAGCTCTATTCAGCTGTGCAACCAGGGCTATAGCAATCAAGACCTGGCATGCCACCTTGGATTTGTACAATACGCACGCGTATTGTTTGGTCGTGTAGTGGTTTGTAAGAAAAACAGCATGGAGCAATATGGTTTGTCCTCCCATAATGCATCGTTGGTCTCTCACTGTGAGAGCAAGGCTTTCTCTTCTACCACTTTCTCTCTCTCTCTCTCTCCCTCTCCCTCTCTCTCTCGCATTCTGCAAGGGTGAACGTGGGCGGCTGAGCAGAGCATGACAGCAGTGCTCTGTTGAATGTAGACTAGAAATGAGGAAAAAAGAAATACACCCATGGAAACACCGAGACAGTTTGAAGGTGCTTGTTTGTCTTCAGGGCCGTGGATGTGCAATTGTTGAGCCTATAGTTGTGATGCACCACCATTTTGTGGCGTGTTTGTGTGCGACACTCCCACATTTAGGAAAAGGTTGACATTTTTTAATTGGAAGTGAATATCTCTCATTGATGCAGATATTTTGTTGATGGTTGTCTCTATCATGCTGGATGTTTTGTCTGCGTTTATGCCAGAGGATGTTTGCATCCCATAATGCCTTTGTTTCTACACTCGCCTTTATGTAAGCATCCTTTTCCTTCCATCGTCTGCACTCCTGCTGTGATTTGTGCAGCGAGGGGCTCGGCAACAGTGACACTGATGAGCACAGCATCAGCCTCCATGCGTGCGTGTGTGTGTGTGTGTGTGTGGCTGTGTATGCATGTGCTTCATAGTGAGTTTGCCTGTGCATGTCACGCCCCCTTTGACAGAGCGCTGGCATTGATGAATGCAACAGCAGCTGGGTTGAACTGAATGTTATTTGTGATTCTGCCTCACTCCGTCTGTTTTTTTCTTCTTCTTCTTCTCTCTCTCTCTCTCTCTCTCTCTCTCTCTCTCTCTGATACAAAACCCAACAACAGATAGACATTTTTTCAATTTCCTAACCCGTGTTTCTGATAGACAGAGAAAAATGGTGTTGGTTAGTCGGATGGCTGCGCAGCAGTCAAACAGCGTGTGGAGTTGAGGCTGCCATGGCTTGCTGGGTGATGGGTGACTGTGCAAAAATCAGTGGAGAGTGGATTAATATGTGACTGGTTCCATGAGATACTTCTAAAACGAGCTGTTACTGAATAGATTTAATGTGCCTGCAGGTCCTTTTTAATATTAAATACTAAAAACTTTGTCACTTTGGATAACAATAGCCTCATTAATCCAATGTATAGGTTTATGAAAAAGTGATATAATCTGCCATGAACATTTGATTTAAGTTCATTTATTACCATGACTGAACAGGTAAGTTGTACAACAAGACAACCTCCTAAAAAAATCTGTCTCCTGTTATGTAACTGAAATGATGCCGTGTGCTGATATTACGCTTACGTAGTTGTTCGTGTTTGATAATTGATTTTGATTATGCCTTTGGCTTTTTATCTACACATATAGATCGCTGTGGTGGAAACAGCACATACTAATTGGGATTCAAATGATACTTATCTATCAGAGCTATTTGAAGATGATCTCCTCATGGCCTACTTTGTGAAGATAGAGGACTGGCAGTTTTATTACTTCTTGTCATCTGTAAGACTGATTGAAAGCAGTCTCCTAATGGCTGTTTCCCTAATTTTCCAAATGTCCCTAATGTGAGACTCCACGTTTATCAGTATGTAGAGTTAAAATGTGAGCCTCAGGTTTGCTCACAGGCAGATGTGGAAGTAAATTAATGAATGGATGAATGAAAAAGGAACTGTTGTGCAAATAAAATGTAAAATAAAATTTGTCTTGACACTTAAACAGGCGCGAGGGTTTTGAGGTTGCCTAGGCAACTGGTTGCCTGTGAGATGGATGGGCAAGTGGGCGTGGAGTCAACAGGGGTTTGTGGGCCGGTGAGAGCGGAGGCAGGCGATTGGCACACAGCGCATGCCGCACGGGGGCCTGTTGCTGATGATCTGACAGCGGTGCTGACCCTCGTCCATCTGCTGGGAAATGAAGAGGGTCACAACAATGTGGCATGTTGGGAGTACACACACCCCTGCCTTGGTGCCGCGCCGCAGCAGGAAACCGACAGCAGTTTGTGAAAACATCACAATCAGGGAACACCTGGTGGAGCAGGATCTGTCCTTTTCTTCAGCCACTGTTGATTTTTAGATTACAGTCTGCGGTGGATGTTGTGTAGAGGGGCACGGGTGCCACATCAGGCTTGTTGTCATAAACCTGAGAGCTTTGATGGCACTAAATTCAGCACTGGAACAATCAGTTGATTCATCTGTTAGTCGATACTACTTTGACAATTGATTTATTAAGTCATGATTTTAGCAGAAATGCAATCCCCTAGTTAGAGCTTCTCAAATGTGAAGATTTGCAGCTTTTCTTTATCTCATGTAATGGCTGCATCTTATGTTTATTTCAGCGATTATATCTTTATTAATGATTAATCATTTCAAAATGTCAGAATAGTGAAAAATTGCCTAAAGCCCAATTGCTTGTTTTGTCTGCAAAGTGACAGAAAATTGTGAAAAATTCAATTTATAATTCACGACAGCCCAAGACGAAGTATTAAAAATTCTTTTTTTATTTAACCAACAATCCCAAAACCTCCAAATATTCAGTTATGAAAAAAAAAGCAGCAAATCCTCATTGGAGGAGCTGGAATCAGAGAATCTATGGCATTTTATCGTGACATACTGATGAACTGATTAATGAATTATGAAAATAGTTACTGATTTGGGTTTTGGACTATTGGTTGGGCAAAACAAGTCATTTGAATATGTTGACCTGGACTGCAGGATATTGTGGTTTACATTTTTACTATTTTCTGCCATTTTATTGGCAAAATAATAAATCAATCATCCAAGAAGATAATCGGCGCATTATTAATTATGAGAGTAATCGTTGCAGTTGCAGTCCTACTTATAATACTCTTGAAATGTTCTGCAAAATAATGTAATGCAAAATAATGCTTGTAATTTGAACTGTCACGGCAGGGGATGACATTTGCATGTAAACAAAATTTCCATCCCAGTATTCCAGTTGACGCTTCCTCTTTCTGACACAAACCAATAGATGTTAGAAGCTCTGAATCCTCTGGAAACTGCTGTATAGAAAAAAAAATGCAGCCTGCTGTTAAAGGTCAAGGATCCTGAGGTTTGTACATTAATACACACTGAAACCACAGTGACGACCCCACAGACCACACTCTGCTGTCTGTTTACAGTTTGTGCTGTGAAATGACACCCTTGGCTATAAAGACAGGCAGTGGGTTAACGTGGAAACAGCAGCCACTGCCATAGGTACATTTATTAATGCAATGCATGAATAATGTTTGTTTTGCTGTAAGAGTCTAATTAGCATTCCCTATAAACCTGAAGCCGCCCAGTTCATTTGCACTGAGTAGCGTCTCTTTTAATGGCTAATTATTTACATAAATTTGCAGCCTCCCTGCTGCATTTTTCTACTCAGCCAGTCACCTCAGCCATTTTGTTCTTACTTTGAGTGAGAGGCCGATCAACAGTGAGAGATTCCACAGAGGATGCGGAGTGCGTGGGCCACTACCCCACTGATGAGCTTCTTATGTAATATCCGTCTTCCAACCTCTCTGTGCACGCTGGTGGTGGATTGTCCACAGTGAGCACAGGCTGGCAGAGCGTGCTCTTGTATGAGCCTGGTTTACAGTTCAACAACCGTGTTTAATAGATACTGATAGGCGCATTAATCTTAAAATAGGATTTGAAAACATCTTAAGATATCTTTTAGGTCTTTTGACAGGAATTTAGAATAGATGTTGGATGGTTACACGCA
This sequence comes from Seriola dumerili, assembly GCF_002260705.1. NCBI lineage: Eukaryota > Metazoa > Chordata > Actinopteri > Carangiformes > Carangidae > Seriola > Seriola dumerili. Next base: position 5,952,539 of record NW_019174546.1, on the reverse strand, counting down.
GAAAGTCATGTATTATATACCAGAGTTTGTCTTTGACTGTTGCTACATCATCTTTCAGTGGTAGTAGTAAAAGAGGCCTGTAGCTACAAATGTTTTTGTTTTTTTTGTGATTGTCTAAAAGTATTTAGCATTTTCATACAGCAACAGTGACCCCCTGTGGTGATGCTCTGCCACCACATAGACACCAGCAGAGTTTTTCTTATTGACCTCTGAGGTGGAACTCTGTTTATGCATCTCAGCTGACAGAGGAACAAAGTAGGTACACCCCATCAAATTGAAGAGGGACTACAACGGAGCCACCGCAACAAATGGTATTACCCATGAGCACCGGGGGGATGCAGAAATAGAGGGTGTCTGTTGTCTTTTGCCCGTCTCTGCGCAGTACGTGGGCAGAGCTTATGTTGGGATTTAGATGAATCTTCTCCGTTTATTGTGTCAAGGCAGTGCTCAGTTGTTGGCTAAAGTCAGATTAGCTATTTGTTTACTCTCTGCAGCTGTCCCTTCTCCAGGGGCTGTGCACAGAGGCTATTATGTTTTGGTTATTATCTGTGGATCTAGCAGTCTATCCGGAGTATCCGAAAAAGGCCAGTGTGTCAGAATAATTCAATGTCCTTATCACCTGAGTGACTATATTTCTCATTTACACTGCATCTTTGCTTGAGTGAACCCGGAACAGCTGAGTCAGTTTTTCCCCAAGTGACCTGTATATTTAATTGAAGATTTTTGAAGACTTTTTTTTTTTTCTTACATACAGTTTTTCCTCTGCAGTGACGTTATTACAGTCACAAGGCAAGTTTATGACAGAAGTTTTAGATTTCACTGGCTGCGCTGTGACTTTGCCTCCAGCTACTATATGTTTGATGACACAGATGCTCATTGAGAGGTGGAAAGCACGACACACAGTGAACACATCAATTAAAACGACAGCTGACGGGACCAAATCTAAACATTCAAGTAGCACTTCTGATGGTCTTCACATTTGCCATATCTGCTTTGATGGTTCCCTCCAATAATAACTAGTTAGGGCTTTCTGACTTTGTAATGCTAACATCCATAAAGGCGCCTAGCGACATTACTCGTGAGTGAGTAAGGCTTGCCTTATGAATAGAATACCTTGATAGATGGATTCATCTTTCCCTAGGCTTTAGTTCCTTTGCGGCATGAGTCATTGCTGGACCATTAGGAGATATGGAGACACCAACAGAATTACAGCAGACCAAGCAGCTATTTACATGTGAAGTGGATAATTAGCAATCTGTCTCCCACATATTTTTATTATTAGAATAGACATTAGAATAGCCAAGAGAGTTTATTCATGGTCAGTGCCCCACAGGATCCTGGCAAGTATGACCTCGGTGTAAGTTATGCATTCTCAGTGGTGTTTGTTTCATACCGAATGTGCATGTGTCATGACTTTTTCAGTGTGTGCTTTCAAAGCAGAGACTACTTAGCTCTGAGGAAGTGAAAGCCAGCGCAAATCAGGCTGAATCCCGAGAGCAGCTGCTTATCTGTCGACTATTTCACAAGCAAACATGTATTTACCTCCTTTACACAGTTTACACGGGAAGTAAATTTGCCATTGGAGTAGCAGGAAATTACCACTGAGATTGACACCATACACAATCACTTGTTTCTTCTGAATATTATCTGGGTGGCTGCTTGTCTCACACACTTAACCCTGCTGGGTTTTCATTTATGGTAAATCATCAAAATGTAGTTTTATACCTTTCCAACTTAGATGCCCATAAAATCCTTGAATCAAATAACTTTTATTTGCAACTGTGGCGGACTGTAAAAGAACATTTCCATTACTGACTGACTCACTGTCTCCTGCATTTACAATGAGCAGTGAATTCATATCTTCCAGTTTGAGAGCTTCCACCATCGCCACTTTAATTTATGCATTTTGATCTCATCACCGCTCTGCTGCAGTATATTGGGTAAAGATGGTGATCTTTAAAGTGATCACTCATCATTCGGCAGGCTTTGTCTTCCAGCACACATCAGGTGAGAGATTATCACTCGACGTCGGTACAAGATTACAGGAGTGATGTCACCTGAGTACACGCATCTGGATGTTCAGGTGGCGGATAGCTGATAATGAAATATGCTGCAGTGAGAATGATTTGTGCTGAATGAAATGAGCATCATCTAATAATTGATACGAAAAGAACATGTTTCAGCTTGTTTACAATGTCAACTCTGGCTGTTTTATTAGCTTTCAAGGACTGGAATCTTCTGTTTGATGGTGTTTAATGGTACCCACTGCATCAGTGCTTCTGACTGCATACCAACACAAAGGAATAACATCAAAGGACATGGACTTGTTGGTTACACAGTCCTTGGGAAAACCTGTCTTTGTGCTGCTGCTGCTTCTAATAATTTCAGTGGAGCTCATTCAGTTTTGATTATGTGTTTTTTTTTTTTCCTGTTCCATCATTTCCCAAAATGTCCCAAATTCAAAGACTGCAGGATTTTTTTATTCTGAATGTGCCTTGGACAGGGATTTACCACAAAGAAACAAATAGTCTCTCCTTTATATCCTTGCACTTTACACTTAAATTAACATTATCTGACCTTGACCTTTATGCATTTGGTTTGCATGAGGCTTTTTCCGCTGAGAGATTTGTGATTATTCAACCGAGCACTTTTCTTTCGACAAGAAAAGGCAGTTTCATGCTCTACAACAGTTGCAGGATATTTCTAAGGCGCCATGAAATGATTACAAGGATGGAACAACAGAAAAAAAACATATTTTGGCTGCATAGAATTTTTTCAGACTTTCCTCAAATCTTTGCTTCTTATATTTGAAATTACTGGGTAATTGTACCTCCTCAGGCCTTTAAATTTGATATTTGGTTGAACTGATCACAACCATTAAGCAACAACTGGTCACAACAAGGATTCACAGGCAGACATTGCTTCTTTTTAAGGGGTCTTTAGCCAAAAATGTGTGCATCCTCTGCCCTAAAACATTACACAACATCAGTGCACTGTGTGTCAGATGTTGTTTTCTGCTTCACAAGATACACACTTTGTGCGTTCAGGGCTTAGTTGGCATTCAGACTGTGTACGGCTGAGATATTGGATTCCTTTCTTGTTCAGAAAAACACACTATGAGATGGCGTTTTTGATATCCTTTATCATGAAAGTCTCCTCAGTTATCAAGTACTCTCTGGCTTTTTGTACTGTCATTCATTAAGTTATTTATCAGCCCTCTGAATGCAGCAGCACTGTGTTTCGATAGATAACCCGGGCTTGGGTTATGAGAGAGGGAGACTGATGTCGACATAATGCTAGCCATCCTGCAGCTGTCACTATGATGAGGCGCAAAACTGACACTGCTGCTATGCTGAACTCATTGGCATGCAGCAGCAGCGGCGGCGGTGGCCAGGCAGCCGCTTCAGACTCACCACAGACAAAGGGCCTATCAGTCAAAAATAACAGCAGGTTACACGAACCTTTACCTTTTGACCCCCAAACACTGACCTTGACTCACAACTGTTTAAACTGCCTCCATCACACGAGGTGAACGCAGTGGGAGGGTTGGGATCCCAGTTATTTTTTGGCACCTTTGTGGTATCTTTCCACCAATCGGCCATGAAGCAGCAGAGTGCTATAGCACCTTTCAGCAGGTTTCTCCCTCCACAAGCGCTCACACCTGTCTCCTCCTGCCAGGAGCCCAGAAATAGTGCACTGCAGCAGAGTGCTTCTCCAAAGGGGTGGGCAACCATGTGACCTCAGAAACTATAGTACCTATGGAGATGCCTGGGTAAAAATAGCAGAACCGTCATCTTCTCCTAGAACCGTAGATCAGGCACTGTGTGGGGGGGTGGGGGGGCTTCCCCTGAATTTCATTAATCTTGGAGAGTGTCTACAGTTATTTATCACGCAGGATTACGTAAAAGAGAATCACATTATACAATCGCATCTTCCCAGAAGGTGTGGGTGCAGATGAAGGCGGTGCATCTTGGCTTTTTTTTTTTTTGAAGTGGCAGTTATTCGTAACGGTCTAGTTAAAGAACAGGTCCTCCTTTCTCCTGGGGATGCTGCTGATGCAGTATTCAGCAAGCAAAGGGGGGGGGGTTGGAGCATGGAGGGCTGTGGGCGGATAGGATCGAGTTAAGGATGAAGAGACGCAGAAGGAGAACCTGGAGGAGATCACGTTCTTGTGTCAGTTCTGCTGCTAAGGATTGTTTTCCAGTAGCCTAAACCTAAATTCTCAGCTCATTAGGCTGCTTATTTCACTTTGGATTACACAAGGGAAAGACATGGGATGCGTGTGTGTGTGTGTGTGTGTGTGTGTCTCAGTCAAACACCATCCACCTCAGTGGCAAAGGGGGGAAAAATCAATTGCTGAAAAGTTGGCATGGATTAGAGGTGTAGGAGGTTATGACACTTCAAATCTCAATGAGGCAGTAATGTTGAATAATGTACACTCTACATGCTCTGCATACAAGATACTTGCCATTAAGTGCATTCAAGAGGTCTCTGATAAATGAAATATATAACCTGGGGGCACATCAGCATCTCAAGTTCAGCATATTTCATTCCTGCTTATTACATGCCCATTTATTGCAATTTAGATGCGGTTTTCTTTATAATAATTAGTTTCATGTGGAAAGGTGCTGCATATTGCCTGAAATGAGTGCTTTATAAGTCTAGCATCAGCATTGTTCTGGCTCTGTGATGCACAGAAATATAACATTTCCTCAGTAAAAACATCAGAGATGATGACTGCATCATTCCCATGGATGTTTGCTTCAAGGTCTTCACTGTGCGTGCGGGGCAGCTGCATGCTTGGACACTCTCCACAGAGCTGCAGAAGTTATTAAATGAATCTCTTTGGTACGGAAGATATGTGACTCCATTAAATTGACTAGATTCTGACACTTCCCGAAGGGAGAACCCCCCCCCCCTTGTCTAATAAAGATGGCTTGTCAGCATTTGGAAGAATTCAATCTCCAGTCTGGATGTAAGTCTGAACAAGTTGAGATGATCTTTTGTGGTGATTCTCTGGAAAAGGAGAGAGTGTTTAGATGGATATCAGTTAATATAAAGTCTGAGTACATTTTTTATTTTCCCTTCAGGTTGAATACGCGGCGCTCGTCTCTTCACATGATGTCTCACACAGGCTTTTTCCCTCCGTGTGTCGTCAAACTGACGTAATCGTTTTGTGTATTTTTCGTTTTTTTTTTTTTTTTCTAATTTTGTGCGATTAAAAAGCGTTTGTTTTGTCAGAGAGGATTTGATAGCCAATCTCGCTGTGTAATACTTTACATATTTCAGTTGTCAAAACCTGACGAAGACTCTGCGGTAAGAATTTCAGACGGAGGCACAGAAACTGTGTGTTCAGCACACTGTGGTGCCCTGCAGAGAATCGGATCTTCTGATCAGCAGTTTTGATATCCTCACATTTAACATTAAAGATGACTAGAGGAAAAAAAGTGACAACGGCGAGCATAGGTTTTTGTTTTGTTTTTTTTTAATATCACCATCATGTTTGTGAGTGTGTTAAGCTGTTGTGTTTGTATCTTCATGTCCCATCAAGTCCATTTTACTGCTGCCATTTTCAGACTTGACACTTTATCAAAAGCCCTCCAGCAGGACTCATTTCTCAAAAGCCAAATTGCAGAAAATACCGGCTGAGCACCATCAGTCACAGTATATTTTCCATGTCCTTCTTTGTAATCATATTCAGGTTTTTCCGGCTCACCTCGACCTGCTGCTCCTGCACACATCATATTGGACTGAAACAACGAGCATGATGAAATGCTTGCTCCTCTGGAGTAGCTGGGAGATACAGGATGATCTGTCATTATGTTAAGGGCACCTAAAAATGTCACAATGAGCGTGTAATGTAACAGCACCATGCTGACTTTGACAAATAGAGCTGTCATGACACTTTACCAATTAGGATCCAGATGTTTGCGCTGGCCTCCCCAGCCCCCATGTCTCCGTCATTCAGCCACTGTAGACGACAACTGAGCTGGAACTAAGCCTCTGTGTCTGGCTGTCTGACTGGGGACATGCTCTCATCCAGAATACTGATGGCATGTCATTTCTGATAGAGCTTTACTATAAATGATTTTAAAGTTATTCAATTTCATGCCAAAGCCCCGCTTTTGAAGCTTCAGGGAGATTTCAGGCCTGTGGAAGCTGCGGGAGGGAATCCGAATCTGTCAATTCAGTGTTTTTCGATCGATAAATAAAAAGATTTGTTTTTCCAAAGATTTTCTTTCTTTTTACCTTTCTGACTTCCCCTTCGAGCCCACACTCCAGCACTGCGTGCCACGCTAATTGTTAGTAACCACGTTACCACGGTGCCCGTTCTACAGCCCGCCACTTAACTTGGACTGGTGGAGCGTGGCTTAATTGTCAGTCACCTGTGGAGCTAAATCTCCCAGAGCTATTTCACAGGCTGAGGATCTGAGATTTTCATCAGTCACAGATATGCTAGTTAAATGAACATAACAACAATTAATCCCACATTGAATACAGAATCTGTGATGCGTCACTATCCTGGAGCCATTATCTGGTGAAAACTGATTGCATAACAGTTTGCAGTAAGCCAACGGCGCCGTATCAAGGGAGGAACACTGACTCTTTTCACACCGTTTTTTTTATTTTCTAAACCTGAGGTTCATGAACTGCATCAGCTCCATAGAAACAAATAAAGACTGTGTCAGATCCGTGAGCAGCTGCTCCCGGTTTGCATGTTATTAGCACTGGTGGGGGTGGGTAGGTGGGTAGTGGGGGGGTGGGGTGGCATCGGTTGGAACGATGGTATTCCTCCTGACTTCTTTGTAAAATGGCGTTGTCAACTTCATAACGAAGCTCCCAGCTTATTGTCTCAGCGTGCATGGGCGGCACAGGAACGGAGACAAAAGGCGTGGGAAATTACATGGGAGCTTGTGCCCAAATGTGTCGCTATTCTTGGCCCTCTTTTTGGAACAGCACAGAATGAAGAACCTTGAAAAGGACTGAACAGAATTAAACAATGTACTGTAGATGTATTGCTTCTACTATAGGAAACACAACAGACAGTGGTTTTATGGGTTAAACCAGAGCAAGAACCGGTGATAATGGGCCGTTTTATGACCATCATCTCAAGAGCATCATTGCAACCTAATGAAGCAAGGGTATCTTAAAAAAAAAAAAAAAAAACGAGCTAATGTAAAGTTAGCTTAATAGTTGAAGATACTTTACCATGTTGTAGCGAGGTGACATCTGTTCGTGGTGGACTTATGCCGTGATTGGCAGTTCCATTTATTTTAACAACTGCGGCAACTGAAACTCAGATGGGACGTGACAGATTACATGGTCCTGTTTGAAGAATGACATTGGGAGGACGAAGACGATCCAGGTAGCGTGATCGCATGACGGCTACATGATAGATAGTGAAATATGTGAAACCAGATCTAGTCTTTTCAGTACTCGAGGCTCTTCTCCTAAATGATGCTGATGAAAGGGATTTCTTTCCGTTTCAATTGCATTTCACAAATCTGCGCCCTACCCCTGACCTCTCTTAGTTTAACAATTTTCTGGTGCTTTACAGAGACGTCAACAAATTTTAGCACATTATAGCAATCATTGGCCATTATTGTCAGTGAATTGATTCTCTGAAATCAAGTATATCTCATCCCTGCTCCCTGAAGATGATGTTTGAGGAGGCTTTTCTGTGTTGCACTGTAATAATACCCAAAATAAGACTGATATTGCAGCTACTCCTACATTGAAATAAAGATTACAGAATGCAATACCACATCAAAGCTATTGCATAAAAGTGAGTTCGAAGGCAAGTTTGAAAAGATGACACCAGAAGTAAGCGGGGGTTTGCAAACTAATATGTAGAGGAGGAGGACTGGGAGCCACCAGCCCACACAAACCTGCCTGTAAAAACTGTGCATCTTCTCTACAGCTTCCTCCTACGTCCTCTCACTGGTCATTTTGTCATCTTCTACAAACCAGGATGTTGCCTCCATGTTTCCCTGCCCCCATTCCAAGTCACTGAAATTCACACTGTCCTTTTCTGTGGTTATTTGCTCCATTCTCTCCAGCCAGAATCTGCGAACGTCACCCCACCGTTTCCTGCACCTCGAACTTCCTCAGGCTGAGACATCAAACGAATAGTAACATATTGGCTGGCGGGGTGGTTGTGATAGTTGCAAGAAGGAAAAGTCAAAAAGTCAAGACTCCCGCCAAACCGTGCCTGTAGGTACAAATACACAGACGGAAAAAAAACAAAAAAAAACACTGATCCTTGGCACTTCATGTTTTATTTTCTGTCAAAGGGAACAGGAAAATTAGCAGTGAGCATCTTGAATGTCAAACATTTTAACAAGGGGATTTCATGCTTTATACACAGCTTAGATTACACAACTAATACACACTGTCTCTCCCATTCAATCTGATACGTTCTCTGTTTCCGTCTTTCTCTCTCTCACACACACACAAGAAATGCACAAGCTCTCTCAAAACCTGAATTTTAGAGACAGAAGCGTCTGGAATTTTTTCACAGCCTCCCACAGACGTCCTCGAACCTATCATTTTCTCTGCAGTGGAGCAATGGTGACGTATGCTTGTAGCTAGTGCAGCTGAATTTTAAAAAGCTCTACACCCACGCTCAATACCACTACTGCAAGCCTAATTATCATAAACTTTCCGTGCTGTCTGTAGCCCCTCTGTCTCTTCCTGTCTTATTTAGTTGCAGACGTTAATTCAGTGTTGATGCGGAGAGGGGAGGGTGGAAAGGGGTGGGGGGGTCTGCTAAATTTATGTCTTTTTGAAAACTGGCAGGTCACCGTGTAATCAGTGGTGCTGTGTGTAATCACCTGTGTGTGTGTGTGTGTGTGTGTGGGGGGGGGGGGTGAGTGTTTGAGTGTAGCAGTACATGCGTTCCTGCATGCACAGATGCACAGATTGGCTTGTATCACACCCAAACTGCAGTTTGTTTACATTATGTCTCCAAGCCATTTTCATAGGGGCATTTAGGAGTAAATATTGTCGTTTGTTAATTTAGAAACACCTTCCTTTCAGTTTTCAGCTATAACAATCATTCCTGTGTTCGTTTCCTAATCAAAATATTCCGCTGTGTCTAGGGAATTCACTGTTTGACAGACCTGTTTGTAATTATTGTGGGAAGCCACACTAAGTGTTAATTGTGCCACGGAGAGCTGAATAGTCGCACAGAGGAAAACATTAGTGTAGTGTTCCAGAGAAACTTAGAATTAGCTGTGATAATTTATTCACCCCTTTTTTGTCTTTAAGATGTAGTGACAGATTTTTAATTTCACTTATTTTTTACTCTGTTTTGGTTGTCAGTGCCGCGGCGGCATGATCAGTCAGGGAAACTTCATGGGAAGGTGGTAAACGAAATGAATGTGTGGCTGTAACCATGCACCGAAGAAGTAACAATAGCAAGTAACGAACACAACTTGCACTATAATTACAAATACTTTTTCAGACAGCTTCAACAATCCCATTATAGTATGCTAATGAATTTATTCATTACACGACTGTAGAGCCGCAAGTAACAATTCTTTTCTTTACCAATTTATCGGCCATTTATTTACTTTATTGAAAGATGTCTGTCACAATTTACGCCCAGGCTGTTGTTTTATCAGAGCAACACTTTATACCTAAAGATATTCAGTTCACATCCCACATCTGTCTATTTCTCAGAGTGCTCAGGGACAGTTCTGCTTCTCTGCATTTACTTGAACAAAGTCTCATCATATTTTTCCTGCTTGGAAGCATTTTTTGCTAGCAACCAGCTAACATAAAAAAAACAAAAAAAAACAGAAGGTTGTATCAGGAGTCATTTGGTATGACCGAGGCCTCAGGCAGAATCTCATACAGGGTCTGTTAGCAATTCATAGCCCATGTGTCTGATGATGCTAATTTCTGACTCTGTCCAGTGAGGTCAGACATCTCTTCCATCAAGAACTTTTCTGAAAGGTGTGAATAATGTCCTCTGCTTTCTCCATGTCGTGCAGAACACTGTTCTACATTCACATGTTCGCATGAGGCTATATTTACGAGCATGACATCAACACCTATGGAAACTCAAGAACATTTTTTGTTCTCATTAGACCTTTTGAGTCACTGCCGCAAGCTTTGACACTGATTTGTCATGCAAAGCTCTCGCCGAACACTTCTGAATGATGCGGATGACACGTGTGTTTGTGCTCGCAGAAAGTAGATAACACCAGAGGTTTTGTCTGTCTACATGATACTGGAGAATGCCGGGCGCTTGTCAGATGTGAGTCGTGCTGCTGTTGTTGTGTATGTGTGAATGAGGTCAGCAGCACCTTATTGACAGAAAAAAAAAATCAGGCAGTGTTCTGACTACAACCATGCACCCCTCCGCCTCCCGCCTACTGCTGTTTATCCCAAGTCAGGGAGCCGCCTTCCTCCACTGTTCCTGTCACCGCGTTTGCCCGTGGAAGCAAACTTGTCATTGTGAAAGAGCGCACATATGTGCACGGCCGTCTTCCTCACACTGACTCATGTTCTAATACCGACGAGGGGTTAGTAAGGTTTACTCATGTGGCTCGGATGCATCATGCAATCTGCTAGACAACACCAGCGTTTGTCGCGCATGGTGTCTGTGTCCTTATATAAACACACCAGTGCTGCCTGTCTGTCATGTCTGCTGTTCGCACATATCTGCCCTGTGGTCTCTGCTAATAGGTATTCATTAGGTATCACAACCCCTGAAATTGCTTAGGCCCTGAAGGTAATTGATGATGCTGTGAAAACCGTTCCCAACCTCTTACTATCTCCAGGCGTACAGTAGGTGAGTGCAGCGTGGAGGCATCTGAGGGAGGTGGTTTCATTTCAAAAGTTTGGCCCAAACTTTCACAGGAGTGTGTTTTGATTTTTGAAAATACTTAAAAACCTAATCTTTGAATCAGGATGCAGCTCCTTAGTGATGTGACTGCCCCCCTCTGGAAGTGACAAGTATATTGCGTGGAATGATGTCAACTGAAAATGCAAATACTGTTGAATAACATGAGCTCTAATTGAATTCAATTAAGAAGATGAGGCACAAATACAGACAGTCTAATTAGGGATTGTAATAAGTTTTTCCAACAGACCTAAATGATGATTCCTATTCCGCATTAAATGTGGGTGTTATTTCCCATTAGATAACAAAAACAAAAATGTATTCTAATTTATTTTTGATACGCTATATGCATGTGTGGTGGATTCAATGTAATGCTTTATTCCCAGGAAAGTAGAAAGGGCCTTTGGGATATTCTGAGAAAATCCTTTTTCTGTTTCTTTTTGTTTATGTCATTTACTCACAGGGAATGATGACTAATAGAGGTGACAGTGATAAGTATATGATAGAGAGATGTGAAAAGTAAAAGCAAAATCTTAAAGGACATAGGAAAGTAAAGGTCAAAGTCCGGTCAGAGCCGTGTTGGCAAAACGACAACAGTACAGTCACAGTGACGAATACAGATGAGATAAATGGCCAACACACATAGTATGGCATCCGCCGCACAATCAGGCAGATGTGTACACACACGCAGATACAGACAAGGAGGAGGCGGAGGGTAATTCAGGAACCTCAAAACACGCTAATCCTGTTTTTCTGAGAAACCCTCCTAGCTGCCATCAAGATACGGTTACAACAGGGAGAAGCATTTAGCCGTGGGGCAGAGGAGGAGAGAGGGGAAGACAAGAGAAGCTCTGTTACCTGGTCAGCACTTTGAAATCCCAGGATTTACCACAGCGCAGGTTTCCCCCGGACCGGACCGCAACAAAGACAAGAGGATAGTGGATTAAATTTAATCCTATCAGTGTTTCTTATGTAGGACCCTGCTAACCACTACCTGCATTATGAATCACCAGGAGGGAACGACTACGAGTGGTGCATGACACATGGCCTCTCTGAGCCGCTTCCTCAGACTGTCCAGTAACCGGTCAGGCTTCTGCTGGTAACCACATTATCAGGTCTGCATGGAAGGCACATCACGACCACAGCGGGATGCAACTGCCAAAAGAGAGTTTTTATGTCGCCATGCTGGACAAAAGCTACAGACGACCAACATGTTGGAGCTGAGAGGAGATTTTCACAGCAATTCTTGAAAGAAGACAAAACCCAGGAGGAGAGGACAATGAAAATATAACCAATCATATGGACTGACACGTGATATTTCAAGCTCCCTGATGGGTTTTTTTTTTGTTTGTTTTCTTTCCTTTGAGTGGTTATTCTGTGAGTCATGGAGAAGTCCTTTAGATTATAGGTAGACTATGTTGCTGTGCTTCGGGAGTCGTCGAAGAAATCGACACCATCAGGTCCAATGGAGCGAAGAGGACTGTTTGCTTGACGATGAGCCTCAGATCATTACAAACCCCTGTTACCTCGACAAAGGTAAAAATCCAGCACAGTGAGCTTTGTGCAGCTTAATACAGGATCTAACTTCACTATCAAGTCTTTTTACTGCCACTATTCAACACCCTCTCTCTCTCTCTGATAAGAAACATCAAGATTTCCCTGATTGTGTGTACGTGTGCTTACAGAATATGCTAAAAAGTAAAGCAGCGGGTTTCCTGGAACAATACCTCAAATGTTTTCAGTTCTTTTCATTCTAACACCACCCAGTCTGCTGATAAGAGCACAAAAGGTACAGAAGGTATGAAATGGCAAAGGCCTTGCTTCTGCCAGTTTAAAGTGATGTTTTTTTTTGAGTGGAAATGATCAGCGTTTCAGCCAGTTAGAGCGCTTTGGGGTGTTTTTATGACAAAAAAAAAAAAGGTTTTGCAATCAACTGCTGGTAAGAATCAGTTTTTGGAACAAAGCTGCTGTGATGCTTGGGCTGCAACTTGCAGCTTCATGCTTACACTGGATTTCCCATAGTGACACAGTCATGCTGATATACTGGATTGCCCACAGTGACGCACTCCCATAATGGCCAGTCAGTTTTGTTCTGTGTTTCCTCTGCCAAAAACCGTCATAAGCGGTGATACTATATTATAACCATGCACCTGTTTCAGGGTTTATATGCAACATGGGAAATGGTGCATTTAGAAGTTTCAGTATAATATCCAAATATGAATAAATAGAGTGTTGTTCTGATCTTGTGTCATAAAAACATCATTCAGATAAATTACACCAATGTCCATGTTTGCTAAATTGGTATCAATGTGACCTCGGGGAACATTTTTCCCCCGGTTTTCTGTTTCCTGTACCAGTATTTATCTCTTGTTGACCACAAGGGGGCAGTGTTCCAACCCTAACAACACATCAACGAGAGTGCTGCAGAGCTGAGCAGGTAAATATGGCTTACCTCAGGTGGTGCTCTCTCTGGTACATAGGCCTATGTTTGGCATCATAAAGCACTGAAAGAGAGGAAATGGAACAGGAAAAATATAAAAGCTGTTTGGTCTTATCATTCTAAACATGTCAGCTGATTAGAGTTCACATTAGGATTTTTCTCACTGGCTCATTGTGCCAGTTTTCTTAATGAAGTGAGATGGTGAATAGCCTGAGCGGTAAATGTGCAGAGAATGCTATTTTAATTTATGTCCAATGTGCTGTTTTCTTCCACTGTAACTACCAGCGCTTTAAAAAGAATACAATTTCAACACCATAAATAGCTGTCAGCCAATCTTGGAATTAAGCTTAAGTTCCCCCACAGTGTGTAGGCTGTGTAGTGGGAGCCACTGGAAGCGTGATGTGTAGTTGTGTGGATACTCCATGTTACTAACACAGGTTACGTTTGTATTCGTGTTCTCTCAGGTCCTGTGGTGAGAGGCAGGCTTTTTTTATTTTTTATTTTTATTTTTTATACGTATATTGAAATTTTTTCCCATGAAAGATATCAGACCAAAGTGTGTACAACCTAAGCAGTGTAGCTATGTTAGATCCTTCAATTTAATAACATTTGGTGGTCACTAAAATGTGGATTGGTGAATAGAATACTCGGTCATTGCTCTGCTCTCTCTTCTTCCTTTAAACATGAAAAAGAATCTCCCCCCTTTAGTGTTCTGCCAATGGTCAGAGGAGAAAACAATGTGTCCATTCATGGCTGTTTGTTGTGGATTGTAGTCATTGTTGATTACAGCAGTGTGTAATCAGCTCTGTCTTCTCTCAAACTTGTGCTCACTTTTGTCAGTCTATGTCTCTGGGGGCTGCTAGCAACTCTGGAGAAATGAGGAGGGCGTGTTTAATGCCCGTGGGATCCACTCCTTGTTTTCCGTGTATCCCGGGGGTTGGAAGGCAGCTGAAAGTTCAAACACAGACACACTCCCTCATGCTCTGCATGGAAAGAGCTCAGAGATTAAGGGGTTTGTCTGCACCGCCAACAACAAGGATTGCTCACAGTTCGTAACTTGCCAAAGAGGAAGGATGATTCAGTTTTTTTTTTAAACTGCAACTTTTGCAGCTATTACAGATTTGACTTTGTTGCAAAACAAGCTGTGGATAACCTGTTTTTCTTTTGTTCATCTGCTGGTGCAGGACAGGTAGAACAAAGTGTGGGGAGAAAGCAGCTGTGTGAGTCTGCTGAGTGAAGGAGCCAGAGGATGCAGGTGGCAGCAAGGCTTGGCTTTAACTTGTTTGAAGTTTTTTCCCAAGTCAAAGGTGAAGGATTATTCCTGGCATAGGAATTTAGTCTTCAAATGAATGACTGCTTGAGCTGAATCTCATCAACTCCCGGGCAGAATGTGAACATTTGCCCATGCTACGCACTTGTATCGGTGTGTGAATAAGGATGTATGTGTGAATCAGTTTGAGTGAAGTGCCATGCTATTCCTCAGCAGTGGGGCGGTGGATGCGACCCCAAGGAGTACAGCTATTGGCCAACTGCAGCAGGGGAAAACCGTTTACCACATCTCTGTAATCCTGAAAGAAACACAGGGAGATGCCCCAGTGTCAATGCTGGGAATGGGCCGGGTCACCCACACCCAGGTGGACCATTGCCAGCCAGGAGGAGACATAATTAGCCTAGTGCCAATGGAGAGCAGCCCCAGGCTGGGCAGGGCACGGCAGGAGCTCAACAGGTGGCCCTCCCTCAGCCGTACAGGTAGAGCTGGGAGGCAAAAAGAGGAGGTAGTTGTGGAGGAGAATGAGGAGGAGTTGGAGGAGGTGGGGGGAAAAATGAAGACGGACAGGTTTTTGACACAACCCTCCAAGAACTCAGGTAACTCCTCACAGCAAGGCAGAGACGCGGCGGAGTTAGCTGCTCAGACAAACACCCAGGAGAAACACATTCGGAGCTCAACATTACGCTCCGTCACTGTCCATTCTAAAGGGCTTGTCTTTGGGGAACATGGCACTTTGACAAGACACAGCTCTCTGCCACGGGCCGTGTTGCGAAGGCCGCGTCAGGATGAAGCCCCGCTCGGCAGGAGGACGGTGAGCATGTATGGCGACCCACTCAAGCAGCAAAGAGATTCTCAACCTGAACAAGAAAGACCACTGCGGAGGCCCAGGAGTGTGTGCATGCTGGCAGGCCCAGGCCCAGTCCTGTCAGAGACCCAGACCCAGCAACCCTTCAGGAGGGCAGGCATTTTAGAAAACAGCCAGCAGCAAAGAAGCAGGAGGGCTGAGCTGAGAGCAGTGGATGGCCTCAATCCTATCGTGGCTCAGCGGCCTCCAGTCCCTGCAGAGGTGACCCCCAGGGTCCGCCAGAGGAGCTGGAGGCCCAGGCCTGTCAGTATGACAGTATTGGAGCTAAGAAAGAGGGGTTCTGATGATGAGATAGACAGCCAGAAGAGCAGCCACACAGGCAGTGATGGAGGTTTTCTCAAAGGGAGCTTCCGTTGGAGGCTATTTAGCAAAGCCCCTCAAGATAAGAGCAAGGAGATGGACGGTGACAATGATGCTAAACCTTCTCCCAAACTCAGCAAACCCGATGCTCCAAAAAGTACACTGAGTAATTTAAGACGGAGCCTCAGTCTGCGAATCAGGAGGACTCGGCCCCGGGACAAAGTTTCTTTAGGGTCAGAGGGGGAGTCAAAGGAGGGCTCTCGGACTAAAAGTACTGCTGAGGAGATAACAATGCCTCCGCGGCCTTTCTCGTACCTCACAGGGAGAACGCTTCCAACTTCCAGTGAGCAGATAGAGGATGGGGGCATGCAGTACATTCAGTACCACAGCAGGGGGAAGGTCAAGGTCATGGAAGTACCCCTCTGTCCAACAAAACTGTCCTCCAAACCAGTTCAGGAAGAACCAAGCATATGGCAGCTCATAGCCAATCGTTTCAGGAGAAAAGAGCAGCCATACAGTGGCAAATGTGAATCCCAGCAGTCCCAGAGCAAAGACACTGGCCAATATCCCCTGGCTGGGGATAATAAGTCAGAGCCAGTCTCCATAGAGACTCTGGCAGACACTGACTCCCACAAAGGTCAAGGTAAGACCTGCAAGATTGCTGAATTTATTTTGCAGCTCAGTTCTCCATTTTAGCCCCTCGTTCACTGCACAGAAAGTTACAGCTCAAGAGCAACACGGAAGTGTGTTTTTTTTTTTTCTTTTTTTTCTCAAGGAAAGACAGGCAAATGAAAAACACATGGGGAATTGTGAGTTTGGATGGCATTCAAAAAACGTCTGGTTCGAGAGTCCTTTTGGAATTTCTATTTTGGGTGCTTTATTTCTCCAGTGTTTTTGTGAACTGCCTGTTTATATGAACTTACACAGCACAATTACTTTGCTTTACGTAAGATTTTTGAAGTTGGGTAAATGAGTAGGCGCGTGCGGTAAACTTAAATCTGCAGTGATTGATAAAAACACATTATTATGGATTGTTTTACAGTGGTGCAACTGTGGTGAAACCCAGTCCCAGTTCTGTCTCTGTGTCACCCAGACACAGGACATGGGAGTCTTGATAATGCTGTCTGTTGGCCTCACAGAGAGACACAGCTTAAAGCAGTAGCATTAAAGCAGTTAGTGGCTGTAATGGGGATGCGTTTGGCAGCCTAGGAAGGCTAAATTAAGAGGGCTTACATGCTATAATGATGGGGAGAAGAGAAGACGACTTAAGCACTGTGTTTAAAGGTTAACTCTGACAGTGGAGGGTGTTTGTCCGGTTGCCTGGAAGAGCAGGGAGAGAGAGGCAAATATTTGCAACTCTTTGAATTAATAGCTGTGATTTGCTACATTTTTTTTTTTTTTTTTGCGTCAAGCACCAATTTCACACGTTTACACAAAGACCTAATTAGTCGTCCATGACAACTTAACAGCTTCTTCCAGTGTCAGGTCGCACATATGCTGTATTCATTCTCATTAAGACAACCTTTGAACCAGCAGAGCGTATATGTAATTCTCTAGCCAACATAAACCTCGTAATAGGTTCTGAGGTCAACTTTGTTGATCGCTCGGTCTATTTGTATTTGCACATGACATGTTACCAGGGATACCTAGTCCTTTGTGGTGGAGTGTGAAGTCGTATCTGTCCATTTATTCCACTGCAGAGTCAGTCAGTCAGTCAGTCAGTCAGTCAGGCATTAGGAATGTAGGTGTGCCGATCAGCCTGAGTAAAGCTAGGTGTTCAGTGCCCTGGGCGGGACCCGGTGCCTGTTGCTACCTGCTTAAGTGTTTGCTTCTAAATTAAATCCAGGAAAGCTGAGGCCCAGCCGTCCCACACAACTAAACAAACACACATGTGCGCACACACACACACACACACACACACACACACACTCAGTGTAAGTGTGTCCTGATGATAGCTTCTACGTTTAGTGTGTTAGTGAGGATTGGGGGGGAGGTAACAGGATGAGGGGTTTGAGGTACGCACTGTGTCCCCCACCCCCACCTGTGGATGAACAAAGCCACCCTGTCGTGCCCGTGGATGCATGAGTGATCAGTGGGCTGTGTGCTGTGACGGTGGGGGGGGGCTCTCTGGGGGTCTTTGAGTTTGAGGAAGGGTCACTAGTCATGAGTTATAGGTGGTCAGCAGTGCACTTATCTAGTGAGGGTTGAAATGGTGGAAACGGGGCTGTGGATAGAGCTCTGTGATAAGCCTCATTGTAGGGTGTCAACTGGATCAGGCAGATAGAAGAATTCTCGCTGATGTATATTTATTCTGACTTGCCCTAACTTGCCATTATGACAATTTGAAGAAAATCCCCCATGTGTGTGATCCATCCTCCTTTATCTTGAATCAGATTATAAAATTTATTCATGAATTCCCTATGCTTCTTCTTTCTTTTTTCTTTTTTTTTTTTGCTACGTCTCATTTGATACCATTTCCTGTGGATCCCTGCCAACAGCATTTCCTGTGTCAACTTTACCTTGCAGTTGGAATCAGTCTGGCGGCCTCAAAATCTGCAGATTGGGAATTAATTTGAGAGATGCATTTGTTTGTGTGTTTCATAGCAGCAGGGGTGGGTGAGCCAAACTCCCAGCATGTAATCACGTTCAAGATAAACAGACACTTTCAAGAAAATTTGGACAAACAGTGACACTGTGATAATGCCCTCTCACCTGCTGCAGGAGACACGAGGAGACAGTGAGATATTGTACTGTGTGATACACAGTCTGGGCATGAGCGGAGAGAAATCTGTTAATATCCGAATATAATTTGTATTTGAGCATCTGCCACCGCAAATCTCCTCTCGGGTACATTTTGTTCTTCAGGATTGTGGTTCAGTAGGTGAGCAGCATCCTGCTGTTCTCCCGTCTAGAAACTCTTAGCTTTTAGCAACAAGTCTACAAACTGTTGAATTCGTTGGGGGTCTGAGTAGAGGGTCCACAATTTGTAGGTGCACGCAGCTTCTCTCTCTAATTCATGGTTGATTGTTTCCATCAGTTTGTTCTCTTGGATTGTTTTGTGTAGCAAAAAAATAAAAAGGAAAAAAAAAAAGATTAGCTAAGTCTGACACATTCCTCTCCTAGCTCTACAAATTGAGTCAATCAACCTGGGTAATGTTCTGCAAGACTTCTTGAAAACCCAATTTACAGAGCTCATGTTTAAAAGGGAATCCTGCTTGAACCAGGATGTTCAATTTATTTCCAGGGAAGTGATCAATGCTTGTCTGCAGACAACACACTGCTTTAAGAGCTCTAAGTAGGGCAGGCCATGCAGACCGCATTACCCTGGCATGGCATGAATATTTTTTACCTTTTTCTCTGCTGATCGTCTTTCTGACTTAGCTCCTCTTGATAGAAATAACAGAGTGGTGTTTGGGAGCTCAGCAGAACAAAGACACAAGCTCTTGCTGGGTTGTTCGCTGTGAATATGGCTTTGTAGATCAGCACATAAAAGGAAGATGCTACTGGACCATTTTGTCAAGACGCGCACGATAAAAGTAGTCGGACAGGGACTGTTGGTTGGTCATGAGGTTGCCAAATCAGGGAAGTAGAATTACTAATTGGTAGCTAAATTCACGCACTGTAATTTATGATGGTGGGAAAGCAGGGTTGGAAAGTCAGTCAGAGCTAGAGTGGAAGTTTCAACTTCAAGGTTTTTCCTCCCTCATTCCAAAAACCACTTCAGATTCACTGCACATAGAAATCCATGCATGTGCCCGCATGCACCCACACTCAAATAACCATATGCACACAGGGTTTCTGCTCACATTGCTTTTTTTTTTCTTTTTTTTTTGCTCCTCATGAAACGGAATAAGTGGGAGAGGATTGGGGGAGGGGGAGTGGGGGCTTGAGTGATTGTGCTTCGCTAACCTCAGACTGAATGGTCATTTTTATCCGAGTGGACATGAGCAGTGAAGTGAAAAACCTGACAAACAAGCTAACAACACAGTTTTGCCCTCGCAGAGACAAAGACACCGGTGTCCTCTGAAAGAATCACAAATGCTGGGTCTTTATGTTTCCACAGGCATTCTGGGACACAGTGAAGTGGGGATGCTCATATTTAAAGAATGACGTAACACAGAGCACATGGATTCAATTTGGGCTTTTTTTTTTTTTTTTTTTTTTTTTTTTTTTTTTTTTTCTTTTATTTTCTTTTTTCTTTTTAGCAGGCGACCAAACTGGTTGTTCTGTAGCTGCTCCAAGGATGGCAAAAGTTGGTCTTGTTTCCCGTGTGACAGTTTGTTAAGGGTTTGTTTGTGAGAGGAAAATGATGATTTCCTAAAAAGATTTTTAATGTTGGAAAAAAAAGCATGTGTGTGTGTGTGTCTGTGTGTTAGGTCAGGGCCAATTTAGTTTAAAAATATGCTGTACCAGAGATGCAGCGCTTGTCAGCTGCAGCCAAAAAAACTAAATTTCTGTGTTGGCATTTGATGACATGTAATTTCCCTGCATGGTTATCTATGGATTGGGATTGGCCCTTTGTTTGAATGTGTCCCTCTTTGAAAAGTCTGATTATGTGAACTAGGCAAATGTGAGAAAAACATCAGGGCATCTGGCTGCTTTTTTTTTTTTTTCCTGTTTATTTTCTAAATATGACTTTTTGTTGTTTCTGTTTAATTTCTCTGTTCATTGACTCTGTGTTAATGTTGGGTTTACCACAGCAAGTGCTAAAGACCGGAACCTTTCAATGTGTTTGTCTAATTGCTAGTGAGTGTTACATTTTTATCCACCCTCCAATTATGTAAAAAAAAAAAAGAAAAAAAAAAAAGACATAATTTAAATGAAAATCATCATATAAAGCAGATGAACACACACATGGAAATAACGGCAGTGTAGAAAATGACAGGATATCCAAGGAGATGAGACAACAGCCTCGTCTGGTATCATCTCAGAGCGCTGTGACCTGCACTCGGTTTCCTGCACTTAAAAACTGAGTCAGATGGGTGTCCTCGCTCGTGTCCCGACATGTCAAACCCACACTGAGAGGGCTTAACATGGGGCGTGCTGTTTAAAGACTACTCTGCCCCACACAATGCTTGGTGAAAGGCCCTTCTGTTTGGGATTCACTCCTCTCCTCTCCCACAACAAGTGAAGCATCCAGAGCAGCACAAGGCTCTTTGTAAATGGAGGTCAGAGATAAGTAAACATTTTAGCCGAGGGTTTCTTTTTACTTACTATAATTGTAGTATGTAAAGGTTTTTTTTTTTTTCGGCTCAGGTCTGCTCAGTTATTAGTCATATGTGCTTTTAGCATACATTTTGGAGAGAAAATAGAAACATGTCTTATAGTGACAGTGGTTACCTTACTGTTTATGCTGTCATTCTTTTCACACTAGCATCACCTGGGGCACAAAGGGAAACCACTATTACTGCAACAAACAGGCTTACAGTTATAATGACTCCCTGTTTGGTGGATGAACAATTTAATTGTTATGGTTTAGACATGGGGAGGGGTTGGTTTTGCACACCTTGTCGTCTGGAGACAGGAAGTCTACACTCCCATATTAGAGATGTTATCTTCTTGTTGGGGGGGGGGGGGGCATGATCCAAAACAGGAAGGTGGCTTTCGTTCTAATAGTTGTTATGACACATAACTGTGTATTCTGGCTCAGTGGGAAACAGGCACAGCTTGTGGAGTTGTCATTTGTGTTTTTACTTCTCAGGGTTTTGTATTGTTCTTTATAGTGCTCTTTCCCGCTGCCCTTTTTCAAAGCATTACGATCTAGTCAAAGTCTCCAAATGTCACTGGAAAACCAAACAAGTTGAATCAAGCCCGTTCATAGCTGCCTTTTTAAAATGGATTTGCTTAATCCCCTTCAGAAATTGCACTGTGTAGAAACCTTATATTGACAAGGCCTGTATAGATTGTACTTACCAGAGGTGTCTCACAGCTGCCTCTTGGCAGCTGTGTGTTTTAGTTGTAAAGTTGTAAAGACACAAACAAAATTAGACCTGAGCAAATTAGTTGGGGAGATAGAGAAATCTGTATGGACTGGTTGTTTCTTTGAATATGCTTTAGGTCTACAGCCAATGATTGATTTCATTGTTAATTCGTCTGCAGAATATTTTCTCTCTTAATCATTTTATTGATAAAAATGTCAGATAAAATGTTCCAAAAGCCAAATGAGTTCCGAATATTTTGGCTTATTAAAATTGCTTGTTGTGTCTGAGCAAAAGCTCAAACCCATAGTTATTCAATATACTGTAAGAAAACCATCCAATATTCCCATTTCACAAGTGGAAACCTGTTTAGGTTCTCAAAGAATGACTCTAATAATTAATTTATTATTAAAATTGTTGCAGATTAATTTTCTGTTGATGGATGAATTGGCTAATCAGTACAGCACTAATGTGTTCAGCTGTTTTGGCTTCTGTTCACACTGATCTTCAGGGGGAATAATGTGCAAAGAAAAATATGAATATAAAAATGGCTTCTCATGGAACAGAGAATCCGTCATGGCAGAAATAAAAGTCGAGGTTTGCCAGATTCAAAGTCTCTGTCTTCCTAACCATTTTACCCTTTGACTTAAATAAGCCTGGTTTTGCAAATGACTGCAAATCTACACTTCAGTCCATAAAGATACTGGTTAACTTGCGTTTGTGTGCAGGACAAAAACTAGGTGAAATGACACTGAGCATTCTGTGACAAAAATCAACCCCCCAATCATTTAAAATGCACTAGATACCCGAGCAGACTGTGGGTACACTTATCTATTCCGTCATATCTTTTTGACAGCTGAACAGTCCATCATTAAACTTGTTGCACACAGCGCAGGCAGTCTATACACTACAGCTGTAAAGACACTTTGCCATCATCCAGCGGGAAATACTGTTAATGCCATATTATCTGTAGCTGGGGTCAAACGGGACACAAACGCATGGGTTAGCTTTCACTGCTGCTTGACTTCATTTCTTTTTTTGCCCTTTTCCTTTTTAGACTCTTTCGTCAACAGCCAGGAATGGACATTGAGTCGGTCAGTGCCAGAGCTGAAAGTGGTGAGTAACTTTAAAAAAAAAATAAATAAAAATTTTTCTACCAGCCCCTCTGTCGATTCGCCCTCAGAGGCTTCATCTCACTGATCGATTTAAATGTCAGTGGGAGAGCATGTTCTGTCCATGTCACACTGCTTTTTGCATTTTACACAAGAGAGAGGGAGAACAGTTGAGAAATTGGCTGAACTTTTCCCTGGCTCGTAGTGGGTGATTTTTAATGAGATGCGTTGGCATGGAGATTGCAGGGTGGTTTGCAGCAGGACACGAGTTGAGTGACAGTTTTGGGCTAGACTCGTGACACGTCCTGGGTCTGATCCCACACTGCCACTGGAGCACACACACACACACACACACACACAGCCACTGCCAAATGCCCAGCTAACATCCTCACATGATTTAATGTCTTCCACCCATAAAGACAAGCAACCTTGAAAAACTCCACTCCACCATCCTGCCAGTCGACATCATATTTGCATGTGAGGGGAATTCATTGTTGTAGCACCTTGCAAATGATAAAATCTTCAATGGAACAAACGGGGGGGGGGATTCACAGGGAGCTCAAAAAACAAACTTGCCTTTTTTTTTTTTTCTCTTCAAGCACTTTAAATGCGTCTGTTTCCTTTTATACTTCTAAGGTGTTAATTGGCAGCCTCCACACAGGGGTTTGTTAAATGGACCTGGAAAGGCTGAATTAAGTGTTGCAAAATAGCGATCATTCCTTACACAATATTCACAGACTTACTGTTGAGTGACAAGGTCATACTGAAAAGAAGCTGGTCATATGTTTGGGAAGCTTTTCAATATGATGGCAACGTCAGTTCCTTCTCTTTCATGCCGCAGTGATTATGATCGGAACTGGGGTCAAAACATTTCCTGCAGATTAGTTGAAATGATGATCATAATCGCGTGAGAATACCTCTGAAACATCCGCTACCACTGTGAGCTGCACCCTGCTATTGTAGTTTCCTGATGGCAGCTTAACTGTGGTCAAGCCTTGTTTTATTGTCACCCTTTGATAATCGAACCCACGCTCTTTAATATTTCCAGATCAGGGCTAAACATCTGCAAAGAGGAGTAAAATAGGATAGTGCTGATACGGCAATTTGATTTCATGAAGCCTATATACCAGCAGGTCACAAAGCTGAGCAGTTAAAGCAGCAGGAACGCTGGGGCTGTGGTACGTTCAAAGTCGATTTCTGTTGACTCATAGCTTTCACCTCACACAGCCTACAACTTCTGCTAACTTAAAGCTTATTCATAGTTTATTCTGCCGGGGTACCTCCTGATATATATACTTCAATTACAGAGTGGACAGGCTTGGAAAGACCTTCAACAGATCTTTTCTCTTGTGCCTCAAACTTCCCTATAATTAGAACCATACCTGACTTTAACACCCACTAATGATCTGAAGAAGAAGAGGGCGATGGGTAGAGGAGGAGGAGGAGGAGGAGGAGGAGGTGAGGGAGGAGATGAGGCATGTTGCAGCCTTTGTTCTTCCCAGACATGCAGGCATCATCAGCCCACCCTCCGCCATGCATCACCCTGAAGGCGCTGTAGTTAGGCCTGGTCTAGACACCAGGGACAGGAAGCAGGGGAAAGATTGCAACCAAACCAATGAATGCTAGAGGACTTTCCTCCATAATGTTTCAACCTCACGCAGCCTGCATGAAGGACCAAGCCGTTTTTTTTTTTTGGGGGGGGGGGGGGGGGTTGTTGGTTTATTGGTTTCAAAATACATTTAACATTTCATCTTTGTACAGCTACTTGTTACCTAGACTCTTTTAAGGGTCAGTTGCAGTATTGACCGTGATATTTAAAAAATGAAGTATTGATATTGTGTTAATAATACATATATGATAATATCGTGACGGCACATGTTAGGCATGGTGGGTCTTTTGTTTATCAGTTCATGTGGTTGCATTTTCACTTTGCATTAAGTGTAATTGCTCTTTTTGTGCACTTTTGTACAGTCATTGTTACAGACTCTCTCTCCATCTCCCTACACTTGTATTTGAGTCTAAATCATTTGCCAAAAAAGAGACAAAACACACAATAAACAAAGTTAAAGATGAATTTGACAGATAGCATTATCTATGTGTTTATTTCAAGTTTTCTATATATACCACAATAATATTGTTATCATAAATTCTTTTGGCTATAATAATTGTGAAGGGAAAATCTGATATTGTGACAGGCCTTTCATAAACTAATGCCTCAGCCTTTGATTTGTCAGTCGGGCTCTAATCATAATGCTGCCTTTCCTTGGTGGTGCATTCAGTACATTCTTTTGAATGAAAGAAACTATCAAAGAAACTAGCAGATTTCTGTCATTCTTTTCACCCTGTCCATAAGAAAATGGCTTTATTTCCGATCATATAACTCCTGATGCAATGTTTTGTTGTTGGCTGTGATAAAAAAATAAATGCATTTTGCAAATAATGGGCTAAAACCTGTGGAACCACCATTATGATTGATCTTAAAGGTTCACCCTTGACCTGAGGAAAAGGAAAAGAGCATTTTGACCAAAAAAGGAAGAAAAAGAAAAGTCCACTTACTTTGTATTTCTGAACCTGTAAGACACATTTTGTGGCATTACTCAAATTGAAAGCCTCAGAAATATCTTGTGTTGAGAAGTTTTTTTTTTGTTATGTCACCATTATGGTCTTTTACCACATACTCTAGTGGTTTGTACCTGTCAGTAATAATCACTGCACTTTGTTCTTGGCCTTGCAGGGCATCGTGGGAAATCTGTCCAGTGGGAAGTCTGCCTTGGTTCACCGGTACTTGACAGGCACATATGTGCAGGAGGAGTCTCCTGAAGGTAAGAGTCCGTTGGAGGTCACTATAAACATGTCAGATACTCAGACACGAAGGTTCGGATTAATGTGGCATGTGTACTGTGTGTCCTGTAGCCTAATGTCACGCTGCTGATTCACCTCACAACTTGTTATATAAAACACATTGTTGCTGGAGAGCGAAAACTAACTTGCAAATGAGGAGTAGCCTTGTTATTAGCTTGATGATGCTTCTCAAAAGCATCAAAGTGTAATTATGCAGAAACCTGCTGGCTGCTAAATTAGTTTTCTCTTGTTTTTCACAAGAAGAAAGTCAAGCATGTTGGCACTGATTGCTGCGCTTTACAGAGGGATAGCTGTATTAGGATGGGTGTATTAGGATATTTACATGAAGCATGGCGCTGGTTTGCCTCGTGAGTATTTTTCTAATTAGTTCATATCGAAATGTTGTGTGTCGGGTCGTGTCAAGCTTCAGGATGCCAAGATTAATAATTGGTTCGGTTGAGTTTAAAAATCTCCTTTTTAATTCCTCCGCTAAAACTGGTGAGATAATAACAAAGCGTGACATTTCCAGTAAATTAGAGCTGTGAAGATTATTCATTGTTAAAACATGAAGGTAAATCTAAACTCTGTTCTCTGGGAAAGTTTTTATCACAGTCGTAAACCGTTTACTTCCTGGATGTCCCGAGCCAGTTGAACGTGTTTAAGAGGTCCTATCTCCAGAGACGGACCCCCTGCCAGTTTAATTCACTCGCTCAAATTTGAAAATCTGATATCCTTCAGTTTATCAGCGAGATCATAATGAGAATGCCCCCTTCTGGCCTGAAAGGTAAGTCCTCCTCTCAGACATCCATAAAGTTGTTGGCAAACCCAGAGTTAACTGATGATCTTTGAGGGGTTTGCAGTGTTTCATTTTAGTGTAATTATAGTGAGGATGAGACATGAAGCGCATAATTAGTTTCTGGCATTTTGCTGCACCAAGGGAGAAAAATCCTCATAGCTTAATTAGTCCTTGAGAAATCAATGGTGGAAATGCTGGAAAAACAGAACGAGTGTTGTTGCTGTAATCAGGGAAACATGTCAGCTCAGATATGTGCCTGTGTCCCTTTTACATTGCCGCGCGTTGTGTGCGTCTCATGATTGGCAGCTGCTCAGGCTCTCCTGTTGTATGTGCTTTAACACTGGCCTTACTCCAGATTGGGTATTTACATTGCAGAGGCATTGCCCGGCAGAGGAAGGTTCAGCTGTGGCTGTTTCTTCAGTGTTTTGTTCCTGGGCTTTTGCTATGATATCTGAAAAAAGGTACTGGGCTGTGTTGCCATGGCAACACCGGATGGAGCTCTGTTGGATTGTGGCTCTGTGTCAAGGTCTAAGCCTCCTTGTAAGCAGAGTATGCTTACTGCGTGTTAACCATGCCTACCAACTTACCGTCTCTCCGTAGGCTGTCTGCAGGGTTATTAGTCACGTCCTTTCATGTGAGGTTGAACAACACATTTAAAAAATTCATACTTACTTTCTGTCATGCCAAAGAAAGAGAAGAGTGTGGTAGTCTGCTTCATTTATTCTCAGCACCGGCTCTCTTTTTACATGTATTGCATTGGCTCGGCTCTAACTGGAGACAACAGCATCCTGGATGATTATGTAACTGAAATGTTTAGTTCAAATTCCTTGCATGTTTTCACTGCAGCCGTATGCTCTTATTGCAGATGCTAGTTTTAGAGAGTCTCTCCATAATCAGTTCTGGCGTATGTACATGCTGCCAGCTTCCATACAAACTCCGTATTCTGATAAATCTTTGGTTTTCTTTATCGTTCTGATCCACTCTCTCACAGTGTGTAATGAGATCCTCCTCCCCCCCCCCCCCCTTCCCTTTTTAAGCAGGATTCAGAGACGCACAGACACATAGTTTCTCAGTCCTTTGTTAGAATCTCCAAAGCTCTGTGAGTTCAGTAAAAGAAAAAAAAAGCTGGCTGGTGATACATGAATCTCTCTCTCTCTCTCTCTCTCTCTCTCTGTGTTACACAACCAGCATCCACCAGGGCTTGAGAGCCTGTGCAAAAGGCTGGGAGAGTCCTCTATTTGCCAAGCGGGCTAAAGTGGACTTAACAGGGTGGAAGTGTGGCTCAAGTGGATATGTATTGCTTTCTGAGACAGGAATACTTTCCGCCTTTTAAAAATTACAGGGCCTGGCTACTGTACTGTCCCTGCACCTCCTCCTCTGTGATGTGAGATGTGTAGTTATTAATATGCTGGTTGAACAGCGAGGTCTCTGACACTTTATTATCTAATCATAGGAAAATCTTTGCTAACATGCCTGCTTATGAAATTCCTGGAAAAGTGTAACAGGTGTAATCTTATTTGGCCTGCATATCCACTGTCTTTGGCACGCTCTTCTTTTTTTTTTTTTTCCATACATTTCACGATCATTCCTAGGCCTTTAAGTTTATGCGTTATTCAATTTTGTCAAATTGCTTTCAGCATATTTTTGAATTCATAAAGCACTGTTTTCACTCCCAGGGACATCTCTAGCCTTACAGCTTTCTCATTTGAATGTTTTTAATCTCCAAAGAATCGCAAACCACTCAAATGATATGCAAAATCTAATTTATTGCGTTGTTCTCCCATTGGTTTCTTCTTTATCTGCAGCCAGCTTCGCCAGCGGCAAGGAATATGAATTTGTATTAGAAAGGAAATGAAGAAAAGGGGAGAGAAACTCAAGGCTACATAAAACTTAGCCCCCGCTAAATGTTAACTTCTCACTACTATCCTGTGGCCATGACCTGAGGCACACCAGTTCAGAATTTTTTTTTTTTTTTTTTTTGCCTCTGATATTATCTCCCATCGTTTCCTTCCCTCTCTTTTAGTCTCAGCGTTAAACTTACTCCATTAGTCTTATCATTTCATAGCAAAGTGTAATGAGTTATGTTGTTAGGACTGTGAAAATCTTCGAACACAACCAAGAAGCGCTCACGGTGAAGTGATGGAGAGCGAGTACGCAGCCGGATAATGAAGTGAAAGTCGGGTCTTTCCAGGACTTGTGGCGGTTGCAGTGACGGTGGCACTGAACTGGTTCCCTCAGCAGCTGTGCATTAGACATGCTAAATGGCAATTTCTCGCCCACATAATTGGCTCCAGAGAGACCAGGTTTCCTGTTGGCATGTGATTGTAACAGCAACACATTCTAGGCGGCCTAAATTGAGAAGCTGCACTTAAACCCGTACACATCTCAACAAACTTTTATGAGCCATGTCAAGCTGTGTTTTTATATTGAATTTTGGTTTATTTGGTGCATTATCATTGTTTTTACTGAGTGTGAAATGTGTCTGCAGTCTTTTTTCTCCTTCAGAAACCCCTGCTGGTTAGTTATCATATCTCAAGAAAGACATTATTTTTGTGCTAGCAACTAGGCCAGACTCGATTCAGAATGACCTTGGAATAAACTCTTGAAATAAATGTCTCTTCCTCAGGTGGACGGTTCAAGAAAGAAATTGTTGTGGATGGACAGAGCTACCTTCTCCTGATCAGAGATGAAGGAGGGCCTCCAGAGTTGCAGGTAAGAGTGTCAATCTGGAAAAAAAATGTCTCTTTTCTCCAAAGTTGCGAGATGTGTCAAACAGAGACTGTCTGCAAACTGTCATTCAGACGGGAACTGTTCAGAGACTGGCTATTACTTCACTGCAGGACTGTGACTGGAGCAGTGTGACAGCACTCTGTGGTTGCTCTACCAAAAGCACTTAAGGGGCAGCAACAGATCAATGAGTAAGCCGAGCCAAAATCATTTTTGTGGTCAAAGAGACAATGCAGCACCTAATTGTTCTATTAGTATGTGAAATATGAAGAGTAATGGAGCCAGTGATTCATCCAGAGTGGGTTTTTACTAAGTCTTCATAAGAGAACATATTGGTATTGATCATGCGATGTGACACTGTTTTATGCTTTTTCAAAGGGGGTAAATTGATGAAGGGCTTCCCGGTAATCCAGCCTTGTTTAATGACAGAGCAGCCATCAGACTCTCATACTCAGTTATGCTTGAACCATGGGTCTTACCTCCCGCTTACAGATCTGACAGGACTTTAATGGAGTTACCTCTGGGTGTCTGTGTTTGATGATACTTTACCCGCCTGGGCTTTCGGGAAGCCCAAAAGAGAATGAGATGGATTTATTCTAACATTTGCTTTTGCATGGTTACACAGTATCTGGATTATCTCACTGTATACTAATGTGTGGAGGAAAAAATACAATATTATCCTCTCAAATGTGGCGAGAGTAGAGAAAGTAGTATGAAATAGGAAATATCCTAGTAAAGCACAAGTATCTCAAAATTGCACTTAAAGCTGCTAAAATCCAAATTTTTATATTAACAATGGACAAAATTACTACGTGTTATGTGAACATCGGTACTCGTAGTGACAAACCCACACGAGTATCTCTGAACTCTACAGTTCCCCCTCAGCTCCATGTATTTTAGCATCTTTTAGCGCATTGTTCTGATTTTACAGTTCATTAATTTAGACGCAGCAGACAGCTGTTTTCAGCAAACTCTGGTGAAAGCGCTAAATGGAGTCTGAATATTGGACTTTTGTCAGGTGGTCAGAAACAGGGATCCAAATGAATGCTATATGTTCTTTATCATATGTGTAAATAAGCAACTGCTTGCTAACAAGTTTGCCATATCATAACTTGTTCGAGAGTCTTTTATCTTTTCCCAATTTTTTATTATCAAAGAACAATGTATATCACATTCCTTTATTTCGCTAACTAGTAGGGGTGTAATGATTCTCCAAATCCACGGTTCGAACCTTGATTTTTCAACCATGTTTCATCTTCCGATATTGCTATACATCGCTCAATCATTGACACACTATCATGGTTTCGGTATTGATTTCAGAATTGTTTTACCCTTGCTAACTAGCAAATATGTAGTATATGTGGCAAAACATGACTATTAGAATGTATTGAGTATTTTTTAACATCACTTTTGTTGGAGTTTTAGCTCTTAAAAAAGTAATTCAGTACAGCCTAAAGCTGTTTAAAGCTATATCAAAATAGATTTGATAAGGATTTAATTAGCAGATTCAATAAAACGGTAACGATTCACAACACTAGAGAATACACACAGACTTGCTTGAGGCTTCATTCACTAGATTCAATGTTTCTTCTCACATGTGAAGCTGGTGTGAATTTATTATGCATTTTCTATGAGCAGCTTACAGATACCTGGCCTGGCAAAGCTCCGACTTACACTTGCATTATGGTCAGTGAGGGAATGGGAATGAGTTCGGCTCAGTTGTCAGCTGCCTGTATAATTAGTGGCATAATTAAAGGCCTCCATTATGTTCCCACTCGCAGGAGGCTGAGCAGAGTCCCCACTTGGAGGCTTGATTTCCCATTCATTCCCTATGGGGTACTGAGCGAGTTGTGAGAGCTGAATGAAAGAAGAGGGCAACATCGGGGAATAGTTATCACTTGATTGTCACTGTTAGTACTACTCTGGGTTCTGCTTAGCCTCTTTCTTATACAATGGATGGTGATTAGGGCTGATTTCCTCCGCTCAGGGGAAACCTCTCTCTGCCATTTGATCATAAAGTATGCAAAGATTATCAATGTACATGACGCAGCAAATACAAAGACTCCAAGATTATGATAGCAGCGGGAATACAGAAAACAGATAGAGATTCAGTTGTAATGTTTAATCATTCACTGTCAATCCACGTAGCACTGGTACAATGCCTCAAAACAAGACTTTCAGTGTACTTTAGCTGTTGCTACACTGCCCCCCTCTGTCTGTATATATGAACTTCCATTAAAAGATGGCCTGCATCACATGAAAATCAGTAGTGAATGTCTTCAACAACAATACTTATTTTTAATTATTAGAGCAACTGGTATTCATAAGAGATTTACGGACATGTTTTAAGACATAAAAATACTGAAATTAATTTGCGTTTCATATCATTTCACAATAAATCTTTGCTTATTGGCTACAAACTAGATGTGATGTCACAAAACCGTGCTCGTACAGCCACAAACCACATTGCTGAGTGCAGCAGTGGCTCTAACGCAAACTGTTAATTCGTGTGAATGTTCTTGTGTTGTAATGAGGCAGGTTTTACTTCACAGTACCTCCTCTGCTCTGTCCTCAGTTTGCTGCCTGGGTGGATGCGGTGGTTTTCGTCTTTAGCCTGGAGGATGAGATCAGCTTCCAGACAGTCTACAATTACTTTCTGCGCCTCTCCAGCTACAGGAACACAGCTGAGGTCCCCATGGTCCTCGTTGGAACACAAGGTGTTTGCCCTTCACCTTTTATATTTTTATGTTTCGTTTAAGATATTGTTTCCCCCATAATGGAGCAGTACACTCTTTACACAGGAAGGATGTTCTTACACTGTCTTTGCGCTAATGTTAAAGGATAAGTCTGGCATATCCTAAATTTTTCCTATTGTCTATGAATGCAATTAAAAGACCAAAACTAATAATGAATTGATCCAACTAACAAGTGTTATCTGTGAAGCCAAAGCCTGATATTCTCTAGCCTTTTTCTGTGAGCAGTAGAACTTCATATTCGACCAAAACTAAACTTAAAAACACAAAAGTGTGGCCAACGTTTGCACTGGGTGACATGTTCCTTTATTACAGTGAACATGGGCACTGTAGTTTATCTTGATTAGATCCAATACACCATCCATGTGTATTAATCCATAGCTGAAAATAGTCCCATAGCATATAATTGTGACCCAAGATTCACATCTCCATTAGGGATGAATGTGCTTCAGGCTGAGACCCACAGATAGTGTAGGACAATCTTAAGGTACCAATAGATGACCTAACACCCTGTTGGATTTGCTCTTTCCATAGACTTTGTTGACACTAACAGAAATATCTCCCTCCTTATCCTTCAAATGAAATATTGTAATATCTTTTCTATTCTTACCCTGTTCTCTTAGATGCAATCAGTGCTGCCAACCCCAGAGTGATCGATGACTCGCGGGCCAGAAAGTTGTCAAACGACCTGAAGCGCTGCACATACTATGAGACCTGCTCCACCTATGGCCTGAATGTGGAGAGAGTCTTCCAGGACGGTGAGAGGGGCGATTTTAATAAGGTGGAAGGAAAAGGTGCAGCTTGAACACGATAATAGTTGAGGTTACAGCAGTTACACTCCTAGTTTTGCCCTTATCGCCTTATTCTCAGGCCTCGCTCACCGCAAAACCGAAGGCTACGACATCTAGACCAGTCACATTTCAGACGGCTTGGAAAGACTATAGGGTTTTTCTTTCTCAATTTCTTGATAAAACACAGAAGCCAAAGCTTTTAATGAGCAACATTTTGTACGAATGATGTGAACACGACGAGGGTACAGGTTCTCTTCTGCTTCCTCCCATCTCAAGAATTTAAGTCTTGCTTAGGTGAGTGAAAAACTAAAGAGCTAAATTAACTCAATCAGTTGCGTCCTCTGACAACAGATTAGATCAACTCGATAATCTTCAATCAACATTTTTCCTCGTCATCCTCTGTGTGTCGCTCTGTTAAACATGAGGAGAACTGCTATTAAAATATAATACTAATTATGACTTTCCCTCTCCACCCTGGGCGAACTGTAAAGTGCTTCAAGCTGTTTGAGTTATTGCTAGCAACATGCGTAAATGCCTGTACATGCTTGTCTCACATGGAGTGGTTTACGTAGATACTAATGCCCCTTATGCTGCGTGCTCAGCAGCTGTGATTGGAAGTGTGAGGAACATTAACAGGCTCTCTTCAATTAATGATGCAGCAGGTATTTTAAATTCAATTTATTACAATTGTCAAACACTACAGTAAGTAATTATGGAAGCGGAAATCATGACGTAGGATTGCATACAAATGTGGAGCTCTAAGCGAGAGACAAGTTAACATTCAGTTGTGTATAAATGATGAAATATACTTTTAATGTGTCTTAAAAGTGTCTGGAAACTCTTGAGTTTTCCCTGAATCCATAATTGAAGTCATGAAACTGTCATTTGGAAAGTCGACTGCTTCAACTCTGGCACATTATCCCCTAAGGCTGCAGCTCCTTTTGAAAGCCTGTCACCCCTTCACAAAACATCTGAATATGTAACACAACTTTCACTTTGCATTTCTTTGACTGTTGATGCACAGGCACGTTGTCTTCCCTCCTTGCCTTAATTGCTTCCTGAAGCCCAATTTGAAATAATTAAAAGAGATGAAGGAGTGTTGGCTGTCTGGAGAAGTCGCTCTGTATCATGGGCCTTCTTTCTGTATTTGCCATGCTGCAGCAGGCAGCCAGGCGTTATGGTCCCAGCTGTCAGCACAACTTCAAATCATCTCTCTTTCCCTCAGTGCTAATTCACATCACGCAGCCTCGAACATCAGCTCCCTCCCTCCCTCTCGCTCCACCCAGTCCCTCACTCGAGTGTGCCATGAATTAAATGACGGGTTGCACCAACTGCACGGCAAATCAGGTTGTTCAGATGGAGACAACAGTCTCATTTGGCTAACGTCACACTGCAAAGCTCAGTGAATGACGGGAAAAAATTGCAAGTATCATTTTGTGTGATTACCTTTCTTGAAATTGAAAATAGAGGTACCTTTTTTTCCCCCCCTGGAGATGTGCATGAGCCACTTAGCAGTATGTTGCTTATTACCTTACTGGAAAACAAATGGCCTGAGGTGGTTTAGATAATGCGCTCATATGCCTCTGACTGGAATTAGCTTTGCTTACTTTGTTGAGCCTTAATGCCAGTGTTGTGTTTAGGAAAACAGAAAATAGTGGCACGCTCTAAACACATTACTGACATTTTCCGAACACTTTGTATTCCTGTAAACCTGCAGACAAACTGTCCCCTCAGTTACCCTTTGTTGTGTCTGCTCAGACCTGCAGCTGTGCAAAATGAAATGCGCTGTGGCCGCGTTTACAATATTTTCCTTGTGTGCAGGGAAAACTAAGTGAAAATCTTTCATGATATTGTAATGGCACAGGGAAAAAAATCTCATCCCTGAAATTTAGCATGTCAGCTAAACATCAGGCAGACGTGTCCATCAGAACTTACCCATGAGAACTCCTGTGCTATTAATATGTATCTGTTGATGCTAATGGTTTATGCTAGTGCCCCAGACACTTATCATATGCAGTGGTGGGAGATAACAGGTGACCAACATTATCAGAAAATAACGAGAATGGACTTTCATCAAGCACTTATTTAGTATATGACATACATATTCATTAATTTAATAAATAAACCATTCCTCTGTCTTAGCTGAACAAACCACTTGCTGATCCGCTGCCTTTTATACAAGTTTTATATCATACAAGTCTATCTAGTAGCAGTCTTCTAAAAGATATTCCTTCATTTGGTATTTTGATGATGCTGCCTGGTGGAGCGCACTGTTGGCCCAAAATCTCCCACAGTTATTATTCGATTGGGTTGAGATCTGGTAACTGCGAGGGCGTATGATTCACATCGTTTTCATACTCATCACACCATCCAGTGACCCCCCCCCCCACCATCATATGGGAGCATCTGCATTCATTTGGTTTTCTCATTTATTCTCTTTTGTTTTTTTCTCCTCCTCTGTTTTTTTTTTCTCCATCCTCCCGTGTATGTATATTTAAAATTGCTGACTGTGTAGGTTTATAAATGCCTCAAGCTCTTACATTCTCTCTTTTTGAAATAGTGCAAGCTGCCTATATGTCACCACAGTATGTAGCCCATGCTGAATTGTGAGAGGGGAGCACCATAACACAGCCATCTACAGAAGCAGTTGGATTATTGTGGTCGCTAGATTCTCACCGCTTGATTCACCAGAATCAAGAATTTGAACGGATTAATGAACAGTCTGTTACTGTGTCTTTGCCACTCTCTCCTCCAGTTGCCCAGAAGGTTGTGGCCATGAGGAAAAAGCAGCAGCTCTCAATTGGTCCATGCAAATCTCTCCCTAACTCTCCCAGCCATTCATCAGTCCCCGCTGCATCTATCCCCTCTGTTCATATTAACCAGGTAAGTTTCACAGACAGCGGCGCTCTGTTTTACTTACTGATCATTTCACTTTACTCTAAGCTTTAGACTGTTACGTTAAGTCTCCAACACACTCAGTTTATGAAATTATTGTTATTATAATTGTGTGCATTAAATTTATCCTACAGTGACCTGCTATTGTTTTTATTCCCTCTCCATTTTCTCATTTTCTCATTTTCAATCTCTTGCCCCCCGTCCCCCTGGCATTTTCCCTTCTTCTTTCTGTCGTTTCCTCTTAATCTCTCTCTCTCTCCCCAGGCGGCCAATGGTGGGGGTGCATTCAGTGACTACTCCTCCTCTGTTCCCTCCACCCCCAGCATAAGTCAGCGGGAGATGCGCATTGAGACCATCGCTGCCTCCAACACACCCACGCCCATCCGGAAGCAGTCAAAGCGCCGCTCCAACATTTTCACAGTAAGTATGCGACAGCTGATGCAAAGCAACACCCACTCACACTACTAGGAGGCATGTTGCCAAGCACACTTTGTCCACCAGAGGGAGACAGGTAGCTCGAAATGCATCAAAGCCACCTCTCCTGCCTCCGATGCAGGCAAAGAAAGCGTCTTGTTCACACAGCACAATGGGCAAAGGAGAAAAAGACTAAATAGAAATTACATTAGCTCCCTAAAACGCTCCAAAAAAAAGAATACTAATAAAAATAAAACCTTAAAGCAAATATCAAAGATAAACACTGTGGAAAAAAAATCGTCAACTCTTTTCATGTTTCATGCCTTTTTCTTTTCTAATTGGATGTAGTAAGTGCACATGGATTAAGTTTCTCATCTCACCCATAACAAACTGGGCCCTCTGCGCTGTCTAAATCTTTGACCTCCCTCCCCCCACCCCTCTTATTTTTACTAGATCCTTTCTTTGCAGTGACTTCCCTTTTGGGAAGAGACAGCAGCAACAAATCGCCAATGCCACTTTGTCCTGCTTGACCGAGCTAAACTAAAAGTCCCAGCCAGCCTATGGCCTATTTACACGCTGCTAAGAACGCATGCCAGCACCGTCTAACACCACAGCTCCACATAAGAAACGCTCTAACTGCCCACTAACCATCTCGCTGAGTCTAGATTACTCCCCAATCCTCACTCCAGTCACATCTATTCTGGCCCGAATCCGATATCGACCACCGAGATTAGATTCACTACCACACCAGTATCCCGACCCCTGTCTGCCTGCTCTTTACCCCGTGTCCTGTCGTATTTTCCCTTTGCTCTAACCAAAAGCATATGTGTGCACTAACCACTCTAATTTCCTTAGCTGTCCTAAGCTTGTCTTTCACTTGTAGCCTCTGCCCTCTTCTTCTACCCAGCCTGCACCCCTCTTTCCTCCTTTCTTCTTCTCTCCAGCCTCCTTCTTTGCTGCTAAGCCTTTCCTAATCTCACATAGCCAGACCTCGGCCTCTTCAAGCTCAGGGAGCTCTGTGGAAAACCTACCAAATATGGTCTTGTTATTCTTCAAATCAATGATATAATTCTATAGAGAGCTTGTTTGTACCTCCAAAAATGGCCAAAATGCATTTTTAAATTCCCAACTAATTGAATGGCTGACTCAGGTTTTCCAAAAGTTAAGATGTCCCCAATTTTTTTCTCATTTTTAAAAAAAATTTCTTTCCAGAACTTTGTGAGCTTTATGAGACAGAGATCAGGCTACATGAGATTTCTTCTTTCCTAACTCCTCCCTCGTAAATATACCACGCCCCTACCTCTAAAATGTCCCTTCTCCTCCACCTGTCTTGCTCCCCCTCACCTATTTCCTGTTGCCCTCTGACCCCATCTCCCATCTCCTGCTTTCTTCTCTCCCCCATCTCTTTCAAACTAACTCCTTCTCTAACCTCCCTATCTACTCCCCCCCTTCCTCTATGTCTCCTACCGCCTTCACCCTGTTACCCCTAGCTGCTGTGGGAGCCGCAGGCTTTGTGGCCTCCGAGCAGTACAGGCTGTGTGCTAGCTCCCCTTGTTGTCTCCCTTCCCCCCCTGCTAGGTAGTGACTAACCATGTCCACCAGAGAAATGAGCCTCTCCCCGTCCGCATCATGGAGATGCCGAAGCACGCCACCTACCCAGTGTGGGTGCCGGAGTGGCAAGCCGAGCGGGAGTTTCAGCTCATGACCTTCTGAGGAGCGGCGAGCCGAGGGTGGGAGGAGGGAGGGTGAGGGAGGAAAGGAGGAGGAGGAGGAGGAGGAGGAAGCGGAGGAGGATGAGGAGGAGGGGACGGAAAGTAAACGGGGCGATGTCGACATTTCTTCAGTGACACTTGAAGAGTGCGATGGGCTAAGGAGAGGAAGACGTACAATGCCAACCTTTTTGCCATTTTCCAAAACAACCGAAAGAGAAAATATTTCATCAACACAGCAACGGTGTCGAGGATGTCCCTTTCCTAGCTTTGTCCGTTTTAAAAATAAATTGACCTATGTGTTACAAAATACAAGTTCTCAAAAAGTCCTGCTAGTCACCGATAGAGTGCCGGTTGCCATTCATGTTTTCTAGCCACACTTGTAAGTAGTTCACTTTCTGTTAATTTTGGGAGTTTGAAGAGAAGTACCCAATGAAAGAAAATATGCCTTAATGTCATCAGGAGATGAGCTTTGTCAGATCAATAACAGACTCACTTCAATCATTACATACAAGGTATTTTGTTCTAATGGTACAGAGGAGAAAATTGCTGCAAGAACTTTTTCCAGTCCAGTTGTAATCAGATATAAAAGTAATATTTGTCACTTTCATGGCACAGGCATTGGGACTCTTGGAATTAAGAAAAATATCCTTTGCAACGTGCAGTTTATTGAGTTAACAGTGTTGGAGAGTAAAGATAATTACTTTTGGGTTCAGATCTTTGGCCCAAATTTAATCTGACGACAAAAACATCAGATGTCGTTTATTAGAAAAGCCCCTTGAAATAGTTGAGGAATTTTTAAAAGTACATTAGTTTTGCTGTTTTTTTCGTAATGAAAACTCAAAGCTTTACTACAGAAAGTCTTATCACTCCGTCTTCTCACCGCCCTCACAAATCAATCTCACCAACCACAATCATTTCAAGCCAGTTTTTACCATAACTGTCCTCGGCCACTAGGTGTCAGCACAGTACACATTATTCTTTCCTAGTGCTTCCATGGTCTAAAACTCTAAACAATCTGTTTTGTAATCTGTCTGTGGTTTCCTGACGTCTTCAGGCTGTCTGTCCCTTTTTCGTGTTGAAAAGCACACTGTTTAGGAGTTTAGAAGAATATTAAGACATTTTTTATACCTAATTCCATCCCACTCATCCGTTCATATTCATTCAGTCCATTTATTAATGTCTGCCATTCGACGTTTCCCATTTCATGTTTTTAGTCCCTTGACTTGTTGCTGGATCTCCACGTATGAAACAAAACGACAACAAAAAATAAATAACCATTTGACACTGTTTTTCAATATTTGCAGATATGTGCTTCTGTTTCCAACCTTTCTTCAACAAAAAGGGCTTTCCAACTCCTTCCGAATTAGAAGAGCATGATGGTTAGAAAAAAGAGTCCCCCTGCTTTGCCAATCCTGATAGAGAGAGGAGATTATTGATTGAGGACTTAAAGCTTGTCACTGCTTTACCCTTGGTGCTTTATGGCATTTAGGGTAATGCATAGAACTCGCACTATACGGAAACCATAGGACTTTTGCGTCTAACGCAGGCTTAAGTCGAGTCCATTTGAGTGTCTGAGCGCACTCAAAGTAGACTGTCGAATATCACGAAGTGAGACAGACTGTAGGGACTCTTCTGGAAATGCCCCGTCCACCCCTGCCCGCGCGCCCCCCACTCTCATTCAGACATCCCATACAAAAACACGCTGTACAGTCAAGTCACTCTTGGAACTGTTATCCAGCCACCCAAAGGACACAACTTTTCCTTACATGACATCACACTGCCTTTTTGCCATAAATGAGGACTCAAGGACTAGAGGTGCCAAGTTTTTTTTTGTTCTTCCTTTTAGACTTTCCTACATTCATTTGGTCTGTTTTTTTATTTGATTCCTGCTTATTTTCCAGGGAGTATTGAAGTATTGAATGGAAAAAATGTGGTATAAATGTGTTATCATAGAGGTATTTTAGATTAGAGTAATTTGGGGTAATTTTATGAAGGCCTTCATAAAAAATCAGGGTAGTGTGTCAGGGTGTTGAGGTATTACAGAGATATTATACTGAAAGTTGCCAACAAATGAAACTGGGTTGCACCGACTTGTATGAATGTAGTTAAACTTAACATTTGTTTTTCTTTTATTTATTTATTTATTTATTTATTTATTTATTTTGAGTTATTTATTTTTGCACATTCAATTGTTTCCTATTCATTTATTTATTTTCATTTTTCTCAGTTTAGGTTTGGTACAGAGATTATGAACTCTTGCATAATCGCTTTTCTATCATGAACGGATTGACGAAAATATAGACTGCTGTATATCTTGTATTGTATTTTATTTACAATGGTACTCTATAAAAAGTACATACATATAAGGAATATATGAAATAATGCCTTTATTGTCCATCCTATATTTTGTGGGAACTGCAATGTTTGGCTCAATCTGTTGAATATTTTGAAGTGAATTTGTGACTTGCTTTGTATGGTGTCTGTATAGAAGCTAAACAAGTCATCATAAAAAAATAAAATGTTGGAAAAAATACAAACACCAGAGTTGGTTTACTTGAACTCAGACTCTACCTCTTCTCCATTGGTGACTGGACATTTCTCATGTTCTGAGTGAGACCATACACACTCATGTCTGTCCCTGCCTGTACCTCATCTCTTTATTTGTGTTGGGGTGGGAAGGTTATTTTTTACATGATTTATTTCCATGTAAAGTTATATTAACTGTCTAACCTTTTTTCCTACCGCAGACACGAACCGGAACTTGAAATGCTCATGTATTTCTTGCATTTTTTTTTTTTTGACACTTCAATTGTTTTGACAGTTGCAAAATAAGTTTTATGTCCCAGCAGGTTTTGCAGGTCAAAGGTCAGAGGAACCAACGTGTACTGAAGTCTTCTTCTTAAAATAACCATTTTCCCTTCTCTCCCTTTAACCTGTTATGAACTTTAACTCATGTACCTACAAAAGCCCTTATCAGTGCATCAGTGCAACTATGCTAAAGGTACAGCTGAAGCTACACTGGGTGTAGCAGCAGTTGGCCTGCAGGTCCACTAAGGGCCCGCTCTGGGTCTCAAACAGAGGGAAGGATCCCCCCTCCCCCTTCCCAAAGGGTTTCAGGGCTGAGTCATGACTCAATGTGTGATCGTCCTTGGTCTCCTCTGTGTTGAGATGTGTCTAGTGTGGTCTTGGTTTGGTCTCTTTTTTAATTTTTTCTTTTGAACTTGCACGTCGATGTTACTGCTGTTTGTTCCGCTGGTCTGCTTGTCTGTTAATTTCAAGCTTCTTTTTGAGACTTTTATTTTGCAACGTCGAGTTTCTCCACAAATACTGCAAACGCTCAAAACAAAAAACCCTCACCTCCCTCCTCTGACCCCCAGTCTCTCTCTCTCTCTCCCTCTTTCTCTCTCTCTCTCTCTCCCTCTCCCTCTCCCTCTCTCTACCTCCCTCACACACCCACACCCACACACACATGCTCACCCCAACATACATAAGCACACCCAAAAACTCACCTCACACCCCACGACTCCCACTGCGCCTCGTCGTTAGTGTGTCGCTTCAGTTGCTGACTGACTTTCTTGTTTTCTTGCAGTCACGGAAAGCCAGTGAGCAAGCAAAGAGCGTTGACAGTAAAACAGACAGCATAGGCAGTGGAAGGGCCATACCTATCAAACAGGTAAGCAGTTTTACTCGTATTTTATTTTATTTATTTATTTATTTTCTCCTACATTTCCCATAGTTCCCTAGGTAAGTATGATCCCTTTTTGTGTCAGTGGATGTCTGTTTAACACTGATATGCTGTGCTTTGAAGATTTAATCACAGTGGATAGTTCATGGAGTTTTAACCAGTGTGATTTGGGCAAAGCCATGTGGCGCTGTAACCACTAGATGGCGACATAATACAACATAACAAATGACTTCAATGCCAGCACAAGTGTAGCTGAAGAGAGAAGAAGGCTGGGGGCTCAGACATAACATCAGATCACTTATTAGCAAAGAAATGTCCCTGTTTGTGTAAATCACACACCTATCAAACTGAAAATATACAGCTGTGATATTTTAAAGGCACAGTCGTTTCATTTCTGACATCATGAATTGCATAAATTTACATGCGTCATTGAAGAGTTATTTTACAGCTAATGAAAATAATCATTTTGTCTACATGACCATAACTGATATTATAGGCCTGTTTTAATCTCGTTAATAAACACTGCCAGTCTAAATATACTTATCACAGCATGACAAACGTACACATTTTATAGACTTGAGTTAATCTGTGTATTTAAACTTATTAATGTGGGAGAGAATCCAATTCCGTGATCAATTTTGATAATAAACTTAAATCTGGAACATGG
Organism: Seriola dumerili; assembly: GCF_002260705.1. Classification (NCBI taxonomy): domain Eukaryota; kingdom Metazoa; phylum Chordata; class Actinopteri; order Carangiformes; family Carangidae; genus Seriola; species Seriola dumerili. The sequence goes on along the minus strand of NW_019174546.1, from coordinate 5,910,501 downwards.
ATTGTACCTTTTTAGTATAAAAGCATTTGGTCCAAGTGGTAATGTTATTATTGCTGATAATCGTCTGTGGGTAGAATTTTCTCATGAAAGTTAATTCATGCATAGCCATATAATCAACTTAGATGGCTATTAATTAGCTGAGAATTTCATTAGATCATTAGCCTGACAATTTGTTTTTTTTAAAAGGTGGTTTCATATTCTGTTACTCTGCACTAAATTAAATAATCAGTCGTTTTCTGTTTTGAAATAGTTCACATTTTTTCCCATCTGAGTTTTTGCTTCTGTCTTTTCATTTCATTATGATTTCCTTCATTATTTCCCTAGTTTTATTTCTTTTCATATATTCATGCATTGGTTTAAAGGACCAGACGGGTAGTAGTGAACACCGAATTACACACTTTTGAGGGAGGATCATTTCCAAAGGTCCGAGTGTAACTGAAGGAGACGTAATTGACACATTGATTAGTAATCACTCATGATTATATGAGGGCTTTTGAAAATGGGTCAGCATCCTTATATTATCCTCTTTACCTGCAGATGATAGAAGGTAATGTCCTTTTTTTTTCTTTTTTCTTTGAAAACGTGGGGCCAAGAACGAAAAAAAGAAAATTGCCAAGGCTTTGGTCCATCTGAAATAATGACAGGGTGACACTTCCAAGCCCCCTCACTCAATCAGAAAATAACGCTTTGGGGAAACCACTGTTAAAACAGATACAGTATCTATCAGTCCATCTGTCTGTCAGTAATAGTAGATGTGCGTGTAATAGATACACTTCATGATACTGAAATTTTTTTTGACAATGAAGACGTGTTGTATCTCTTTTATATCAGACTCATACAGATTAAGATGACAGAAGTTTAATTTGTGGATTTATTTGTGCCCAACCTCAGGAAAAATTGCCATAAATGTCCTAAAAGAAAAAAAACAATATGGTGATTTAAAACTTTTAGGTGGCCATTCCGAAAACATCGTTTCTGTTTGATCTCAGTGCAGCTCTTGGTTTTTATGTAGATTAGTGTAATTCCCTGCAGAACCTGGCTAATCTGCAGGTGAGCTGTGGGTTGATTGTCACAGATTAAACAGAATCACCCTCTGAGCAATCTTTACTGTAAACTCTCCCACTTATCCAATACAGTATAGGAGTCCAGGGCCAACTGCCCTCAGTATCATGGCAACTTTTGACAAGATAAACCATCTCCCTCTTTATCTCCAAAGAACTTTTTTAGGAGGGAGGGGGGGGGTTACAGATGTGGTGGTGGTGGTGGTGGGGGGGGGGTACTGGTGTGATCTCCAGGCCAGTCAAATGCACAATCAAGGGAGATCAAAGTGGTCAATGTGAAGCTTAATTACCACTCCCTTACCCCCTCCTCACCCCATAGAGGCCAAATTTACAACCCCAGCCCGCCCCGTCCCGCCCGGTCCCCCTGCTCCCCCCCCCCACCCATCTATAAAAATAGTGAGTGAGGATAATAATGCTGCAGTGAGTGCATTCCTGCTCCATCACCGACCCCCTCACCCCCAGCACAGACACACACACACACACACACACACACACACACACACACCACACACACACACACTTTTTCGCCCCCTCTCCTTGGTCTGTTACAAAGGGCCGGCCTATCAGTCAGCCACAGTGGCAGGATGCAGCTTTTCTCCTGGTCGTCTGACAAAAGAAGGGAAAGACACTATCTCCTCTGTGTAGATATGACAATTGTGTGGACACAGAGAGCGCGTCTGACTATCGGCCTGTTTCCTTATGTCACACAGGATGAACACACTCATCTTTTTGTGAGTGTGTGTTTGCGTGTGTGTGTGTGTGTGTGTGTGTGTGTGTGTGTGTGTGTGTGTGTGTGTGTGTGTGTGTGTGTCAGTGTAGAGGGGAAGCACACTTGTTACCTTTCGATGTCAAACTATCACATAGAGACCAATCCAAAGTGCCAAACAAGAGAACAATTATGATAAATAATTTCAAATCATCTGTCCAGCTTCCAGTTACTGAAAGTGACAAGCTTTATGAAAGATACATCACAGCCATAATGGGCTACTGTTCAAAGAAAGCAGAAAAATTTGTCTGCACGTGTAAAGATTTTCACATAAATGTCTTTGTATCTTTATTGATCTGCTTCACAGCTCTGATAAATATATGGAACTCCACACTGATTGCGTGTATAGATTTATGTATGCTTCAGTAAGACCATGAGATGAGGAACATACTGTATATGCTTGTAAAACATGCATTATAAAGTCGCCAGAGGCCCTGTGACTGGATCATTTACTCTGTATGATTAGAGAGCCATTTAAAAAGTGTTTACAGTTCTTTTATTGACTAAATTGAGAGCAGGAGTCCGGGCAGTAAGCAACTTATTGATTGAAGGACACAGTGTTTCTTCCTGTCAAATCATCAAAAGTATCAATAGTTACAAAAGAGTTAACTGAGGCGTTCTGATATTAATAATAACATTTATACTTAAGTCAAACGTATGATTCTTACTTTTGATCAAGGTCTTTTTATTAAACAGCAATTAAATTAATTAATATATACAAAATATGAAATGTTGAATTTTTTTCCCTTTTATTCCTTTTTTGTTTCTTTGATTTTTTTTTTTTTAATTTGATTGAAATTTGCTAATAATTGGTTCAGTACTAATAAATAAAATAAAAAGGCCGAATTTATTGAGTTTCAGCAACACACAGACAACACTGATGCTGATCTGTTTTGTCAGTAATTTTTTTCCATTGTAGGATAAGACACATTGGAAAATATTGTCCTATACTTTATAATTGAATGATTTCAGTAGATTTAAAGAACACGTTTGTGACATGTTTGAAAGTTCTGCTCCAGGGAGAAGCTATGAAAGGAAAGGTTTACTGATAAGATATGAAGAAGCCAAAACTCTTGAGTCCCAGCATGCAGCCAACAGTCAGCACTTGCCCCCCCCCCTTCCTCCTTGGATGAATCAGGGTTCGGATTAGGATGATTGTCGGCAAACAGCCTGGTGCCCAGGTCACCGAGGGTCAGCTCTTCCTGATGTGTTAATCAGGATTAAAGCCTGCAGGATGGGCCTGCCTAGCAAAACACAACTCCTTTAACCCCACCCACCCACCTTCAACTCACACACACACACACACACACACACACACACACAGCACACACACACACACAAACACTACACTCGGGCTCTGGCTGTAAAAGCACAAACATTGCCCCCGTCTTAATCCCCTAATTAAGCGCGCCCCTCCTCACTATTTAACCCCAGAGAGCCTCCTGGCCCTTACACTCAGCAGCATTTGGTCACCTCCAGCAGAGGAACTGCATTGTTTACCAGTGGATTTACTCAACAGATAAGGAAAACCATGTGAGGCCCTAAAAGGCCCCAGAAGATAAAGTAGAATAGAATAAGACCTGAGTGGGCTTTGAAGAGGGGAGATCACACTCCCTAATCCCAGGATTGAGAGGTCTTCCAGAGTTCAGCATGTTATGTGTATGAATGCAGGGAGGAGGTCTGGCAAATTGGATTGTCTCCCTTTCTGAATGGCCTCTCAGCCAGAGGAACTTGGCCAGTTTTGGAGTTTCAGCTGTTCATAGTAGGAAAAACCCATGTATCATTAAACCTGTCACCCAAACAAATTATAATAAAGACGGAACGTTTAAGGGGATTTAATTACAAATGACTGTTCATTTTCTACATTTTCACCTCCATGCTGTTTTATAATTGTCTTTTACATTGATGTATGTTTGCTTTTTGACTTACCACAACCAAAGTGCTCAATGTAACCACCATAACAAATCTGTAATATCAATAATAATGCTGCTTTATGGTATTTAACATCCAAAATGGCTCCTATCATCCACCACGCTGCTTTGGGAAGAGCATAAGCTCACCGTGATGTCTTGTCTCTTACAGGGAATCCTTCTGAAGCGAAGTGGCAAATCCCTCAACAAGGAGTGGAAAAAGAAATATGTCACACTGTGTGATAATGGCGTCCTCACTTACCACCCCAGTTTACATGTGAGTTTCAAACCCCCCCCCCTCCCCCCTCCCTTCCCTTCCCATTTCTTTTCCAATCGGCTTTATGTTGTTTGTTAGACTACTGTTTGTACTCGAGGGTGCTGCTGGAGGTTTTAATGTAGGGGTTTTTCAACCACCGCGCACGATTCTCTTGATGCAATCCTATTTAACACCACTGCTATAGAGAATTATCGCTGTATATAACGTCTATATTAGCTAACCCTGTGACTTCAAGCTCAGCATTAAGAAACAGGGTGTTCTAGTGGTCATCTCTGACCCCCCCCCCTCTGCAGTGCCCATCCCCAGTGCTGGCTAATGGAGACATGGCTGTGCTGCTGCGTGCCCGCTGTGCCCGGACTCCACGCTGGCTTGTATTTATAATGGTTCCCACCGCATGGCAGCAGAGCCTGACCAGCCTCCCACATCCATCTTTGTCAGAATCCCGCTGGGCCGCTAATACCTCTTAAACACTCGGCTGGCTGGCAGCAGACAGCTCAGGAGCCCCGTGTCACACTCAGAAATGCCAATCCCTCTGAAAAAATCCCTTTGATTCCTCCCGTCACTCGCCAGTGTTTGGTGTGTTTACATCCTCTGGCCAGGTCGGATGGAAGATATTAGCAGCATCTTGTGTCTAATGAGACAGCTTGAACTTTGAACGCAAGCCCAACAGTTAGACGTGAACCTTGTGTGTGGCCTTGTTGCACTGACAGTGTGTTAGTGGTTTAATTTACAAGCAGTTATTAGTAGAGCAGCGCTGTGCTACAGTGATGTATGTAATTGACTGAACAGGCTATCTCTTGATCATTACAGCTATTACAGGTCATCGGGGCAATCTATGAATCTATGAGTCTGTTGACTTACGGAGGGAGGTGAAATAAGGGAGACAGTTACATTAGCACGGTAACAGCTCAAGCTCATTTTGAGCAGTGGAGCAGAGCCGGAGTAAGAAAGAGAAAAGGGGAAGAGAGAGATTGAGGAGAGGAGAGAGGGAAGAAGAAAAGAGGGAGGGAGACAGACTGAGAGTGGAAGAGGGGAACCTTTAATTTCGCAGTCAGCCAAGCCATCCACACAATCACCTTCTGTTAATTCTATCTGCTACATCAATTAAATTGTTTGTAGAAACTAATTGAATGTGGCTTAATCACACATCTTAATAGCTTTGCACGCTTCGATCTGGCTGTTAATTCCAGCAATAAAATGAAATGAGAGCGCTCACTGGGTAATTAGCGAGGAGGCTTGGGAAAGAAATGAGTGCTTTATGACACGGTAATAAAACAGAGGAGCCGGTGGGGGGACGGCAAAGGCCGAGCTCGCCACTATCTGGGTCTTTTTCTGCTGAGCCCAATGATTTTCACCTTGGCTTCCCACATTTGGGGCGGTAGTCGCGTTAAACCAAATCAAATGGCCAAATTGAAAGAGAATGAGACTGTTTGCATTCATTAAGCCTAACATCTCGCTGTTTGGATAGACGGCGTGGGCACAGGTGATGTATAATGGCTCTACAATCATTTTTCCACTATCACACACCCTTAGTGGAAGGTCTGAAGATGGGTTGTGACTAATGGGGATGGAAATTGAATAGTCTTTTAATTTGTTTTTCTTCCATAATTCCTGGATTCTTGTTGGTCCACTGTGTATAATCAGTTCCCTGAACTGAGGAAAATATTTTGGAAATATTTGGACTCTAACTTGTGTAGAGTGCAGACCACTTTCTGATGTCAAGCTCTTCTTATTTTTTACTTTATTCAGGACTACATGCAGAATGTGCATGGGAAAGAGATTGACTTGCTGAGGACCACAGTCAAGGTTCCTGGGAAGCGACCGCCCAGAGCGGTGGCCACCGTCGCTCCCACTGCAAGTCCCAAAACCAACGGGCTCACCAAGGACCGCAGCACCTTGCAGCTGGGCATAGGAAACACAGGTATGAGCCCCTGCCTCATTACAAGGCTAAAGGACAGATTAATGGGTACAACTGTGGATTTTCATATGTAAGATGCATTATTTTATGTTTAATTGTTTAACAGATTAGTCAGTTGAAAGAATTCTGATAATCAGTCAATTATTTTAAGACAAACATTTGATAGTTCCAGTTTTTCAAGTGTGAGGATTTCCCACTTTTCTGTGTTTTATACCATTGTAAATTTTTGGGTTTTATACTGTTTATCACCAAAACAGGCAATTTGAATACATCACCTCAGACTTTAGGAAACGGTGACCATATTTGTTCAATATATTCCTAATAAAACGATCAATCAGTCGAGAGAACAAGAGACAGATGAAACGTTGATGAAGTATTCCTTTGTTGCAGACATAGTTCAGAGACTTTGTGAAAGTATCCTGAAGGTTAATTATCTACTTTCTATATGCTTCATTCATGTAAATTAGCTGCCTCATAGTAAACTGTACAAAATGATGACTTAATGAGCTTCTATGAGAAATCTACTAATCCTCTAAATGACCAGACAGGGAATTAGAAATTGTGTTTAAACAACATGCCCATATAAAGAAAATATCACTTTAAGGTGTGTTTTTACTGGACGATTACACCGTTATGAGACTGACCTAGTTATTTTTCATCCTCTGTGGTAGAGGGGTCGCAGCATCAAATAACAGTTTGGTCCTGAGCATCGTGTCAGGGTTTCTCCACCTCACAAGTTTAAAAATAGTTGCTCTTCTCCCAGCGCGCTGTGCCACCGGAGGCTGCAGAGAGTCTGGCAGGCATAAAGAGTGGAAGTCAGTGATTGGATTTAGGATTAAGAGTAATTAATACTAATTAGCAAAGTGATCCCCAGAGGGAGGCGGGGTCCTTCATCAGCTGTGAAATGGGCACAGTGTTTCCATCACCCGGGCTAAAGCTAAACCGGCCGAGAGCGGGTGCAGAGCCAAGGATGGGTCATCAGGGAACATTAGCGCCGTCCAGGCCGGTCACTGTTAAACTTGGCCAAAGTGCTGCCACCGCTGAACGGGTTAATCAGTCAAAAGCAGGAAGATGTAGGAGTTTACACAGCAGAGGACACTGGATCCAGGTTGTTTCATCCCACAGACTGTTAACCTTGAGTGTGAGGTTGAGGGGAGTCATTCAAAGGGCCACCAAAAGCAGGCCAGAGAAGGTTTTGGGGAAAACGGCGCCAACTGGTTTGTTTTCGCCTTTAGTTTTTTTGTTTTTTTTCTCACCCAACAATGTTATTTTCTCCTCATATTCATTTCTTTGGAAAAGACGCATCAATGGCAAATTCCCAAGATTTTCAGTTGCCATCCATTTGTACGTCAGGGAACAATGTGAGGGAGATTTGCCTTAATCTCCACTTAGGAGAAGAAAGGTTACAAATCACATCAGGTCTCTCTCCGGGTGGAGGACCCTCTTCTGATTATGCGATCGGGATTTTGATTTCATTAGACATGCAATTGATGAAGGGAACAAAGGGGTAATTTTTCATTCACGGCGCCCAAATCACAAGCCTTGTCTTTGCCTTTGGTAATTCATTCATTCCTTAGATCTAAAGACCTTTATAATCACTGGAAGAAGAGGGATAGCGACAGAGAGAAGGAGGGGCAGAGTGGATGGGGGAGATGGGAAGATGAAGAGGAGAGGTTGAGAAGACAGAGAGTAAATGAGAGAACGCATGCGCCCAGGAGTTTGCCAAGCGGCCAGGTTTAATTCCTTTGGTGGGTGCGGAGCGGAACCATTTTAAATATGATCCTCCCTGTTAACACGCATCCTGCCGTGTCACTGGCGACAGATACATTGTATCAAAGTATTAATGGGCCCAGTCACTTTTAATCAATCCTGTGAGGGGCGGGGGGGTGGGGGTACATGTGGAAGAGGTGGAGATTTCAGGAAAGTGTTTAGCTCAGTCCCTCCTCACTCTGCACCACAGTTTGTCTCCAGCTCTGATCTTCAGCAGTCTATAACCAGTAGACACATACATACTGCCCAGCAGGCCACAGCCGGCGCCAACACGACTGTTCTCTGTCCGACGCTGGTGCAAGTCTGGCCTGGTGTGGGTACTATAAATCAGAGGGTCCCAACCTTTTTGTTAAACACACTCAACCCTGTTGGATGAACTCAAGTATGAACACCACACATCATTGTTTCAAATGCGTTCATTTGAACTGAATCCGTTAGTTTTTTTAAACAGTTATTAGTTGTATAAAAGTGGATGTAGTCTCATACAATGAGCGTGCACTTGTCAATGGGCTCTTTCAAGGCTTGGCTTTGATCTATTGTGGCTTGGATTGTGTTTCATTTGTACGTCAGTTTGGACAAAAGTCTCTGCCAAATGAACAAGTGTAATGCAAATGTGAACAAAAATCTACATTTGTACAACTGCCGCTTATAGTGGCAGAAGCTGGATGTTACAGCCATAATCCAGCACTTCTCCACTGGCCTGCTAACTAGCTTTCACGCACTCTCTATTAAAGTGTGGTGCCAGGCGTGCCCTGTGCATTCACCTTATCTTCTTTAATTGGTTACTGTGACAATAAGTATACTAAGGATAAGTCTCACACCAATTTGGAATCCAATTTGTGTGCTATATATCCACATAAAATATGTATATACAGAGAGACTTTACCAACGCATGAGGACTATCTGTGGTAATCGCCTCAAAATTCTGTCATACTCATATTGACAGTGTGGCATAAGAGCAGCTGTGAGCTGGAATTTATCCTTTGACAATTCAAAACCACATTATTACAATATTACATTACATTAAGCTTAAATGAAGGGGGAAAAGGAAGATAAGTATGTATTTAAATAAGTAAAGAAATCAGGGTGGTATGCCCTACACAAGTGTTAAGTAAGTATTTAAAGTTATTTTGATGTATATATTATGTGAGATGACAGTATATAATAGATAAGTTTGACTATGACTATATCTGAGTGACTTGTGTGGAGACTGGCAGCAGCAGCAGTATCAGGGGTGGAGGGAGGGGGTGGGGGGATGGGGGGTCTGGGCGTTGGTCGGGATGATGGTGGTGGATTACACACAGCCGCAGATGATGTGCTGCCCGGCCCACATTAGCATGAATGCTTCATTATCCCACTACTTGTACATAATGGCAACAACTCCACGGAGGGGTCAGGCCTCGTCACGGCTCATCAGCCCACTGACGGCCCGGTCTAAAGAGAAATGAGAGGCAAGGCAGCGCTGCTCCCCGCTAATCCATCGCCTCTACTTAACACCCGAGCCCTGGATAGCCTGCAGTACACACTGTATGGCTTTTGTTATCTCTTTATACACATGACGATACAGGCAGCCAGAAATACTCATTATGGGGCTTTTGTACTTTGCGAGTTTTCATTAATTTTGACAAGAAATGTGCAGGAGTTCACTATGAAATATTTACTTTTTTAGAAGTATACAGTGGTGGAAGAAGTATTCAGATCTATTAATGAAGTAAAAGTACTAATACTACAATGTAAAAATACTCCAGATCTCCATTCAGTAGAAGTACAGATCAAACACACTCGTTATGTAATAGCAGGGCTGCTCTGTGTCATATTATTAAATATTATATCATTATGTCATCACGTTATTATTACTTATGCATCAAAGAGGAAGAGGTATTTTAAAGTTGTATCTATAGGTGAATGAGGTGGAGCTCATTTTTAATATTTTATGCTGTTGGGCAGTTTAATCTATAAAAAATACATCCTATTTTATTAACGACTCATAAATTTTGTTTAAAAAATCTTAATTTTCAAAGTAACTCATAGCTACAGCTGTCAAATAAATTAAATGATGTAAAATGGTAGTCATTGAAAGGTGGCGGGATAGAAGTGTAAAGTAACAGAAAATGTAAATACTCACATAGAATAGAACCATAGATTTATTCTATAGGACAGTACTTCTTTACTTCAACCATTGTCTAGATTTCATGCAACTTCACAGTTTGCAAAATATATAGATAATATATTGATCTTGCCTCCAATTCAGCTTTGATTTATTCTATACATAATAATGTTAATTATAGTGGCTTATTACTTCTTAATACCTAAAATGATCTGCTGTACCCTAGTGTTATTTTTGTATTCATTAAAATTAAATAATACTTGGTGTATTTGTATTTGACCCTCACATCACTCTTGTGGTCACTGAAGTTGGCGACATCCAGCATTAAATCTTTAGATCCCAAATTGCAGTTCGTCACCGTCAGTCCACTACGTGCCAGTGTTAAAGCTGTAAAACGTGCTGGCGTCAGGCCTGGCTGGAGCTGCGCGTACAGTGCGCTTTTAATGCCACAGGCTGATTATTTCTCCACTGTAATTACATTATCCTCCCCTTTATGCAGGAGTGGTCTCTGGGGACTAATGGATACAGCCATGTATAATTCATTAATCATTAGCATCCAATTTGACAATTAGACGTGATTGTTGAATTTTAAATATCAATCGAAGTTGCCTTGTAGTTACCTGAGTTTTGTTTTTTTTTTTTTCTCTTCTTTAAGGCGTCAAAGAGTCAAACTTTGGGAATAAAGAATGTAAATCCTTTAATAGCAGAAAATAAATTTTGTTTAAGGAATTAGTGTATCTTTAAACAGTGATGATGGTGATTAAACATTTATTTGTGTAGTATCGGGTCTTGGCAACATGGTACCCTCGGTGATTTATAGATCATATTATTAAATACTCTTAATTCAGTAATGATACAAGCAATCAGAGGCCTTTTTATAGAAGTCATGAGCTTCTTTTATGTATCATTCATCCATCATTTTTCCATAAACAAAGTTTCAAATTTTTCTTTTCAGTATCCCCAACTCCTCGGCTCTGCCCCCCCCCCTGCCCCCCCCCCCCCCCCTCCTCCTCCTCCTCCCCCCTCCTCCTCCTCCGCTCTGATTTCAGCATGCTAATTTAGTCAGTGCTCCTCAGCATGATTCCCTCGCTCTCTCGCCCATTCTTGCTGCGATTCTGCTCCTTCCCCTCTGGGACCTGAAGATTAATATTCCTGGGCCCAACAAGATAATTACTGATACTAATTAGACATGATTATGTGAATTTGATACACTTATTACTCTAGATAATGAGTAGGACATATTATCCTAACAAGCACCCGTGCCGCTTAGTTTACTTTACACACGACCCACACACTATATTTTCTGTTATTGTCACCTCAATCAGAAACTGATATTCTCTTGTAATTATTGAATGAAAGGGCTTGATGTGTGATACCTGTAAGATGAGAAAAGCATTGTTGAGAAAATCAGAGATGGCTTTTTTATTTTGTTGCCTAAAACAAAACCGTGGAAATTTTAACCTTCCAGTGTCAGAGCGATATCTGTTTACCTCATTAAAATCTGATTATGGAGTTATTGTGTCAACTTTTCGAGAATAAATACAGTGGAAAATTTTATTCATAAACAACCCATCTTCTCTTTTAGATCCAATAAAATATGTTCTTATTAGTGTAACGTCATCTTAAATTCTTTTTAATGTTTTTTTTTTTTTTAAACAAAATCACACAAGTTTGCAACAAATGATTGTATTTCATGACACAGTTTGATGCATTTTAAAGCTTTAAGCTGTTAATCTGATTCCCCTCATATGACTGGAAGTGTATGGATGAGTTTTTCAGAGTAGTTAGGATGTGTTGTAGCGGCTGCTCGCGAAACAGGAGGGAAGGACCTCACATGGTGCAGCCTAGCCCATGAATTAGTAAAGAGAGCCAGGCGTCTGTGGCATGCCTGATTGGAAGTTAGGGGGAGAACGCCTGCTGACGCCAGTGGAGATCGATGTGGCAGTCAGAGGGATGAGGCGAGATAATTAGCGTTCAGAGTGTATCTTGTTAATTAAGGGCTAATTAGAGGCAGAGGCGGAGGGAGAGGGGTTCTGTGTGTGTCTGTGTGAGGGTGATGGTGGTGTTTGGGGGGGGTTGTTTGACAGAGAGATGTGCACAAATAAGGCGGCGGCAGCATTGAAGTGCTGTAGAAACAACCGAAAAACTCTGAACTCAATTACACCGTTACCACTTCTTTACAGGACTTTTTTGCATTCAAAGAAAACGGTCCTACCAGGCCGAGTTAAGAATTCAAACGGCTGCAGAGGACGTGAGGAATCAGGGTTCATTTTTTCTTGTGTCTGTCACTTGTTTTCCAGGCGCCCCTCACTCCAACAGCAGTACATCCCTCCAGACGGGCGCGTCAGTGTTTGCCGGCAGTAAAGATGGCATGCACCAGCGCTCCTTCTCCGTGTCCAGCGCCGACCAGTGGAATGAAGCCATCAACACCAGCACAAGCAGCGGAGCCCGTAAGACCTCCGACCTTCTACACTCCTACAGCCCCTCCCACAGCCCTCATCATGCATAGTGCAATTGAAATATTCACATCTTACGACCACAAGGACAAGAGGTTCAGTGAATTAAAACAGGTTGGATGGATCTGAACTAAAGGTGTGGTTTGATGGCGATGCCATTTCCTGGGTTCCTCAAACAGGTGAAACAAGCCTCATTTTCATGATTAGCTGATCAGGGCTGTGATCGCTGTGACCTTTTAGGCTGCTGCTGCTCTTTGATAGAAGCGGCGTGTTCGGAGGAGAGGAACAGTGAAGGTTAACTTTCTGCCAGCGATGCATCTCCACTTACCGCCTCCGTGTCACATTGCACCTTGTCACTGTACTTGAGTAAAGTAAGATAATATATTCACCATGCATGTCTGCCCCCACACACCCCCCCATCCTGTCTTTACCTTCCATCTTACTCTCTGCCCCCCCACCCCCCACTCACCTCCCCTCCTCCTCTGTTTTCCTCTCTTTTCTTCCGAAGAGGAAAATGAATGCTTTTCGGGGGTACCATTCATCACCAGTTATTTCCCTCTCTTTGTGGTTGGCAGTAAAAAAGCACTTAAATGCACATCAACAGAATAACAGTCATTTCCATGCATGTTTGCACTCTGGTAGTTCTCATTAGCACGGCGGCGGCTCCCCCCCTCCCCATGGGCTCCCAGGGGCCCCGGCAGTTTAAAGAGCGCACTTTATGAGCGCTGCTGGAGTCCAACTGCATGGCCCTCGTGGTTCCGCAGACAAGCCTGTCTCTCATTTGGAGCTGCCAAACGATCAATTCTGCCTGGACGCAGGCACTTCCATCACCCCCTACCCCTGTCTCCCATCAGCAGCATGCCCAAAGCAGAATTACTTAGATTCGTGGGGTCCTCAAATAAATGAGCGCGTGTGTGTGTGTGTGTGTGTGTGTTCTTGCTGAAAATTTTTGTGTCGCTGTTTGTATGTGAGTTTTTTCCACGGAGCGTGTTTGCGTCCGTATTATAATATGTGTGTGGGAGAAAAAAAGAGGCTTCATACTGGATGTTTGTGAACGTGTGTCTGGCGGCCGGTCTGCAGCGGACAAATAGGAACTCCTAAACGTTGCGCGCAGTGGAAATAAGGTGGCTAGAATTTCCCATTTTCATCTTTGGTAAACTGAAAAGCCCTTAATATTAACATAGCTCATTAACCAACACCCAGTCTTCAACTAAATCAAATCCACAATTTGCTCCATTATTCTATTTTCTTCAATTATTTTCATGCTACTCTTAAGGTAACCACAAATGAGCTTGAATGAGGCAAATGAGCTGAAAATAATAGTAGAAACACTGCGTCAAATGATAGATATGTTGTTCGTCCTTGGGAAGGCGTGTCTCTGTAATCAGTGCATACTCGGTGCAGACAGTTAAAGGCTTGTAATGTGCACTGGGACGTCGTTGCAGCTCAAAAACTTTCTCAGAACATCTTGTTTTTCTGTCTCCGCACAACTGAAGAATCTGAATAAAAACAGGAGGATATGTCTGTGGTGTGACTGGACTATCAGAACACATAAACTTGATTGAAACGCGACCCTCTTATCTTCCATCCTAATGTGCCTTCAATAATCAATAGAGGGTGTTCCACAGTGAAGGGTGCTCATGTTTTGCCAGTTGAATTGACTTGAACCAAGCCCAATCACTCCATTATCCTTGGTGAAGGTTGCAGGTTAACACAAAATGTGATTCTGAGATGCAAAAACAGCAGATTGATGATTCACTGGAGGATGAATGCATCTTAGCCAGGTAACCATTTCCATATTATTTAAAGAATGTCCTCATTTGTAAACCTATTGAGCAAAGGCAGAAGCAGAGGTAGTAACGTCTCTTGAATATTGAGCGCAGATTTTTGATTAAATCCCGGCCCAATTTTTCTATTGCTTGCATTCATAAAGACACCCATTCTTAATGCACCGGATGCTTGTTTAGATCCTGCTCTCCTTGGTACACTTCAATCTTTGAACCTGAATTAAAAGCAAGAGGTTCAAACAGTTGTCTGAGCAATGTAAGAGCGCTGATGACAATAACAGAAGTCATGGTCAAAGTGTGAGTAATGTCACATTCCCAGAGTCAACGGATTACTGCAAATCAGTGCCCTCCATAGATAATCATTCAATAATGAATTCAATATTATCTGTTTGTTAGATGAGATATTTTTCTCATGGTCAAAAAATGAAATAAAATAGATGATAATGATAATAATAATAATAAGTGAAATTATGCTACGATTTGTCTTATTGGGTGATTTTTTACTTTTACCTAAAAATGTACTATTACAAATTTTTGTTCTGGTAAAACACAAAAAATGACGCTGGAGACTAGATCTGAAATGATAAGGTAATAATAGATAAGTTGATTTAAGAGAAAATTAATCAGCATCCGCTCTGACACAGTGGTTTTTCATTCTCTGGTTCAAGCTTCTCAGATGTGATGATTTGTTGCTTTTCTTTGTCATTTATGATAGCAAACTGAATATCTTGTGGGTTTTATTTAGACAGTTGGTCTCACTAAACAAACAGTCAGAATATGTCACCTTGATCTCTGGTCATTTTTCACTATTTTGATACATTTTATGGAAAAAAATCAATCTGTAACATAATCAAGAAATTAATTCCTAATGAAAATAATTGTGAGAAAAGTTTTAAAAACAGATTATCATTACATCTCGATAAATCTGCGTTTATTGTCACAGTTTTGTATGGCTTAAGTTTACCTCACTTTTCATTTTCTCCTTCGTCTCTGTTCTGCTCTGTGCTAATTTATATATAAGTGCCTTTTCTCCACTAATTTTGCATATCAGGACACAGGTAGTTAATGCACAGATAGCCTTTTCCTGTGGCACTGTGTTTTATACCTTGGCCTCCCGATGCGAGGGTGATAGCATGTGGGGCGTTTGATTTCTACGCCAGGCCGTAATGAAGTTTGACATTTAGTTTGGAGAGAGCAGCAGAGCGCGATCAGGCCTTGATTAGTACGCTCTAATTGAGGATAATAAGGGGGAGGCGGTGATTGTTTCTAATTTTTGCCATTAATTGCAGCCGTTGGTTTTGATTGAGGACAGGCAGGGCTGCCATGTCAAGGGGCCTGGCAGAATCATAGTGCTCCTCACCCGAAGCCTCTTGAATAACAATGAAATGACCCCCCCCCCCTCTCTCTTCATTCCCCCCTTCTGCCTCTCTCCCTCTCTCTCACCCTTTTTTCATTCTCATTCATTTTCAGTGTGGCATTGGTAAAGACAGGAAGCTGTTAGCAGCTCCCTCTTTGTCTCACCCACAGCCTTCATCCTGAAGCATGTTTAAACTGTCATCTCCGTGGTGGGAGTGCAGGCAATACACTGTAATCACAGGTTAGGCTGATACCTATTCTGCTGCCCAGGTGATCTTGGTTGAGTAGGAGAGAGACTCCTGATCCCCCAGTGTGCTTCATTACCCAGCTTGGTCCTGATGGCCCTCATACACACTAACAGCTAGCTAATAACGCCACAGTGAATTCTCGACTTGCAAGATCAGTCGAGTTCCAACTTTATAATTCTCAACTTAAGAAATAAAATCTAGCAATCATGCATAGCTTTGAGGTGAGAACCACTTAAAGGCAGGAAACTTTACATTATATAAAACCATTAGATCTCAGGTGCTTAGATGTTGTTGCTCACTGGTGTGTCCTGTAGTTTTATACATTTCCTGCTCCTCTAACTTCATGTTACACACTTCTTAAAGGCTGACTGGTACAAACAAAGGGAGGTATATCACCCAGTATATGTTTCAGGTGCAGGATGAGCAGGGCCAGGGTCATTTTCCACAACATTAGGGGCAGAAATTGATAATTAGAGGTGTTTATGACACGGTTGGGGCCCCTGAGGGGCAGCCCTCCCCTTTAACCCCAAGCGACATTAAACAAATGCTGGCTGTCACGTCGGAGGCAGGTTGGAGCTCAAGTCTTCCCCCCGCCATACGGAGCTGTGCTGACGGGACAGACGCTGGGATGGGGAGGGAGGAGAAGGCAGAGGGTGGGAGGTAGGGGGTGGGGGTGGGGGGCCACATTGAGGACCCCTGTGCCCCCAGCTGTCTGAGCCAGCTAATGACTCGTCTCAGGGGGGCTGTTGTAAGAGAGCAGGGAAATTGAAACAGACGCCTCGACTAGGAGCTGCTACATGTGTGGCTGTGTGCTGCCATTCAAAACACCAGAGAGCTTAATGCATGTGGTCCAAGCACCAATGTTATGTTTATTAATCTGATGGCATATAATCAACATTATTATTTTTCAACACATTGCTATATATATACAGAAATATTGATACTACTTTTAAGGATGGTCTCTTACATTTAACAAATTAGAGATAGTTTTAATGAATTTGACTGTAATGACATTCTTATATACATCAACTCTCATCATGATGAATCTCTGAAGTTGAGTACGGACACAGCAGTGTGTGTCTCAGGTGTTGTCTCCTATATTTTGCCCACGCTCAAACAATGCGTCCCCGGGCCCTCTGAGCTCCACTCTTCCCCCATGTTGCCATCTTCAGTCTCCTGCTGCGCCCATCTTACTCCTCCAAGACAGCCCCATCTCCCTAAAGGTAATGACCGAATTAGGCCTAATGTTGTACACTGGCTAATGGCACAGTGCCGCACATTATAGCATGTGCAACTGGCAACGACAACAGCAATAATCCCTGAGTCCCTTGTCCTCCTGCACTCCACCCCTGGGGCTGGGACGGTGCACAGGGAAATGAATGGAGTTTGCCACACTACAATGAGCTTTTGATGGGAGACAATGGAGGAGGCTGCCAGCACCACACAGGGTGGTAAGAGGAGAGCAATATGGGGCCCATCTACTGGCCCTCCCTCCCTCCTTCCCCCAGGCCCCTGGCCCCCACTCCCAGATTCATAATGGCATCCGGAGGGGGAAAGAAGGGAAAGTGATGTCAAATGTCAGGAAATCAGAAAGATGGCAAGCTGACAACCCCCTGCTATCGTCCCATGCCTCCTATCCCTTTGCCCAACGGTAGCACAGGTTAATATCACATTTATAAAATCACTTACAAGAAACAAAACCGGCTCTTAGCCCCCTGTCACTCTCAGACAGTCATATAGAGAGCTTTGCTGCAGGCTAACGTAGGTAACCATTTGTTCACTGATAGCCCCATACCTGTCCTTCACTCCATCTAAAGCCGGAGTCACACTGTTACTTTTGGAGCACTCAAAGCCATTTCCAACTCTCACTACTCTGTGGACACATTTCTGTGACAAGTCTGCCCCTGCTTTGCATGAAGCTTTCAACAATATCATTCATTATTCATTACTCAGTGTCATTTCACAATGATACATAATAGTGCGTACCATTCCTCACTTACTGACTTGAATAAGTTACACTGCAGCTGCCGGCTTAGTGTATCTTTAAAGGAAGTTTCACATTTTTCAAATCTACTCCATTTCACACTATGCCCATGACCAGTTAATGCAATAATGAGAAAGAAGTCATTTTTATTTTTAAATTTGACACTTGCTCTTCATCCATCTCCTTCAGTTCCTCATCTATATATTACAAATATAATAGATATGACCTAATTCACTTTAATTTTCTTAATTTCAGTGTTTAATTTTTACCCCTAACAGTTTAGTGCACTTTGTTTAACACAAACAATTTATATTCTTTACTTGTTTGTTTCATTACTGTCAAGTTAAATTGTCAGATCCATGGGGTAATTTCTGTGACTCATAACATTTGAAAATGTTATATTCCTGTGTGTAATTTTTTCTTTGTAATGTAAATCAGTGTTTTGAAACTTTTGAAATGATCTGAACAAGAATTTAGTGGCTTCAACCAAAGCTTAGTACCCTTGTAATTATGACCCTCCAATGGGGCAGGTGCATTATAAGATTTCACGAGAGACTCTTATGCAAAGACTGTGGAGTTGTACCTGGTTAGTATAGCATGGAACTGTAGATACAAGCCGAAGCTGTGACAGTGAATCCTAAACCACATGGGCACTGAGTATAAAACAAAGATAACCTTAAAAAAACTGCAAAAAATGTTATTAAACATAAAAGAAATAATGATTTTTTTCCCCATCTTTCTCTTTTCAGCCAACGGGACGAGTGATCCTGCAAATTCCAGTGTGGGCAGTGCGACGAGTCCTAAACTTGAGCCACCTCCTTCACCTCACGCCAACCGCAAGAAACACAGACGGAAAAAGAGCACGGGCATCACAAAGCCAGACGGCTTATCTGGAGGCAATGAAGGTACAAAAAATTGCATCACTGCATTAGTTCTGAAATGACCAAAACTTCTGAAACAAAAAAAAAATGTCCATGGGTTGCGCAGGTTCCTAACAGGCCAAATATTCACATATCAATGTAGAGACCCAGGTTCATTTACCTGTTACCGAACAACACAATTAGCACTTTTTAGTGTTGGGAAGCCAGTGAGGGATCATTTCCAGGCAGGTGCGGGAGATGGGGCAAACCTGAGTATTACGCCCTCCCAGTGAAGCTCCCAACTGGCAGGTGACAGGAAATGGTAAATTACTGTGTGTGTATCAGAGGAGTCAAGGGAACTGCCCACACTAAATTACGTCGGAAAGTGGAAAAATATTTACATAAAACTTAATCGAAACTTGTCATGTTCATTTCTATGCATTTATCACTTCTTTTTATTTAATCATGATGTACCAGTCGTAAAGCAGCCTCGCAGTGATTCACTGATTGTCTTTGAATTCAGCAACTTCTACATACTGATCAGATTTTTCCACTCATTGTAAAAAAAAAAGAAAAAAAAAAAAAGAGCATGTAATCTCGTCTACTCTGATTGAATACGCCCATGAAGTACATAAAGGTATGTAGTTTTGTAACTCTACGTGGCCCCCTGCACCGTGCACCCTCGCAGCCCCTCATTTCTTTTACCGGCGAATGAATGGCCCGATCTCCAGAAGCCGCTGCCCTCCTCGGCAGGGGAGTGGCAGTCGGCTCTCCACCCAATTAATAATGATTCTCCAGCCCAATGATGAATGGAATACCCTAATTGGATGGCATTGTGAAAACACTGAGACGCATTTCAGAGGCCATAAAACTGATGTCACCAGAGCGCGATGATCAATCAACAAGATTGATACGCTGGATAACAACAACAATGGCATTGACGCCTCCTAAATGGGGCTTAGCATTTATAATCATTATACTTTTTTATCATGGTCTCTGACAGCTCCTCTTTAAAGTCTGAATGGGTCTGTTGACCACATTGTTGTTTAGAGTGAACATCATCAGCATCTCGGAGATAAGTGGTGCTGTTTTTATTGTTGGAGTAGTATGTGGTCACAACAGCGTCAGTAGTAGCAGGTATACTGAGCATCATCATCTATATTTAGACAATATATAATGAGTTGCTGTGTGTATACAGAAGCAGTCTGCAGCTCCCTACATCTCCTCAAGCCTGGTCTTTTTTGAAGATGTCCACTACTTCAGTTTTATTGACATTACTTACTCTTTATGGGTGTCTCCTGACAGAATTACGGTCGTATACGTTTGCATAATTGAAGTCAGATTAGTCCTGGACTTCCTGAGGAGGAAGTCTAAGAGTAATCAGACTGTAGGAGGCAGATTCTGAATGTTCCTCACGTCATCAAACATGCACATTGTTTTCTATCTTTCTCATTGTTCTCTGCGAGGTTTTCTATTAGCATCAACTTGTCTGTTCTGCTGAGTGCTCTGGAATACAGACGTATCACTTAGATATTGGATTCACCCAAGTCTGGTGATGTGAGTTGTGTCTCCTGTTGAAAGAAGAGGCGAGAGAGAGAGAGAGGAGAGGAAAGGAAAGGAGAGGAGAGGAGAGGAGAGGTGGGATCCTTGAATAAATTGCTATCAGTTTGTCTCATTTACGGGGCAATCAGAAGCGTGCAATGCAGGCTGAAATTGAATTTTAGTAGTTGTGAAGCATCATAAATCAAAACAGCGTGAGCGTCTTAAGGTGAGAAATCATTTTGGTCAACATGGAATGTGTAAGGATGTACAAGGGAGCCTGGAGAAACTGTTGCTGCACCGTCATTTCCAAATATGGAACTACAGTACTTAGCAAGACTCTTGTACATGGCCGCTGAAGCTGCAGAAAATCCTAGACACTATGATTATGAAAGGCTAAATGACAAACAATAATTGCAAACAAACTTTCAAATAGGTTTGATCCGCCCCTTATAAAGTCCAGCTGATGGCCTTAAAATCACATTTAATCTCTTGTATTGGTTTTCAATTTAATGCTTTATTTGGATTGTCCATGAATTCTCTGTTGTGTCTACAGTGCTACACCTCCACCAAGGATATGCACAATGGACACAGTCCCTAATATCCTATGCACTGTCAGAGCTGTGTGGTGTAATGAACTTCTCATGTGCTTAAAGAATGATGCAGGATGCATGGCGAGACAACTGACAGCCCCGTAATGTGTTTCCCAGCAGCCACCCGGCGACGAGCTCTCTCGGTGTGTCGCTCGCCATAAACCCACTGGAAAATCGATGGCCGATAAAGAGTTGTGTTCAGGGGGAGCCCCCTCTGATTAATGCAGACTGTCAGGGAGCATCATTAATGTATTTCTCTTTTAAAGAAAGTGTATCAAATGCTCATTGTTTTGGGGGTTTTAGCTTGTCCACTGTGAGCAGAGAGGGAGGTGCAGGGATGAAGGGAGATTGCGGTTGTGCGAGGCTCCTTCCTGATTCTCAGAGTTTTATGGATGAAGATATTTACTCGTGCGAAGGTCACAGAAATCAGGGAGGAAACAAGAGCCAAGTGTTTGCCTGAACGCTTTTAATGTAAAGGAGGTGTTAAGGTCTTCATTTACATCTCCACCGCAGGATTTGATTTGGTGCAATTTTAGCGAAAGACATCAAATTAAACCAAGTCTCATCAAACTTAACGTGCATTCTTGCACATTTTGAGCACAAGTGCAAAAGTCCTACAGTTCTAAGAGAAGATATGTTTAAAGGAGGCATCACTCATACTGCCAGACATACACTCAAGACTTGCAATAATGACTGAGGTCAGTTCACTTTATTTTCACAAACTCCAGTTTTTAATCTTAAATTGGTTAATAAACCGTATTTGATTAAAGATTCAATAATAGATTTTGATTAACAACTTGTTTTATTTTACAATTTGAGCTGATTATTTAAAGTGATTGAAAGTACTCCTCCACTCCTCCAAAATAATTTTGATGTTTGGAGAAAGTGGATCCCTAAGCTTAAAACAGAATTTTACAAGGATGGTGATAACGGGAGTCTTGTGTCCCATAAGTATCTGAGGATTAAACAACCTGCCCTCATGAAATCAGTTTAAATAATATGGATCACTGGTGGAAAGTAACCAGAAAATATCCATATACTGTATATGTGCATGTTTTCACAAATGTATGATGGGATACCACTTAAACCATTAAATTAATTCTCATGCCATTCTACTAACTAAAACTAAGATGCTGAAAAGCAGTTAGGATTAAATAGTAAGAGGTCAAAACTCCAGCAACATTTCCAGTATACAGAAGAACTTTATTAGACCATCGTGTGTCGGCTTGTGGCCTTGTGACCCTATCAGGGTCATCGGGCTTTAATAGTTTCAGCTCGCAGTCTTCATCAGGGTTACAGAATAAGGAAGCTGTTGACACATATCATGTAGTTTTGGCTGAGAATGAGGAGCATCACGCACAGAGTGATGTGAATCCATGGGGATTAATGACAAAGTTGCTGCCAACTGGAGAGTGAAGAACTGGGATGAATTGACTGCAATGACCAGAAATGACCTTGATATGTACTTGAAAGACTTTCTTTACAACA
This sequence comes from Seriola dumerili, assembly GCF_002260705.1. Classification (NCBI taxonomy): domain Eukaryota; kingdom Metazoa; phylum Chordata; class Actinopteri; order Carangiformes; family Carangidae; genus Seriola; species Seriola dumerili. The sequence goes on along the minus strand of NW_019174546.1, from coordinate 5,888,381 downwards.
ATGTTCATTTCACCATTTGTCTTTTTTTTCCCCTCTTCTTTCATTCCTCGTTGTTTGAGCTTTTATTAGTCGCTGTCTGCTCTCAGATTTCTTTCATGTTCTTTGACTGTCTTACACTGCAGAAGTTCTAGATCAGAAGAAAACACTGTTAGGCAACATCCTGATGCTTCGGACTCATCTACAGATAGCCTGGAACAAGAGATCATGTTCCCCCTCCGCTCTGCGCCACAAAATAACCTGCGCCGACCGTCGATCATTAATAATGTTAATTTTGCACTGCGAGGCCAACTTAATCCAGTATCCTATTGTCCTGTACCTTAGTAAACTAAGGGTTAATATCCTCTGGAGTCCAGCTGAGGATTAGGAAATGGAGGTTTAACTGCCTGTGCTAATGGTGGGTGTTTATCTCAATACTTTGTTTTGTCACTCCCCGACTCGCTCTCATTTCCGAAAGCTGTCCCTGGAGCCTCCACTCTTGTAATGGCTTAGCTTTCTGAGCGCCACAGTATGGAGGGAAAGGAATAACAAGATTCTCATTTGGGCTCTATACACACTGCCCACAGATACATGTATAATTGGCCCTGTTTTCATTCTGCTCTGTTGTTAAATGCACTAGCTATTAGGGTAGTGGTGTTGGTGCTGATTTCATGTGTTTGTTTATTGTTGGAAGGTGTGCTCCTTGTTTGTTTGAGCGTGTGCGTGTGCATGTATGAGTGTGCGGAAGAGAGTGTGTGTGTGTGTGTGTGTGTGTCAGATTGATAGAGAGTGTGCTCTATCTCTCTCTCTCTCCCTCCCTGCTCTCTTCTTTCTGAGTTTGGTCGTGGTTCCCCTGGGGCCCCTGTCGCAGTAATGGCCTGCTCCTGATTGCTCTGATACAGGTTAGGAATATTGGCTTTAATGATGTGTAAAATGAGCAAGCAGTGCCTGTGACATTTACAGATGGCACCGCCTTGGCCTGTTCTTCCCAACTGCTCGTTAATTCACGGGAACGGCGAGCACTTCTTTAAGTGACTGCCTGATGCATGCATACGACACAACAAAACACATCCTACACACCACAACAATAGCTCACCTCGTGCACCTCTGCACCTTGTCATCATTTCAGCCGGGTTCTCACACAAATGGGTGAAAAAAAAAAAAAAAGGGGGGGAGTCCCTCAAGGCTACGAGCTGTTTGTTAAGTCCTTTCCGAGGGTTCGTCACACTGGTCTCCAGAGGATCTTTGAGAGGCTTAGACAGAATAGATGCTGTGTTGCTGCCTGCTGTGTAGACAGCGCAGCTGGGCTCAGCACCAAACCCCCCGAGGTGGTAATCTGGTCCACAGGTCCTCGGTGGTGCACATACACTGCGACAGAGGGATCACCGTCCTCAGGTCACCTCCTTTTTTTTCAGGCTCCAGTTTGTTTTTCAGGTCAAACGTATACCTTTATGATTTACAGCACCTAAACAGTTTTGGAAAGGGGAAGATTTTCCTTTAATGGCAGCCAGTCAGTGGTGGAGGAAGTACTCAAGGTGTAACAGTAACAGTTCATCTAAATGTAAAGTGTCATATATACGACATCATTCGATTCTTATTTATCATGCAGCACTTTACAGTTGTAGCTCATTGAAGTGGAACTAAAATACAGTGAGGTGGTGTAGTTCAACCCCTCCCAACCTAGGTGGCGGGGCCCCTGGTCACAAGATAAATATCAGGGGTCATGGGATGTTTAACAGAGAAGGAAAGGAAAAAAATTCAAGTATTGCTTGGACCTTTTCTGTAATCTTTTTGACCTTTTTGAGCAGTATATTCCACTAGTTGAAATCACTAAACTAACAACTCAAAGCTCATTATATGTTTTTTAAGTAAAATTCTCATCTGAAAAGTCGGCAGTAACTACAGCTGTCATGTGACTTCAGTCGTGTAAAAATTACAACATCTCTCTACAAAGAAGCATGACATGTAAATACCCCAAAGTAAAGTACAAGTACCTCAAAACTACTTAACTACGGTACTTGGAGTAAATGTACTTACTTTCTACCACTGCAGCCAGTAAATATTAAAAATGCATTCACAATCTATCTTTCTATTTTGAAGCAGTCATCTGCTATTGAAACGTTGGGCTTATTAAAGAGCTGTTGTGTTGCTGCTAGAAGCCATCGGGTATCTGATGAACGTCTGTAACTGAGAGGTTCCCAAACAGTTTTATGATCCATGTAAATGGTGGACGATGAGTATCTTTATCTGCTCCTTCCTCTTTGTAGCTCCATGGCCATTACACTCTAATTTCCTTTTTATTACGCCATGTTAATTAAGGAAAATCATATTTCGCTCATTCTTCACAGTTGGCTCCTCCATTGCCTTTAAATTGTGTTCTTCCTTGTCCGCCCACTGGCAGAGCTTTGTTAATTTATTTGTAATTGGCGAGAACTTGTTGATTGTCGGCTCGCAGATAGATATGGTCAGGAGGTTAATGCTCATGTTAATGTGACCAGGTGATCGTTCCTCTGCTAGCCATGTTCCAACTGTGACCACTGAGTAATGACAGAGGCACTAATGACCCTTTTACAAGCTCATCATGGCAGGTGCCTGTAAGGTAGCAGTGCTAACTTTGAGACATTGTTCATGCTCAGATTTACTGTCTGTGAGATCAAGACTTTGACCCTCAGCATCATGCTTACATGGAGCAGAATCACTTTGGCTTTGGGAGCTGAATTGCCACACTGCGGACGGCATTAAAAAGTAATATCAGTGTGCCGGAGCTGCATGTAATGACAATACCTGTGTCACCCCGTAAAGATTCCTGCTGCACATGGCCCTCTGTCTCTTTAGTGGCTACTGTATGTCTCGCATGTGCATTACTATGCATGGAGAATTAGATTTGTTTTCCCTCGTATACTCATCAGTTTAAGAAATCAGTCATCCATTGCTTTTTTAATCTCCATAATGAAAGTGTTTTAATGCCTCCAATTTATTGCCTGGGCAGCCAACAGAATAATTAGCTTTGTTCAGGTTTTTTAAAAAGATGAAAACACAAGTATAACAACATTTGAGTCTGGGAACCACAAATTCTAATCAAATGCATTAGTTATTGTACCTGAAGGTATATTGGACTAGAAAAAAATTGATTTCTTCTCTATGTATTCCAATTAATCAAGGTTTTTTTTTTTTTTAATTTTCAGATTTAATTTCTTTCCATATTATTTTTTTGCTTTTATTCTGTATCACCTTTTAGGTTCCTTCTAATAGACCATTTTTATTCCATCAAATGAAGAATTTTAATCCCTGCTACTGCTCTAAAACATTACACACAACCAAAAGACTTTTTTCACTTTAAGTCTAAATAAAGAGGCTCCCAGGTCTTTATTGATTCTCTGTGACCTGTAGTCAATTCCACAAACTAAATCAGATAATTGAAGTCGGTGTCGAGCTAATTGGATTATTGCTTTCCCCCTGAAGAGATCGCCCTCCACCACGGCACAGGGATCGCTACATTAGTGGCGTCCGTCAGACATCTGTCAGTTAACTGCACAGGGCTGTGTCTCGCACCAAGGAGGGTGAATTGATTATAAATATAAAGTGTAGTTATTTATTTAGTTATATCATTCGTCTGATGATCTTATTATCGCGAGACTACCATCATTTTATAACAGAGTTGATTTAAGTTTGAGCATTTCCTCGCTCGTCAAATGTCAGAAAGGATAACGGTAGAAGTCTACATGTGTATGGATGCAATGAAAAAACTTTGCTTTGTAATGTGACTTCTGGTAATGATAAATGATATCAACACTGTGGGTAATTAATACAGCACATTAATAGCATATCAGCAGAACTATTTCCAGGACCTGGTGGATCAAAGCTACACAGGAAAAAACATTCCCCTTGTGTCTACTTGCCTCCAGTCCTCCAAACATGGTTTATGCAAATGAGACGACTATTTGCATAGACATAATTAGGTAATTACAAATCATTTGGCTATGAGCTCAAGCATGTGCAGAGACCAGAGATGTTACACGAGTCACATTGTACAGTACGGAGTTAATGAATTGCTTCTGAACAGCAGAGGCATTACAGCATGTGTTGGAACATATGTTGTGTCAGACCTCTTGTTTGAAAACGACAGGTGACATTTTCATAAATCTTAGTTAAACACAAAGGAGGGATGCAAAGAACCATGGTCGATTCACAATTTTCTAAGCCTGTTTGGAGATAAATGAGTTTGCGCTATATCAAAAAATATCAAATGCATTTAAGAAAAAAGAAAAAGTATAAAGTATTCTAGTTGAGTGTGGAGATAGAAGCTAATCTGTACACCAGTATTATTAGAAAACGTTATTGGACTCATTATTGTCTTGTTTTCAGACACTAAAATATGACCAAGTAATGAAAATCAAATCTACCCTTCATTATACCATGGCCTGGAAAAATAGCTGTCAACGCACTTGACATGGGAGAATTCATGGGAGAATTTCAAGGAAATAACATTGAGTCATGGTTAGTTGAAATAAAATAGTTCTAAAAAAAGATCTCAAAACAGATACCCAGTCTCTAGCTTTGTCCGTTTATGCTGAAAGACGAGATATCAAATGGCCAGTGCGGTTCACTTTTAAAAAGCATTCGGCCAAGAAATTAGAGGACGCTTCAGTCACTACTCTAATTTCTTCAAAATGTCAATGAAATCTTGAAATCTAGTTTTGAGATTGTGTAAGCGGTGGTAAAAATAATTAGATTTGTCTTTAAAAACGCAATAAGATTGGCTCTGGTCACTTATCATCCCAGGAGTGTTATCAAAAGTCATTCTTGGAAATGTGGAGAGTTACAAAGCCTAAACTATGATTTCAGGATCCAAAATGGGATTTAGTTTTTTTTTTTTTGTTGTTGTTGTTTTTATGCCTGTGTTCATGTCGTATTAAATGGTATCTGACAAAACCTTCATCTGGTGTGGCCAAACTGAGACAGACTGAGGGGGGGTTGACATACCAAGAACGTCAGCATACATTATGTAACCAGCAGCGAGAATAGAAGCAAAGATTCCAAATGAGAGAAAGTCTTGGAGCCTCTGTAATAAACAGGGCAGGCAGGATAAAACACAGATTTTGTGATTTAAAAACAACAACAAAATGGATTTCCTGAGACAGTAGACTGACTGAATGTGAAAGAAATTTAATTATGAAGCAGGAAAAACTGCTGTAACACTTAACAGTTGTTCTTTGTGTCACAGAAGTAACGGGGTGACACACGGGTGAATGGGATAATACTGACAGCGGAGTTGGCTAGCTGAGTGGTTGTGGTTGTCCACCAGTGGGAATGCTGGCGGATACAGTAGGTCTCCTGACGCCTTCATAATATACAGTTGTAAAATGTGTTCACACTGAACACAAAGAGAGTTTTAGACTTGGATTTATGAGCAGAAATTTGACCGCTATAGCGTCTTCGCAGTCCATGTTTATTTTCTACGAGAAGCCAATTCATCAACAGAACAGACACTGGCTGTGTATTTAGTAGATGATACGCAATGACTTGTCTGAGTATGTGTCCGTTGTGTCCGTTAGGATATGTCTGAATTAAATGTTAAAGGCATCAAAAAAAAGTTAAATCACAAAAAAAAAACATATCAGTATGTGTTGCTGGTGAATCGCAATGCTCTCTAAAGTGGAATTAAAACGTGCACTGGTGTTTATGTGTTGGAGGTTTTGAGGCATCATCAAACCAAACAGCGGTGCCAGGGAGTACAGGAGGTGCCAAGAAATCACTTGGATGTTGCTGAGTTTAACAGAAGCCCATTCCACAGTGCACTCGTGCATAGATGGGCCTCAATCACTGAGCTGTGCCGCTGATTTGCAGAGTCAGATTGCACAACCGACATGCGTGTTGCTCCAGCTAACGTGTTCCCCCTTCAATGTGCTGACAGGTGATTTTTCTACCATACGGATGCAAAGCAGAAAGGAAGCCCTAAAAACTTGTGCATGAGTGATGGCTCAGAATCCAAGAAAACTTGTATTTGGTGTATGTATGACATTTGTTTTTGATTAAGTACTAATTTATTGTTCATTTGTGTGTGTTTCTTTTCTTCTTTTTTTTTCAGAGCAAGAGGATTCCTTTGAGTTCATCATTGTGTCGTTGACGGGTCAGACGTGGAACTTTGAAGCGTCCACATATGAGGAGAGGGAACTGTGGGTCCAAGCGATCGAGAGCCAGATCTTCGCCAGCCTGCAGTCTTGTGAGAGCATAAAAAATAAGGTACAGTAGGTCACGGAAGATAAGAAATACCAGAAGAACTGGACAGGGATTGGCGATTATCGTCTAATCACAACATCGTCATCATCCTACAATTCTGCTGCTTCATTTACATCCCCCCTGCCCCCCCCACCCCTCCTTCTCTCCAACCTTTATTCTGCCCTCCCCCCTCGCCCCCCACCCCCTCACCCACTTCAAGCTGTCACATGTGGGAGGTTGTCAGACAGGTGCACCGCAGTGTGGGGGATCTCTTATTAGAACTGACAGACATCAGAGATAGAACACGGCTTGTGTCAGCATACTGGGGAGACACGGCCTCATTTTCATATTCATATTTTCTCTGCCTCAGTCTTTTCCCAAGACTTTGAAACACCTCTTCCCTCCCACCCATCACTGGTTGTCTATGATTTGAGTCCAGCTATAATTGTTTGCCTTCTCTTACTCTCGCAGTGATTAGTTCCCGCTGACTTACTCTTTCCCTCGTTCCTCACAGTCTCGGTTAGGTAGCCAAAGTGATGCAATGGCCATTCAGTCCATACGAAACGTGAGGGGGAACAGCTTCTGTGTGGACTGTGACGCACCCAGTGAGTATAATCCTTCACCTCAAAAGCTGATACATTATGGATAAAGGTTCTGTACCGTAAGAGACCAAGACTTTCTGTAAATCAATATATATATATATATATATATATGTTCAACAATATTCAANTGTTGTTGTTGTTTTTATGCCTGTGTTCATGTCGTATTAAATGGTATCTGACAAAACCTTCATCTGGTGTGGCCAAACTGAGACAGACTGAGGGGGGGTTGACATACCAAGAACGTCAGCATACATTATGTAACCAGCAACGAGAATAGAAGCAAAGATTCCAAATGAGAGAAAGTCTTGGAGCCTCTGTAATAAACAGGGCAGGCAGGATAAAACACAGATTTTGTGATTTAAAAACAACAACAAAATGGATTTCCTGAGACAGTAGACTGACTGAATGTGAAAGAAATTTAATTATGAAGCAGGAAAAACTGCTGTAACACTTAACAGTTGTTCTTTGTGTCACAGAAGTAACGGGGTGACACACGGGTGAATGGGATAATACTGACAGCGGAGTTGGCTAGCTGAGTGGTTGTGGTTGTCCACCAGTGGGAATGCTGGCGGATACAGTAGGTCTCCTGACGCCTTCATAATATACAGTTGTAAAATGTGTTCACACTGAACACAAAGAGAGTTTTAGACTTGGATTTATGAGCAGAAATTTGACCGCTATAGCGTCTTCGCAGTCCATGTTTATTTTCTACGAGAAGCCAATTCATCAACAGAACAGACACTGGCTGTGTATTTAGTAGATGATACGCAATGACTTGTCTGAGTATGTGTCCGTTGTGTCCGTTAGGATATGTCTGAATTAAATGTTAAAGGCATCAAAAAAAAGTTAAATCACAAAAAAAAAACATATCAGTATGTGTTGCTGGTGAATCGCAATGCTCTCTAAAGTGGAATTAAAACGTGCACTGGTGTTTATGTGTTGGAGGTTTTGAGGCATCATCAAACCAAACAGCGGTGCCAGGGAGTACAGGAGGTGCCAAGAAATCACTTGGATGTTGCTGAGTTTAACAGAAGCCCATTCCACAGTGCACTCGTGCATAGATGGGCCTCAATCACTGAGCTGTGCCGCTGATTTGCAGAGTCAGATTGCACAACCGACATGCGTGTTGCTCCAGCTAACGTGTTCCCCCTTCAATGTGCTGACAGGTGATTTTTCTACCATACGGATGCAAAGCAGAAAGGAAGCCCTAAAAACTTGTGCATGAGTGATGGCTCAGAATCCAAGAAAACTTGTATTTGGTGTATGTATGACATTTGTTTTTGATTAAGTACTAATTTATTGTTCATTTGTGTGTGTTTCTTTTCTTCTTTTTTTTTCAGAGCAAGAGGATTCCTTTGAGTTCATCATTGTGTCGTTGACGGGTCAGACGTGGAACTTTGAAGCGTCCACATATGAGGAGAGGGAACTGTGGGTCCAAGCGATCGAGAGCCAGATCTTCGCCAGCCTGCAGTCTTGTGAGAGCATAAAAAATAAGGTACAGTAGGTCACGGAAGATAAGAAATACCAGAAGAACTGGACAGGGATTGGCGATTATCGTCTAATCACAACATCGTCATCATCCTACAATTCTGCTGCTTCATTTACATCCCCCCTGCCCCCCCCACCCCTCCTTCTCTCCAACCTTTATTCTGCCCTCCCCCCTCGCCCCCCACCCCCTCACCCACTTCAAGCTGTCACATGTGGGAGGTTGTCAGACAGGTGCACCGCAGTGTGGGGGATCTCTTATTAGAACTGACAGACATCAGAGATAGAACACGGCTTGTGTCAGCATACTGGGGAGACACGGCCTCATTTTCATATTCATATTTTCTCTGCCTCAGTCTTTTCCCAAGACTTTGAAACACCTCTTCCCTCCCACCCATCACTGGTTGTCTATGATTTGAGTCCAGCTATAATTGTTTGCCTTCTCTTACTCTCGCAGTGATTAGTTCCCGCTGACTTACTCTTTCCCTCGTTCCTCACAGTCTCGGTTAGGTAGCCAAAGTGATGCAATGGCCATTCAGTCCATACGAAACGTGAGGGGGAACAGCTTCTGTGTGGACTGTGACGCACCCAGTGAGTATAATCCTTCACCTCAAAAGCTGATACATTATGGATAAAGGTTCTGTACCGTAAGAGACCAAGACTTTCTGTAAATCAATATATATATATATATATATATATGTTCAACAATATTCAAACATTTGAATTGAGTGGTTGAAATGATTATTGCATTGCAGTATCTGTATCCAGGCTAGTTTTCAGAGCTTTATTCAGAGCTCGATAGCCTATTATTGTTACCATGGTATAATGCAACCTACTGTAACTTATTGTATTGACAGTCTTTGACACTGTGTGTTTTGTTTCCTAAAATTCTGTTAGTATAATTGCAAATTTTTGGTGTTCTGGTTAAGATTGTATTTTATTTTGCCAACTCAGGGCCTGATTTACTAAAGCTTTGCGTGCATAAAAACGTGNATGCTCTCTAAAGTGGAATTAAAACGTGCACTGGTGTTTATGTGTTGGAGGTTTTGAGGCATCATCAAACCAAACAGCGGTGCCAGGGAGTACAGGAGGTGCCAAGAAATCACTTGGATGTTGCTGAGTTTAACAGAAGCCCATTCCACAGTGCACTCGTGCATAGATGGGCCTCAATCACTGAGCTGTGCCGCTGATTTGCAGAGTCAGATTGCACAACCGACATGCGTGTTGCTCCAGCTAACGTGTTCCCCCTTCAATGTGCTGACAGGTGATTTTTCTACCATACGGATGCAAAGCAGAAAGGAAGCCCTAAAAACTTGTGCATGAGTGATGGCTCAGAATCCAAGAAAACTTGTATTTGGTGTATGTATGACATTTGTTTTTGATTAAGTACTAATTTATTGTTCATTTGTGTGTGTTTCTTTTCTTCTTTTTTTTTCAGAGCAAGAGGATTCCTTTGAGTTCATCATTGTGTCGTTGACGGGTCAGACGTGGAACTTTGAAGCGTCCACATATGAGGAGAGGGAACTGTGGGTCCAAGCGATCGAGAGCCAGATCTTCGCCAGCCTGCAGTCTTGTGAGAGCATAAAAAATAAGGTACAGTAGGTCACGGAAGATAAGAAATACCAGAAGAACTGGACAGGGATTGGCGATTATCGTCTAATCACAACATCGTCATCATCCTACAATTCTGCTGCTTCATTTACATCCCCCCTGCCCCCCCCACCCCTCCTTCTCTCCAACCTTTATTCTGCCCTCCCCCCTCGCCCCCCACCCCCTCACCCACTTCAAGCTGTCACATGTGGGAGGTTGTCAGACAGGTGCACCGCAGTGTGGGGGATCTCTTATTAGAACTGACAGACATCAGAGATAGAACACGGCTTGTGTCAGCATACTGGGGAGACACGGCCTCATTTTCATATTCATATTTTCTCTGCCTCAGTCTTTTCCCAAGACTTTGAAACACCTCTTCCCTCCCACCCATCACTGGTTGTCTATGATTTGAGTCCAGCTATAATTGTTTGCCTTCTCTTACTCTCGCAGTGATTAGTTCCCGCTGACTTACTCTTTCCCTCGTTCCTCACAGTCTCGGTTAGGTAGCCAAAGTGATGCAATGGCCATTCAGTCCATACGAAACGTGAGGGGGAACAGCTTCTGTGTGGACTGTGACGCACCCAGTGAGTATAATCCTTCACCTCAAAAGCTGATACATTATGGATAAAGGTTCTGTACCGTAAGAGACCAAGACTTTCTGTAAATCAATATATATATATATATATATATATGTTCAACAATATTCAAACATTTGAATTGAGTGGTTGAAATGATTATTGCATTGCAGTATCTGTATCCAGGCTAGTTTTCAGAGCTTTATTCAGAGCTCGATAGCCTATTATTGTTACCATGGTATAATGCAACCTACTGTAACTTATTGTATTGACAGTCTTTGACACTGTGTGTTTTGTTTCCTAAAATTCTGTTAGTATAATTGCAAATTTTTGGTGTTCTGGTTAAGATTGTATTTTATTTTGCCAACTCAGGGCCTGATTTACTAAAGCTTTGCGTGCATAAAAACGTGCGCAAACGCGACAGCACGCGCAAACACATGTTGATGCTGATCTACCAACCGGGTGCACCAAGGATTGCGTCTGTCAGTCGGGCAAAATAACACACGCTATCCATTTTGCACTTCTGCCTTCATGAATATGCAATATAGGCGTGCCTGCCAGAACGCGCAAAATATTGGGAGGAGTAGATGCAAATAGAATCATTTTGCGCACGCAATGTGATTTACCAAACCTCAAACTAATTGCGCTGATTATTTTTGCGTCTATATTTAGCACGTTTGAAAGTCAAGTCTTAGGCTACCTGGCACAGCCGTGCGCACAGATGGCCGCGGTCATTGTTGCAAGGAGGCGGCGTAGGCACGACAGGCAACGGAGAGAAAGCATCTTTTCTGTTCGTGTCACTCTTTTTGGAATGGCAGAAGAAAAAATAATCGAGACATATCGGTTATCCGGCGATGCAAAACAAAAAAAGTCATTCGTTCAGAGTTCAGAAAATCCTTAAATAATAAATGTTGCATCATAATGTCAAGTGTTTCTTGTTTGTGCTATTTTGACAAAACCAAAAACTCACATTTTTATGTACTAAAGCCCACTTTCTTTTAGACATAGGAAACATTTAGTTCGGCCTAGTTCCTATCATTTTTTCCTGAAACTTAAAACAAATTAAAACACACACACTTCTGCGCCCCTGCTGGAAAGCACAAACAAAAAAAACCCTTTTGGCAATTACGCTTTTCCATTGCACAGCTAAAGAACGTTCATGACGCACGTTCATGTCTTATGTGGTGTACCTGAATGAATTAAAAATATTCCCTCTATCCCAGTAATCTGCTCATCACAGAACATCAGCTGCACCTGCTGTTCAATGGGAGACAGAGGGTCCTCCTCCACCAGTCCCCCACCTGTTTTATTTGCCGATTTGTTATTCTGCGCGTTTTTTTTCCTTTGTTCTTCTACGAATGTCTTGCCACCTTTTCTTCATTTCATCCGGTGTTCTTTTGGTTTCCCCCACAGCATTAACCTTGTCACAGATTGCCTCCCATATTGCGTTCCTCCTAATAACGGTTAAATTCCTTTGCTATAACTCAGAAATGTGCTTGTTTGCCTCTTGTACCAGCACCTCCAATTCCGGTCCAATTGGATCTGCTCATTTGCATTCGCCACGGTGAACACCCTTAACTCGCGCAAAATCCTCATTTAAATAGTGCCGGCTCAATCACTTTTGCGCCTGTAGTCAATTGCGCTTGTAATCTAAGTAAATCACTCGCAAGGCCCAAACAGGCAGCGCGCGCAATCTATCCGTGTGCGCACGCAATTTAGCGCTCTTTATTTGGGATCTTAGTAAATCAGGCCCTCAGTCTTTGTTTGCCATCTTAGATTGAATATGGTTGTCACTGGTAACACATTAGTCAAACTTGCACATTAAGAGTGGAACATCAGGAATACCACACGGTAACAGTATAAAACCTCTCGTGACCTTTAGAGGAGCTTCATCTTAAAGCAAATCCTTGTTGGCTTCACGACTCAGCCGTAATGGATCCTGCTTGTTCTTTTCTTGCCCATCAAAGCCTTGAAAACTGAAGGGTGTTAAGATGTGTAAAACTCATGTGATCAGTGCAGATGCCGAATGTATTCAAGTTTATACCTGCAATCATTCAAGTAAAATTAAAATAAAGTTAAAAACTCCTGCTTCTCTTATAACTCGAGGATATTTTTTGGAATGTATGAATGCAGTGTAATATGTAGAAAACCATTCTTACGAAAAAGATGAAAACTGTTCGAGGAGATCATCATAAATCCATTTCAGACTAATAAATAAAGCTTCTCTTGTGACTTCTCCTGTTCCATCATCATGATCATGTTCTGTTCCCTCTCATGCAGACCCAGACTGGGCAAGTTTGAACCTGGGTGCCTTGATGTGCATCGAGTGCTCGGGCATCCACAGGAACCTGGGCACCCACCTGTCCCGTGTCCGCTCGCTGGACCTGGACGACTGGCCGGTGGAGCTCAGCATGGTGATGACCGCCATCGGAAACACGATGGCCAACAGCGTGTGGGAGGGCGCTCTGGAGGGCTACACCAAGCCGGGGAGCGACAGCACCAGGTTAGCATCCTTCTGCAAATAAAAGGTGCTGCTTAATGAAGCATACAGAGATTATAGAACGGGAAGCCAGCACCGTCTTCTCTCCATTAGCTGCCATTTATTAGCCACCCACATTTCAGCACCGGCACTTCACACCACAAAATGCTCCATAAGAAGCACCAGGGGTCCATAAATGTCAGTCTATTGAGCCAAGAACACAGTATTTTATGTTTCAGTACGAGTCCATTCTGTACATAGTGATCACAATGCTTCTGTTTTATTTGAGTCAGTAGCTTGTTGGCGTCTGCATCCCTCTGTCTCTTCATTTGAGGATGTAATATCTAATATTTCCACCACAGGATCTGTTGTCCCTCCACTAACTCGACGTGGAACTCATAATTCATGAAAGGAGTGTTGTGTGTGACATTTTGCACTTACCTGGTAAATGCCCTGACTAGCTCCAAATCCATCAAGTTTGTCACTTGACATGTAAGCGCTAATCAAGAAAAGATCATATAATCTAAACCACATATGAAACCAGCCCAAGCCCTTTGTTCCCGTTCAGTCCCAGTGGATACAGATGGGAGTTTAATAGTAAACATGAATGAGGATTTCAGAGATTTAACAAAAAACTCAACCAAAGTTTTTTTTTCTATTCAAGTAGCTTTCAATTTTTGTGATATGCATCTCTTAAAAAAAATCTATTTTGCCAATCACTCCGTGCTACCCTGCTCCAACTTACCTCGACGACTATCTGCTCCCTTTCCTCTGAGGTACCCAGATCTGGTAGGAGGATTGTTTATCTCTTGGTGACAGGTGAGACCTAGCGTCCCAGTCTGACTAATGACCTGCTGTGTGGCTGTGCAGGTAATTAAGCACACCATTATGGCTAAACCCCACCCCAAGAGCCGGGCCCTCGGGCCCCAAGCTGCCCTGTCACATATCCATCACAAAGGGCCGGGTCATCACTCTGTCTGTCGCAGCGAAGACTGTCTGTAGGGTCTCCCTGCTGGCTTTAGACTGTTTTAACATCACAGCTTTATAACTTTGTTAGGAAAAGTGATACCAACACGGAGACATAGATGTTTTCTTTTTTATTATGACTCCTGCTGCTATAACAGTTGATATTACTCAGGGTTTAATAAAATCCAGTGTTAAAGCCTTACAAAGGACCACGATGTGTATTATGCTGTCATCTAATTACATATTAATGACACCACATGGAGTAATTTGATGTATTTTGGTAACAAGAATCTACTTATTATTCAGTGGAGGTTCTGTATGAGTACTTCCTTTTGTTATATATTAAATTTCAGCCAGTACTGAACATAAATTTTGATAACTGATCAATCATTTTAGTCATTTTCAAGCAAAATTGCTAAACATGATCTGTATCTAGCTTTTCTTTGGTTGTTATAATTGTAAAGTGAAGACCTTTGAGTTTTACAGTGATGGTTGTAAAAAAAAAAAACCTAATAATGTGAAGCTTTCACTTCAGGCTCTGGGAACTTTTTTCAGTTTTCTAACATTATGTAGAGTGAGCAGTTAAATCAGTTAAAAATGGTACGAGAAGAAAATCATTGTATTAATCAATAATAAAAAGAATCATTGTTACAGATATGCAGGGATTTTTCCAGGAATTTGAGATTTGAGTGTTGCACTAAAAAGACTCAAACTCTGGAAAATCCTGCACTTGACTTGACTGACTCAGGCTGTTGAAGCGTCGCATCAGCTTCAGCTGAGTGGACGAACTGATCTTCTCACAGTGTGGGCAGGAGGAACAACTACAGTGACTAGTATCTGTTTCCATGAACATATGGACATGTCAGTCTTGTTTTAAGAGCGACTTGAAATATTGTGAACAGATCCTTCAAGGGTTTGCAGCTTACTGTCTTACTGAGTCTTACTGATGCTGGTGTATTATTAAAGGTATAGCACTTTTTATATGCAGTCTTTAGCAACAGTATATAGGCCTATATCTTAAAACAAGACTGAGCAATTTAATGTTATGTGTACAAAGACAATTAAATGGGCAGCTTTTATGTAGTGGAAGAAGACCATCATATATCAGCAGTGGAGACACATGACCATTAAAGACCTTAATTCACATCACATCAAGTTTGGCCTGATGTCACATTCATGTGTGTGTTTTTTTGCTGAGAGTCATTTAGAAAATTTGAATAAAAGGGGCAATGACAGTATAGTATCCATTTTCCCAGGAACACATAACATTTAATGGTTTTGAACCTATAGCACTACCATATAAATAACATGAAGCTGCTCACTTCACTGTGAGGTAGTCCAAGCAATGTGCAGTAAGTGAGTACCCTCAAATCTAGTTTAACATGCACATACTGGGACCGTTCGAACACATAGTCATCTTGAAGAAATGTTAACTAAAAGGAAGTTTGCAAATGAACAGTCTTTCATTGTTTTTTTCTGTCCTGTGGAAGTCTCGGGCCCTTTCCTCTTGAATCCATCCTCCATTCTCCGGCCAGTTCAGAACTGAATGATGGCCTACAGTTATTTATTGAATGGTATCTGTGCTAAAGTGCTCCACTGTGGACTTGATGAAAGATTATTGATGTTGATTCCTCTCCCTCCCACTGTCAGTCCCACGTCGCCTCGAGCAGGAAGGTTCTTCATTGTCTTAAAAATCCGATCTTATCCCGCAGCAGCGTCTCCATTAGTTTTCACTGTCAAACAATAAATCTCATTTGCAGCATAACTAATCCTCAGACAAAAAACAGCTGTTGTAAATATCACATATGGCCACTGGATATTGAGGTGCTTCTGATGCTGATAGAATAATGTAGCCTTGTGGGGTAAACATTAGTATCAAATTATTTTTTGCTTTATCATGAAAGATGAATTATGACCAACTTAATGGGATGTAGTGTGTTTTTTGTTTTTTTTTCTCTTCTTTCTACACAATAGATCCTCACCTGACTCTCCTTCTGCGTGTGCTGCTCTTATGTAGAGTGGAGCACCTATGAGAGGATTTTAATTGTGTCACATCGGTGACATGAAGCAGCTTTGTGATGGCACTTAGGCAGGCAGTATATGGCTCCCGACTCCCCGCTAAACATTAGTGACACCTAATCTAAACGATTCAGTAACTACCTGAATATCAACTCAGCGTCTGATTGAATGTCGCCTGCAAGACTAGTTTTATCCCTTGCATTTTTGAGATTTAACTTAAAAGCATTCATCCACAAGATTGGTTTAGCTTATGATATTCAGGATCGAACGAACACAATATATAGATTTGTCGTACGCGGAGCCGCACAGCAACAATGAAATTACCGGTGTACATCAGACTGATTACATGCACTTTAATTGGAAACATGTTTACATCCATGCATATGTACATGTATGTCACCTGATCACCTGTTCTAGTCCTTGAAGAAGAAGAATGCATGGCACCACTTTCTAATGAGTCAGCTGTTATAAAGCTTGTTTAAGTTGTAACTGATGGCTTCATGAAAGATTAATAAATAACTTGCTAATGCTTTTAAGATCTATAAACAATTTATAGGAACACACTTCGGTTGGTGTTGGGCCTTCCTATTTGGTAATAATACAGTTATAAAGGTTGGTAATAAATGCTCATGGGCTTCACTTTCTAATAAGCCATTAATTCCATGATTTTTTTTTTCAACCCCAAAGTTGTTCCTATTAATGGCTTATAACCTATCTATAAATAATGAATGATTTATTAACCATTAATGAAGCCATTTGTTACACTTTATCATTCATTTATGAAGGATGCCTCATTAGAGACTGGTACTAACTGCATTAAATGCAGAAATCAAATCTGGCCAGGCCACAGCTAAATCTGTGATAATAAATGTGTGGAAGATGTGCATTGTGGCTGATCTCTGCAGTCAGCATATCGGAGGGGAGTTGTTCTTTTAATTAGCACCTGGGAGTCATTGTGTTTTACATGTCACCTCTAATTGCTTGGCATGCTCGTGATAGAAAACACCGCAGACTATTTTGACGGATACTGTGGGGGAGGTCCTGCGACTAACTTTACCCTTATCTTCTACAAGCACGCACACACACTCACACACACACACACACACACACACTCACAGTAACACACACACACACATACACAGACAGCAGTTCTCATGCTGCGGCGTTTACTGTGTCTGGAGCGTGGACGGATGTGGACGGCTATCCCTCACTGACGCGGGCCTCTCACTGTCACCCTCTGTAGGCTCCGCGCCGCCCTCGGCCACAGGCAGGTAATAGCTCTGATGAGAGCCCTCCACTTTGTTTCAGAAATAATTTGCCACTCCTGCCGCCTGCAGGGGCTGCGTGGTAATAAAAATGAATCACACCGCTAACCTCTCCAAACCTGGCCCCGCTGCCTGCTTTAACCCCTTCTGCCCCGGCAGTGGCATCCTGGCTCGTGCTCCCGAAGCCGTTTTTGTTGCATTTACAACATCAGCGCAGAGGCCATAAGACTCCTGTTTTAGGAATTTACCCACATTGGCCTGTGTCCTCTATGTTAGTCCCCAAAACACAGAGCAAAGCTTCCAGGCTACTCACAGGTTAGGAGTGCTGGAACGCCATCTCTCAGAAGAGCTTTTAGAATAGCCGGCCTTGCCAGGAGCCCTGGTGGAGGAAAGAGTAATTAATTAAGACAAATGAATGACTGGGTCTTCCCATGTCCTCCTGTCCTCTCTCTCTTTCTCTCTCTCTAAATGAAACCCACAGGTCAGTAATTAGCCCTGTGTGGGAGAAGTGGTACCACAGTCACTAATTGCCCACATGCCACCGGGTTTCAGAGCCAGGTACACATAGAGGAAGTGACTGATTCATTATGGTAAAGACCACTCAGTCGTGCGATTTAGTTTCAATATTGTAAGCATTACAAAATCCTTACAAAGAGTTCTTGCCCGATGACGTGAACAAGGAAATGTGTAGGTCTGTGAAGCAGGCTGCATACATAAGCAAGGGCATGTGTTATCGTCCCCTCAGCTTTGTATGTGAGGCGAGGGTTCAGCAGGGGTTAACAGCATGAGCATTTAAAGGTATTAGTTTTGCTGGCACAAAAACACAGCCACTCCATCATGAGGAGTCTGACAACCTCATTAATGTCACAATATATTCAACACATCCCTCCGCCATGCCTACGGCACCCAGATGCTCTCCTGCTGGCCTCTCTATCTATAGAGCTCCAACACAACAACCTTTTGAGTCCCAGTCATCTGGTCGGACGGCGCTCTGCAAGCAAGAAAAGTGGCATCGATTCCACTTGTAAAAATATTTGCATTCATTCTTTTGCAGCCGTTATTCTCAGAGCAGAGCATACCATGTCAACACTGTACCCGCTGGACCATAGGGGGCCTTATTTAGCACTTTTTTTTTTTTTGCTGCGGCGTTTACTGTGTTGCTCCTTCATTTCTCTCCCATAGCAACCTTTGATGCTTTGGGGCCCAGCTTTCTTTCCCTGTTGTGTGCGCTTTTTTTCATCTCTGTCGTTTTCCCTCTCAGCCCCCTCTCCGTCTTTCTGCTGCTGTCCCTCTTCCTCACTCCCTGTCTCTTCCCTCCCCTCGGTTTGTGGAAGTGAAGCTGCTGGCTGCATGGGAATCGGTCCCATACAAGCTGCCCGCCCCCCACTGTGAGGTCTGTTCAGGCTGCTCAGACCCAAAGCCCCCCCCCCCAACACCCACCACAACCCCCTCAAACCCTTCAACACCACCATTTCTCCCCTTCAGTGCGTCTATTTGATGTGAC
This sequence comes from Seriola dumerili, assembly GCF_002260705.1. Lineage (NCBI taxonomy): Eukaryota > Metazoa > Chordata > Actinopteri > Carangiformes > Carangidae > Seriola > Seriola dumerili. Next base: position 5,869,701 of record NW_019174546.1, on the reverse strand, counting down.
CGCAGTGAATTTGGATGCTCGGGGAGGAGTAGGAGGAGCTCGAGAAGCTTTGATTGTTTAGGAGGACTCAGTGTGTGTTTGAAAGATGGGCTGGTGGTGGGACGGACATCCTCCTCTTCCTATGGACCAATGCACCTTTATTGCAGGCGGTCAGATTGGACATTCTGTGGCTACTCCACCGCTGGCTCCACCCCCTCTGTCTCAGTTTCCCTTCCTATAAATTCCCGTTCGCCTTTGTCTTTCAGGCTTGACTAATTATCCTTGTTTGTACCTCTTTATTTGAATTCAGTCATGTGTTCTTGACTCCGTGGGCTGGGTTTAGGAGAATCATTCCGCCATTTGCCACTTAATTAAGTCAGGGTCAGGATCCATTGCTCAACAGAGCTGAAGGGACAGAGCTCTAATAGAATTATAAAAGAGGCCTTTCTCCACTGTTAAGGCTGCCTTTATCTAGGTGGGCTCTGCATAGGCAAATGAAAGGGGACACCAGGAATCCCATTTCCACTTAAGACTCAGCAAGCATTTTGATGTTTGCCCGGAGATTTCTTTCAAATAAAACTCAATGAAAGAAAGTTCAACAATGATGGTCGTCTGCGAGATAACTCTGAATGATGGAGGACGTTCGCGGCGAAGCAAACACCGCTTGTTTTTTAGTTGAGAGAGACTCAGGCATTTTTATTGGGAACTTTGAGCTCCCCTCTGTCCCCCAAGCAACAGAGAAATTTAGAACAAGTATGCGCTCGAGCCAGGGTGGTGTCTGCTAACCCATGCCCGTGTATATGCGTGTATATAAGAGTAACCATCAGTTCAATTTCCTTAATATCCCCCCATGCTGTGAAAATTCACTCTGCTCTCCCTCTCCAACCCCCCCCCTCCCACTCTGACCAGGCGTTTTGACATGCTAAATCTGCTGATTTTATTTTTCTTCCTCCTGTGGTGAGGAAGTGTCCTTTTCAAGGGTCTCAGTTTTCCCCCTGACTGTCTAAACCCTACCTCTGTTTGGATTGTTTTTCTATTTCAAACAAAAGACAGAGGGGGGATTACCATTTCACTTCCTTTCACACTCTTTCTTTCAAGTGGCAGCAGCTGGGGAATTTTTAAAAACCACTGCCTTGCTGATTTTTTTTTTTTTTTTGGTTAAAGTGGACCATCTAAAAAAGAACCGTGGTTGAATTTAGAGCTCAGCATCAGCAGTGAGTGAGGCCTTTTCCTGCAGGTTTCCAGGGCTGGTTTTGTAGCAGAGGCTAACAAAGTGTCCTCAGGGCTCCTTTCTGAGACGTTGACGTCTTCTTAATGGCTCTCCTCAGCCTTTTTGTTTCACATCTTGGTGCTAACTTTCTGCCTCATTTAGCTCATATCAATTCACTGGGCTCTACAGATTCAGCATCTCATTCATGGTGTAGCTTTCTGAAACAAACTTTTGGACAACAGCTCTTAGCGATTGATTTGTTTGGGTTTTTTTTTTTTTTTTTTTTTTTTTTTTTTAAACATGCTTCGAAATTTTTTGTGAAAGGTTGTAGATTTTGCGGCGAGGATGACTTCATTGGCTGTAGTGTTTTCAGACATACTTTATCCTCTTTGGCAAAGAAAAAGACTTGTTTTCAAAGGGTTCACCGGAAATAAGAGGGGAGGGCAGGACAGCCCCTTCCTGCTCTGAGCAGTCCACTGGTTCTAAGGCCAATTGATTTGCTAACAGGCTTGTCCACACATAATGACTGAGTAGGGATTGATGGAGGTCTTACACCATAAAACTCTGAGCCACTGCAATTGCCTGCCATTAGGGCTGTATTGTTGTTCACATAATACCCTCACCCTTAAGAAAAGATTTGCTTATGGTGGAGCAGGGTAACAGACTTTCTCCTCCACATTTTCCTCCAGGCCATAACAAAAATGTTCCCGTCTGCTTATAGAATCAATAGCTTTAAGACAATTTTAGGTTGTGGGTGAAGTTGCTTTATGAGCTTCCAGTTGTGTTTTGCAGTTAATCAGTTTGTGCTTGGTTCGCTGATAAAGGCTTCACATCCTTAACTCCTGTAGTTAGGGCCGGTGCCAGGCTCCTCTGTGTAAGACGAACTGCTCTGTGAAGTGAGTCTGGCAGCTGACATATGAGTCTGAAAACGGTTGCTGTCTGTGGCGAGTTGGCAGCCCTGACACCTAGCCGCTAAGGTCGTAATCAAGGAGAGTGACTAATTCTGAACTGGTCACAGTTGTTAAAATGGCTGCTGTTAATTGAAAATTGAAAAATTATTTGGGGATATACTTAAAGGACTGTTTGGACCCATATAAAAAAAAATTCTTACTTACCTCCCATGGTGTTAAGCCATGCAGATTACTTCAATACAAAGTATTTCCAGCTAAACTAAGCTAAGATAAGATATGTTCCGTTAATATGACGCACAGTAATTTATTTTGACATACAGCTGTAAATTCACTAGTGTTTCAAATGTGTATTAATCCGCTGCTGAAAATAGTCCCAGACAAATAGACTTCTTACTCTTATTAGAGTAAAATCTGGATAAAACTACTAAACTTCAATAGAAACCAGAGGGTGTGAGGCTGGTTTGCGGGCAATAAGAAAAACATAGAATAACAGAATTCTGATATTTCAAAGTACCACAAACACAATTGCATTCAAAACCTGGGCAAATAAAACCAAATATATCTGCATGGCACAATACTACTTTTGTAATTTGGGTGAAACAACCCTTTAATACATGATGATAAATGAACAGTTTAATGTGTACATGTGATGTCCCATTGCTCATCTAAAAGGTTAATTAAGTTGTACTGTTTGAGTTTGTTTTTGCTGTGATTATGATGAAATAGAATTGAAGTGAATTAGATTGTCAGTTAGTACTTGCTGCTGAGCCTCTGCCCGTTGATAGAGAATCCCATGAGAGCCTTGTCACTCTAGCTAGCGTCGCCGCTTTAACTTATCCGTACGAACCTTCTCCTCTCTGTCACTCACCCACAAATCCAAACAACAGCCTCTTTCTGCTCCCCTTATCACACCGGCTGACAGGGTCACAGGGTTAGTGCCACACTGGGCATGCTCAGTCATTCACGTATTGATATTGATTTTTTTTTTTTTTTTTTTTTTTTTTTTTTTTTTTTTTCTTTCTTATTTGGACAGTTTGTATGTGGGCAGAGAAAGAAACGGGGGTCAAGATGGAGAGCAATAGATAGAATTCTGCTTTGCAATAGAGGATGGAGTCTTCCCTCAGTCTCTATTCTCTGCTGCAGGCTGGAGGGAAGGAGCCCCGCATCCCGCCGTCCCTCTCTGGCTGCCATTCAGCCCCATCGATCTGACTCAGGGCCCAGCCACCCCAAGGGATACTGGGGCCCGGAGACACACTGCCTCTTTTGTGGAGGGGATCCATCAGTTCAGACTGACAGCCGACAGCGCTGATAAAAAAAAAAAAAAAGTCCCCCTCCTTCCTGTATTGTCCGCAGCAGACATGCTGTTCGAGATATGTAACCTTTAGAAAGCTGGCCAGGCTCTAACCGTCTTGCTGTCGACTGTAATCACTAGAAAGTGGAATATTGCCCAAAGCGTCACACCCTTTGGCATTCTCTCATCTCTGCAGCCCATCTCACTGTATTATTTCCCACTGCGATAGTAGAGGCTAGTGGCTTTCCTGTGCTCTAATAATTTAGAAATGTCACTTCTCACCAGTGAGTCTCTTAGGCCAATTACTGTAATGTTTCCCTCGTGTGTCTACATTCTTCCTTTTATACGTGTATTTGCCTTTAAATCACTGCCTCCGAATTATGAGATATGCATTGGAAGTTCTCTAACTTAGGTGCTAAATTGCACATAGCGCGTTCATCATGTTTTACCCGGCCTGAACTATAGCGTCCCTGTCATTTCCTTCTCTCCAGGGAGGAGAAGGAGCGCTGGATCCGAGCCAAGTATGAGCAGAAGCTGTTCGTGGTGGGGCTGCCCCAGTCGGACGTGCCCCTGGGGCAGCAGCTGCTTCGGGCGGTGGTGGAGGATGACCTGAGGTTGGTGGTGGTGCTGTTGGCCCACGGCACCAAGGAGGAGGTTAACGAGACCTACGGGGACGGAGACGGACGCACCGCTCTGCACCTATCCTGTGCCATGGCGAACGTGGTCATCACACAGCTACTCATCTGGGTGAGTGGCCTCCTCTGACTCTGCAGGGAACAGTCAGAGGTGGATGAACATTGTTATTGTTTGCATTTATATTTGGGCACGTGAGCTAGTGTGAAAGGAAAGATTGCCCAACAGCTAGTTAACCTCTTTAATCTTGCCAGATGTGCCAGCCCTTCATTATAAACAGGGCAGGTCTGTAGCCAGGATTTTAGAAATACTGAGGTTATAGATCCAAGTCATCCCACATAATGCAAAAGAAAGTGTCTAAATGTTTTAATTAACTAACTAAAATAAATGTCACAGACATTTGTCTCTATTTTCCTTAAAATTAGTACCAGATTACTTAGATCTTTCCGACAAACTTCCAATGAAATGATTAGGAAATCACAGACTCGTGTAGCTTTACCATTTACATTTTATTGATTTATCTCTTTAACCTGCTCGAAGTAAAAGTCTTGTGGAGAAATTCAGAATCCTTTGTTTAGAAAGTAGTCAAATTTAGATATACTGAGTCTGAAAATAATAGAATTGGCCTAAATACCCCAAATTTGTATGTTTTTTTTAGTTTCAACTTCGTGGAAAACTCCAAAGAAAAACTCCCAGAAAAAATACAGAAGGCTGAAATATAGCTAATTGTCATGTAATGTGTGTAATTTATAATGAGTCATGTTATGGTTGGGCCATAAAGGGTTTCAATATTTCACAAACTTAAGCATCAAAAACATACTGCAGTTCTAATGCAGTGTTGGCACAGGCAGATACAGACTACACTGAGCATGTTGTATTATCATACTATGTGGTAAAAATCTTTATTTTTCCAAATCTAATGGAAAAGGATAATGTAAAGAGAAAATCATGGTAACATTGCTTTTAATAGAACTAAGTTTTAATTCCAATTTTTGCCTGTTTTTAATAATAGAAAACAAATACTGATAAAAAAAAACTTTGTGAAATCTAAATCTGTCCGCTCTAACTTTTCAACCTTTGGTTTTCTGCTACAGTACGGTGTGGATGTGAAGAGTCGGGATGCTCGTGGTCAGACACCGCTGTCCTACGCTCGGCGAGCTGGCAGCCAGGAGTGTGCAGACATCTTACTTCAGCACGGTTGCCCCAACGATACGAGCACCTTGACCTCGGTGCCCACGCCCAACATGAGCCGCCGCAACCCAAACCCCAACCCCAACATCAACAACAACAACGCCCAGTGTGAGCTCAACCGCAGTATCAGCATCATGTAGGAGCCAGAGAGCAGCCGCAGACGGACATTGGAAAAGAAAAAAAAAAAAAAAAAAGAAAACCTGCACCCACCCTTGTCTCTTCCCAGTACTTCCTCCTCTGTTTCACACTGTGTAACCCAGAATCAGTACCAATGGAGAGATATCAGGAGTGACGGACTCATTGTTGATATTCCACTATGCTGAAAGAAGTGGGTGTGTGGGGTTCGGACATTGTACATTGTTTGTTTTATATTATTATTTTTTAATTGTTTTGTTAGTTAAATTCATTCAATCTTGGTCTGAAATGATCATGATCAGCTTTAAGCTTTATGTTTTTTAAGCGTCAACCAAACAAATGACTTACTTTGGCATTCATACCTACCCTACGAAAAGCATTTCCTTAATGCTTGAACATTTCCTTTTTATGTCTTCCCCCCTCTGCGGTGTGAACTGATTTTATAATGAGCGTGAATGAGAAACTTCTTTCAAATTTTCAAGCCAAGGCATAATAACACAAAACTGTGAGGAATAGTTTTCGAAGTGACAAAACACTGATGTGGGAAAGAAACTAAATCTTCCATGATATCAGTGGCTGTTACAGCTTTAGTAATGATGCATGTCTTCAACACAGCTATCAAACTCTTGACATACTATTCATATACAAAGGCAAAGCAATTATAGTTGAGAAGTTCAAATGATTTAGATACTTAATTCACAGGAAAATGGATTCGGAACATCCAAAAGGAGCTGATTGCAGAATTCCTATGGGGTGAAAGTGAGTCATTTCCTTCACCACCCTTATCATGATCCTCCAGTAAAAATGTCCACGACTGTAAAGGAATTAAGGGGCATAATGTTTTATGACCCTCGAGCCACATGGCTTTGTAAGTGTGCCTCTTCAATCAGAATTCATTCAAATTCAAGGGTTTGATTGAAATAGTGGAATTGTACCATCATGATGTCTTTGTTGGAGTAATTTTCCGATTGACTAGATTGTGTTGATAATTGTTTGACATAGATTCACACGATTTCAAACCATAAGCATACTGGAATATCCATTCACCTCCTGTGGCTGTAAAACTGGTACCCTCGAGTGCATTTCCTCTATTGTTGCTGTGAAATACATATATGGTACTGTGTGTGTACGTCCGTACATACTGTACGATACGTGTGTGCTTACGTCTTCGTCTGTGACCGTGTGCAGCAGAGAGCGACTGGGCATTTCTGTTCATGAACATTGGAGAAAGGACACTGGAGAGAAGACAAACACCTTACAGTGAAGATTTGGGAACATAACTGTGTTTTAATGTACAGACCTCTGTAAAAAGTAGTTCTTGTTCCTTCACCTTATTCCTTATAAGAAGTTACTCTGACTTTTAGAGTCCATTAAAAAAAAACAACCATTTCCTTTTCCTTAACCCAATGTGCCCTCCCCAATCCTGAGAACCTGTCAGCCTAAAAGCAGGGAGTTAACGAAATGCATTCAAGTGAGTGAAATGAGTGTGACATTTAGGGATTCAAATAAGCAAGGAGGTTCATAGAGGGAAGTATAATTAGTTTGACTCTCTTTGCATTAATACAAATGTACAGTATTCCACAGAGATGATAAGCCCATTCATTTAGTAAATAGGACTTGGGCAAGAAATAATTTCAGGTGGAGTTGGCACAATGTCTACAGTGTATTTTCCCATTAATTCAACTGCCATTTTTAAGGTTTTAAACCGTCTTGATTTTATAAGTTTACAAAGGCAGGATGTAAGTTTACAGAGCAAGTTATTAACTTGGTACCTTAAATACCATTTTGTTGTTGCTTTACGGATTTTTTGTTTGTTTGTTTTCTACAGAAAATGAAAATTAATCTGGTAAAAAATGGACATTTGTGAATCCAGGAGAAAGCTAAATGTTAAAGGAAAAGTTTAACATTTTGGGAAATATGCTGTATGTCTTGCCAAGAGTTAAATGATAAGATCGATACGCCACTCACGTCCGTACATTAGGTACAGTGCTGGAGCCGGGAGGCATTTAGCCTAGCCCATAACAGGTAGTCTGGCGTAGCAAAGCACCATGTAGTTGCCTCTAAAAACACAAATTCTCATTTTTTATATTTCTGTTCTTGTATGCATTAAGCAAACAAGATATGTTGTGTTATTGTGTTAGCTTTAGAGGAGCATGTTGAAGTGTTTTCCCCATGCTTCCAGACTTTATGCTAGCTAAACTAAGCTAACTGCCTCTAACAGCTCTGGTTGGGTACTAAACACACACACGAGAATGTTGTCAGTCTTCTCATCGAACTCTCAGAAAGCAGATACACATGTATCCCAAAATGTCAAGCTATCCTCTTAAGGCATCACACAACCAACCACAAATTCAACCATTTACCTTCAAATTTCTCTGTACTGTATTCTGGTACTGGCCTTATTTCTGATCTTTACTTGACCAACTTATTTTTTTAAGTTCATTTCAGTGTAGGAGGAGATAACTGAGAGTTTAATGTGTACAGTGATTACTGAACCTTTATTTACATACTGTAGATGCAGAAAAAAACTAGAAACTGCCCCCCCCCCCCACAACATGAAGTGTACATATTAGCTTAATGCTTTTATCTGAAGACAAGCTCCTCCTAGAGAAACAAACTGAACTCGTTTTTTGGTCCTCTTGACCCATGAACCATATTTTGATATGTTGTTTTTGTTTCTCTTTAGGCATATTTTTAAGGTACTTTTGTTTGGTCTCAACATTAACCGACCATCTTTGGTACTTGTGTATAATGATGTACATTTGACATATTTATAATGCAGTATGTAAATATCTTTTTTTTTTTTTGGTTCTGTTTTATTTTTGTTCCAAGTTAATTTTCCTATTGTAATTCCTTTACGTTCAGAACGTGAAACAAAGCAAAAGCTAAAGAGTAACTTGTTGTATGCTTGGATGCTTGGCTGACTGTTGACCTATTAATAAACACTCAAATAAAACGATGTAGCCTTCCCTGGATTTAGGGAAATCGACACATTTGTCTTGTGTACGTGTTGTTCATTCATCATCCATCACGCTCCTGACGCTTTTTGTAGGCCTACCTGACCTGCTGAAGCCTAACAGAGGAGGTGAGACTCTCTTTCAAATTAAAAGCCTCACAATCATTTCAGCAAGCACTGCCATTTCATGTTCTTCCCTTTTGCATGTATGTTCCCTCAACGAACCACGTGGAGAAATTCAACCTCACTGGTGCAGACTCAGTCCTGTTAATGTGACCCAGAGAACTCAACCAGGCCTGTCTTGAGGTAAGTAAAGCAACCTCTCCACTTCCTGCTTGTGGGACCCCCAACAGTTGCTGAAAGAGGATTAAGATAAAGAGCCGGGCTTAGTGTCAGGCAGCACAACACTGTGGGGAAAAGTGAAAGGTCTCAGTGTTCAGAGGAGTCAAGCCCTTACTAATCCACTTCTTATTTCCTGCTAATCTTGTCTCAGCATATCTTCATTCCCTTCCTCTCTCTGTTGGCTGGCATTGTTTGTGCTTTATCACCTGGTTTCTCTTTACTTTTTCTCTTCCTCCCAAGGTGCTGGCTTGACATCGAGCCTCAATGCACAGCTTAAAGGCCATGAAAACGTATTTTCTCAATCAGCTAGATCAGTTGTGCAAAGGCTCGAACAGTTTAGGTTGTTTCACATGAGGGATTTGTGTATTTCCTCAAGTCTCTGTGCTCTTCTTACCGGTTTTAAGTGGATGAATCTTAGTCAGAACAAAAAAAAGTAATGCAATATATCTTTGCACAAATCAATATTTAGCAACATTTGAATCAGAATCTGATGACAGTTCATTATTGAAACAAATAGAGAAATTCTGATGATTTGAAGCCAAGTTTCATCAGCTATAAACTGGCATTAAATGGTTTTGGCCACTTGGCATAGCAGAAGCAAACTGTGAACACAACATTGACAACATCACCATTTAAGACTTATTGGTAAACATATACATCCAGCAAATGTGGAGCAACACTAATATTTATTTGGAGTTATGTTTCTGGCCACCCGTCCAATATTCACTCCTCTTTCAGCTATGTTTTTGGTCTCCACCATCTCCTGAGGGAGATACCTGGCTCTTTAGTCGCTATAAATCCTCCACTAAGAGTTCATCAGCTGGTTGCTAACTTCGCTTAACTTTCTCTGCTATTTGGGGTTTGGGCAGGTATCGTACAGTGAGTTTTTCTTTCTGCTGAAAACGACACTGAAAACAGCAAATTTGCCAGAAAACCAAAACATTAAGATTAAAGATGCTAAAAATGCTCCAGAGGTTCAGAAGAAATGCAGGGTCAGGTAATAATTCTCTGCGAGTCTGTCAATACAGATGACCCATTTCCCATAAACCTATTAATGTGACCCCTTTGTTAATACAAAAATATTAATTCAGCAGCTTTAAGATTTGACGCCGGGTTTTAAATGTCAATAATGTCAGGCCTCGCTCGCACTAATCTAAACTGACGGCCATTTATTCTTCAACTCCTAAGAAATATCACTTAAAAAAAAAAAAAAAAAATCTGTGCTGTAATTTATTACCATGGCACACGTCTCGACAGACCCCGGCCACTTGTGTTTGTTGTGGTGAGACTAGAGAGCTTGCTTGCACTGCTGTGTGTTTTGATATTTCATCAGGGCCTGCTAAACAGTGAGGAGGGCTCTCTGCCGCCCACCTCTTCTCAGACAAATTGCCTCCAAGATTGCAGAGGTGGGTCTGAGGCTGATGGATGGGTACACAAAGACCTGACGAGACCATATTTGCAAACATTAAATCCATATTTCCATAACATGTAGGAGCTACTTGGCCACAAGCCACTTTAACAGCCTGTTTAGCAGGCAGTCAGTGGTGTGCCTGGCCATAACATAAATGTTGTTTTAAGGTGGAGTTGAACAGTGGTTTGTCATACATGTTTGTTTCTGCCTGTCTTGATTTGGATAGGTTACTGTTGCTTCCCTTTTTTTTTTTTTCTCCTCCCATCGCCCTTTTAACCTCTTTAACCAGTAATTATATCCACTCTGCTCTCTCCATCTGACCATCTCGCCTCTCCTGAATCCCCCCCAGACCTGAACATCCATTTATCAATTTCAGCTCCATCATGTCCAACCAGTACATCCATGTTGCACCCTGCCCTTTCTGACTGCCTCAAACCCATGTCTCTGCTCTCATTTCCATATCCTTGAACCTCTCGCTAATCAGCGGATTTCAGCACATCTCTGCCTCTCTGTCTCTCTCCTGTTGCCGACCTGGCTGTTGCGTATACCCACCATGCCATAGCTTCCTCTTCATCCTCCTCTCTCTCCTTTGTTTTACATAAACGCTCTGTTCCCATCACTCTCTCCCATTCGCCCTTTCTCTTCTTTCCTCTCTCTTCCTCTCCCCTTCCCCGTTGGCTTTTGCCTGCATTTCTCTGTTAATTTGCCTGAGAATGCATTAGCTGTAATGAAGGCTGAGGGCCGAGGGAATCCTCCAGGGTTCCATTAATCATCCCCCCTCAGACAGGCAACCTTGATTACAAGTGGCAAGAAATTCATTAGAGCCGGGCCTCTGACAACTCTTATCTCCGCCACTAGATCTGACTCATTAGGCAGCCAAATTAAAGCTATGATGGCCCTGATGAAACTCATCGCTTGTTTATCTTGTGCGATTTGATGCATCTGCCCATACATCACTGTAGCCACGACCGTCCGGACCCTCCCAAGAAGTCAGGCCTCCAGTCGGCGCTGAGCAGCCTGCACACTCACACAACCAGCAAGTAATGAGGTCCCTCGCTCTTCCTCCCTCTCTCTCTCTGTCTCTCTCTCTCTCTCTTTCCCTCTCTCTCTCTCTCTCTCTCTCTCCAGGTGGGATTGTGGAAATGGTTTAATGTCTTTGCTGGAGAGAACTTCTGATATTTCAATTTGTGATTCAAGTAGCAGAGTGGCAGTATGATACAGACTGAGGGTGTTCACTTAAGATGTGGCTTTAATGGAAGAGAGATTATTAAAACTCATATACGATTAACACATTTACAAGTTAAGTCATTCAAAATGATACTAAATCTGTTACAGCCGTTTATTTATGTAGTGTTTTAGTGCAAAATGTCACCTTTTCCCAGTTAATAATTTCACAAATATTAACAGATTCACTTAAACTAAACTGACCTGGTAATAAAACTGGAATGAAATAGTCCCACTCACAGCATCTTGATAATAACAACCAACATTGAAATTAGTGTCTGAGCTGTGCCATGGCTCCTCATTGTCATCTCCACCGCGCAGCTCATGGGGACCGAAATAGCCGTTGCACTCTGGCACAACGTCGTGGAATTGACCATCTATATTAGTCAGCTCTTGGACCATAATAAAACTTCCACTGCTCCTTCGCACGATCATCACTCCTTGAATCCCCATCCAAGTGTCACAGTCTTGATGTATGAGGTGGACGGTGAAATAAACTTTACTACTCATGGGTGCCCAGGTCATGAAGTGTCTGTTTATGCTCTGAGGTCAAACTGAGATAAAATTGTTTTTCATCCATGAGAGGCTTGAGGGAAATGAAATGTAAGATAATAATGTGTTTCCTGTTGTATTCCAGAAGATTTTTTTTTTTTTTTATGACGTCAGCTAAACCCACCATATTTTGGCTAAATGAGAGCAGGTTAATTTAATCAAATATTAATACTAATAAAATATTTGAAGAATCTCACCCCCATAATCATACTTCAACAGGTGCTGCTGCAGTAGTTTAAACATGGCTGGAGGCCTGAGTCTATTTTGGAAATGGGGAAGCAAATCACTTTCTCCCATTTGAGGTGAAGTGAAATTATTCCAACATGAGACTTTTCTGGAAACAGTTCAGAGAAACTGTGTAAACCCAGAATCATGCATATGAAAGTTTGCATAAAAACACCAAGCCCTCTTCTCCCTTTCCTGTAATAGGATAACTATGTGGTCAGACATTATTTTAGTTACAGATTATTTTGATATTGCTGCTCTATCATTTTACATTGCCATGTAAGTTTCCATGTTTGGTCTGAGTGAGCAGGCCATGGCATTTATTTGCTTATGACACTATCTTGCAGATGAGGTTTGTTAGTGTAAATAATTACAGCTATAATTGTATTTATCAGCTTATTAGTTTTCATATCTAATTATATGAGGTAGTCATTTTTACAAGTTTATACTTCACAGCTATAAAAAATCTTATTTAAAATACATAAGTGGAATATTAAACCTCATTCTGATACTATTCTATTTTGTTATAACTCTCTACAGGTATCAATATTTCTGAGTGAATATCAAATAATCAAATCAAGCCTCTCTAGAAATTACATCTTTAAAGAAAATTTACACCTTATTTAAAAAAAAAAAAAAAAAAGAAGTCTCGTATCCATTGTGTGATACGCCACAGAAACGACACATTTATCTTCATTAGCGGGGTTTTAAAATAGCATTTAAAGCCTCTATAAGGCTCTCGTTAAATTACTGATGAGTCTCTTTTTATTTTGGTGTAGTGAAATAAATTTTTATCCATCAGATTAGAAAGAGCTGCTGTCGGTTTGCTTCTCTGTAGTGACTGATAGAGAAGTTCATTACAGTGTGTTGAATGTGCTCAGTCTAATGAGGATCCATCAGTCCACTTGAGACAACATGGCCTCCTAAAGAGAAATCAATCACTGCTGCTATTTAGAAAAAAAACGGAAGACCCATCTACCTTTCAGGAGGGAAAAAAACAACATTTCTAACATGATGTTGCAACAGTGACAAACACGCTGAATCTCTTTGAATATTAAAGATTAAAGTATCACACTTTCTCATATAGCCTAGATTAGAAATTTATCAGGAACGTTTTCAATATAAAATTTAAAATAATATCTTCAGGATGATAAAAATGTGGTAATTTTTTATTTAAAACGTGTTAAAGAATATTAAATAATATCAAATCAGTTTGTGCTGTTATAGTCTCCCATCAGTTCCAAATGAGTCTCCCATCAGTTCCAAATGAGTCGCTATGTTCAAACAGTGCAGGCCACATTTTTCATTTTAACAGGATAAAATAATTCCTATTTTTCACAAATACAAAAAAAAACAAACATTGTTGTTCTATCCCCTCTGTAATAATGATTCAATCTGGATTCCAACTTTCGTATAAAGCGATTTATTAGGTCAATATACTTTACAGTTGTCCCTTGTTTGGTCATTATTTCCTTCACATCTTTTCTTATTTTTTTTCACAAATAGCTGTCAGAGGTGGTTCCTACAGTCGCCAAACAAAATGTAAAAACGTCTTAAGTTACATGCAAATGTGCTCAACAAATTGTACGAAACACGAAACAAACAAAGAAAGCAAAATCTGAATAGTTTCACCAAATGAGGACATGCACATAACCAACAGAACATTTTGGCCCTACATATAAATACTTAAAAAAATCTTTACAGTCTCATCTCATAGTGCCCATTTGTACCAATTTTTACCCATTTATATTTACATATTCACAGAACAATAAATAAAAATGACAGCATATTGCCAACTAATTCGTCTGTCTGCGAGCAAATCCTCTCCTCTGCTCGGTCTCACCTCTCAGACAAAGTTACTGAATCCTCCCTTTTGTGCTTCATGCGTTCAACAAATCAGTGGAACATAGAGTCAATGTAAGTGTTCGGGTTTTTTTTTTATTATTATTAATATTTTTGTTTTTTCATCTGAGTTCATGGCCTGGTCCCTTGCTCTATTTGTTGATGCTGACTCCTCACAGCAAACCTGTTGACGTGCACAGGGATGGGGACCACAATTTTGGGATTTCGCACCGGTTCTCCTGACCGGTTGTTGACGTTGCCGGCTTTGATCCGTTTCCATTTGGCCCTGCGGTTCTGAAACCAGATCTTCACCTGCACCTCGCTCAGTTTAAGTGCATGTGCAATCTGGGAGCGTTCAGTCAGAGAAAGGTACTTTTTACAGTGAAACTCCTTTTCAAGTTCGAGCAGCTGCTCGCTGGTAAAAGCTGTTCGTCTCCTGCGGCTCTTCCCCGCTGAGCCGCCGGTCGGCAGCGCCTCCTGAGAGCCGGTTTTTAGTTTGCTCTTCTGGGACATGGAGCCACAGTTGTTCCCGTCCGAGAAACTTTCGTTCTCGCTGTCTGCGGAGCTGTCCTCTCGGTCGCTGCACACCGTGTCTGCTGACTTTAGGTCCAGCTTCTCGTCGTCTGAACTGTACAGTTTGGTCTCACCTAAAATGTGGAGAGAGAGAGAGAGAGAGAGAGAGAGAGAGAGAGAAAAAAAAAAGACACATTCACATCAATGAGCCTGCAAACCAAAAACAACTTTTACGCACTGTTTTACGTTCGACGTCAATCACAGTGTTATGACTGGGCTAGTTAGAGATAATAGGCAACATAGCCTCACTGAAAACCCCTTCAAGTGTTAAGTGATATAAGCAGCAACATTAGCTGCAGTTACACTGGACCATAACGGCTTGTCCTGTGTGTAAACGTGGAATTTTTCTGAAAGTTTTCAGTGGTGGCCACTGGCCACGTTTTTGGCTACTTTGTAAAGTGCAACTTAGTTCATCTCTCGACAAAACCATTTCCCACAAGTTTTCCTAAAATGTTGTTAAATATGCAGTTTGTTCTAATTTAAAAAAAAATATGATCAACAACTGGAAACAGCCTCAACTGTATTTTTTTTTTTTTTTTAAAGAATTATAACTTCAGCAGCCCCAGGATGGTGAATGCTGTGTCATTAATATTTCTGTCAGGCAAAACTAATGTTAGACGAGTTTCCGTTTCATCATCCTCACTGATTCCTCTGCTCCTCAGACACCAACGATTTTCGACATGATCCAAGGATCTCTGCTTTGAAGCTTTTTACGCATACTTCTCACTTTTGGTCGCAGTCACCTTGATCTATGAAAAACCGATAAAAAAAAAGAAAAAAGAAAAAAAAGCTAAATAAGCGACGAGGCTCCGAGCTTACCTGATATTGTTTGAAAAGTTTCCGAGAAGTTGAGCAGCTCGGAGCCCTTGTCCCGGCTGTGCAGCTCCTCGGAGTGAGGACTCTCCTGTCTCCTCGCTCCGGGATCGGCGGCGCTTAAACGGGGACCGGGGAGTTCTTGTGGCGGGTAGAAACTGTCCGGTGGATCCGAGAAACTTGGCATCGTCGTGGTGAGCGCGACCATGGATGGCACCCCTTGTCCCAAACTGGCACAGAAGGTGTTGGTTAGCCGTCCCGCAAAAGAAGCCAAAGGCGCAAGTGGAGGTATACCAGACGATAAAGGCGAGTGGGATAAAGCTTGTGGAATAACCAAAGGTCTGTACGGCATGAACATAGGATAGCCCGTGTAGAGCAGGTGTCCCGGTCTGGGCTGAGGGGTCCCTATCAGGGAATCGATAGAAAACGCCGTCCCTTGGCCGCCGGGTCTCTGCATGTTGCAGGTTATCGCTTTCACTCGGTGGAGACTTGAGAGCAGGTGTCCTTCCCTTCGGCGACGCGCAAAAACTTTCAGTTTAAAGGCAGAGTGGGTTGAAAGTAGATCCTCTGCCGTGTTGTCATCCCTGGGAGTGGACTGCTTCTCCGGATCTCTGCACTCTATATGCGTCAGTCAGTGGGGCGCTTTGTTGGGAGCCCCACCGCTACCTTTTCCCTCTTATTTGTCACACACTGAGACATAAACACACGCTCTCTCTATCTATCTACCTCTGCTTCCCCCCCCACCCCACCCCCCCAACCTCCTCCTCTCTCTGCAACTCCTCCCTCCGCCCCTCTCCTGTGAGCCGCATGTGTGTGTGCGCGCGCAGAGAGAGAGAGAGAGAGAGAGAGAGAGGACGAGAGCGCATTGGTTATCATCTGCAATACAAGAGGAATGAAAAGGGGGTGTTTCCCTGGGGGCTCATCCATCTTCCTCAAATTACGCTTCATTTCCTTATTCAGCCTCTGACTTTTTGGCCGTCTTGAGAGGCGGTAGTTTCCCAGTGGAGACCAAATAGACGGGTCGCACCCCCCCCCCCCCTCGCCTAAACACCTCCTCCCCTTTTGCCAGGTTCACCATTGACTGCAAAACGGTGTGAGAGACTGTTCCAGC
Source organism: Seriola dumerili (assembly GCF_002260705.1). NCBI lineage: Eukaryota > Metazoa > Chordata > Actinopteri > Carangiformes > Carangidae > Seriola > Seriola dumerili. Next base: position 5,853,302 of record NW_019174546.1, on the reverse strand, counting down.
CCTTCCCCTTCTATAATCGTTGACCACACCAACCCAATCAGCTATTATTAATTTTGATTGATGATAAGTAATTACTCTGGATTCAAGGGACAGCGTAAAACAACGGTGGCTTTTGTTGAAATATTGGGGCCGATGGGCATCAGAGTCAGGAGGGAGGAGAGGCAGATGTTTCTCTCGCTCTCTGTCCTTTTCTCCGCGGCTAAAAACAATGCGTTTGGCTCCAGAATAAAAAAAAAAAAAAGAAGTGCTGCAACAATTGTTCCCTGGAGAGAGATACTCTGTGCGAAATTAGATTCAGATAAAAGGCGTTTATGCGAGGTCAACTGCAGTGTGGACACGGACACACAGTGGCCAAAGTCAAATTTGAGTGGATTTCCACTTTGTTTGAACTCGGGAGGGAATTTTTTTTTTTTTAAATGCTGGAAATCATAAACTTTAACGTCAGTTAAACCATCCATGCATCTTTTTTTTTATCAATTAAATAACACACACGTTTTGCTTTGCGCTTTAAGAGCAGTAATTCATCCTTGATCAAAATGTGGAGAATAATGATAAAAAAAAAAAAATCACTTTTCTCTTTTTCTTTCAGCAGAGGTTTAATCGCAGATCATTTCACCTTTTAAATGGCAATGGCAACTGATGATGATTAGCCCCATTGAGTCCTGGGTGCCCGGGCTCTCCAACTGGTCGTCTGATTGCATGAGGACATAAACATATCACCACCGACTCTGATTAGCAGTGGAGGGCCAGGCCAGGCTAATTCTTATAATTGCAAGTGACTTCAGCAGCACCTCTCTGTGATCTATTGAAACCATTTGCCGAGCTCCTCTGCCTTTCTTTCTGAGAGGATCTCTGATGTTGCAGTGTTCAACTGTATACGTTTGTTTTGTTTGATACATTTTAGTCACAGTTTTTAATGGCCAAATGCAATTGACAATTAAAAGACGATTCATAATTTAGATCTATTTTTCTGACTTTTTTTTTGGTCTGGATATAGATCTAATAAAAACATTTTAATTGTCAAAAGTTGTTTTTCTTTATAAGGTAAATTGATAAAATCAGGCCTGAAGATAATTTTCATTTATACCTTCCAAATACATAAAACCATAAACAGATTATCATCCAATGTAAATGACTAGGGGTAACTTCTTTTTCTCTTTTTTTTAAATTATTAACCTATTATTTAGTTTATTTTTTTAGGTTACATCGGTGTGTGTGCGAAAGGTTTCTATGAACTTTTTACATCTCGTTATCAGATAAAAGATCACCTGCCATTTCATAATAAAAGCCCCCATTACAGTCCGTCCAAAACGTAGTTATTCAACATGATTCAGGGCATCTTCAATTTGTCTTTAATTTCAGTCTTTTAAGTTGCCTTATTGTTTGCATTAAACGGCTCATTGTATTTTTAAATATATTTTTGCATCATTCATTTTCTTTTCTTTTTTTTTTCCAGAAAAACGTAATTGATGAAAATCGACCAGCAGCAGACTAGAAGCACAAAGCATGAGAGAAGAGAGAAAATGTAACAGCAGGAAATAATAAAAGAACAGTGTCTAGATTACATGGCCGTGGAGGAATATTTTAATTTACATCACGCCTACTTTTGATATAAAACGCCTAATTACAATCATATCGGTGGGAATAATGATTATTTATGCAAATATTTGATGGCAGTCCTCAATGTAAAACACATCATTACAGTGCCCATTAACATCAAACTATGACAATTATTATGTATAAAAATACAAGCATGTTAGTCTCTTTACTATCAAGTGCAAAAGTAAAAAAAAAATAGGATAAGTCTCAAAATAAATAAAATACAAAACACACAGTTGCATACTTGCTATATACTTTGTCAACTCAAGGCTATAGCTCCCTCTTGTGGTGCAAAATCAAACATGGGACTGTGCTGAAAGCTTGATGTTGACATTAAAGTGACAGAAAACAAGCAGCTGCTTCTTCCTCCCAAAGAGCTTACACATGGCATAAAAGTGTATTTAAAAAATATTCAGAGTATTGATGCATACTGCTAAAGTTTCTGAATAGCTCTGAGTATCATTCTCTTCAGGTTTAGCAGCAGCGAAGTCTTCATCAGGTCTCAGCGCTGAGGCTGCACAGCCTGCTCTCAGTGGATATAGCCTCTGTACTCCAGGAGCAGGTAGTTCTTGATGAAGTTGGGCAGATCAAGTTTGGGGACCACCTTGTGTACTCGGCCCTCCAGGAAGCTCCTGAGTCTGCAGCGTGCCAAGTGCTGCAGGGAGCGAGGAGTCAGTGTCAAGGAGAAGACTGACTCATAGAACTCCTTGTGCTCCTGATTGGGAAGAAACACAAATTAACATAAGTTCGTTTAGTAAAACACTGATATTATTTGTCTCATTTTACAGTAAAACAAATTGTATTTTAACAATGAATAAGTAGGCCTACCACTTAAATAAACATACATTATACAATTCATCTATATTAGCCCCTTTTGAATATTAATACAATTAAGGTAATGTTCTTCTTCTACATGCACACTACAGCTATATGTGTTATGCACATCCTGAAAAATACTTTTTATTTTTTGAACATCTGGTTTAAATACTGTAATCATGATAATATTTCTGTAAATTAATTTGTTATTTAAAGACTTAATGAATTTCAAACGCTAAATGGTGGGTTACCTCAGAGTTATGAGCTGTAAAACAAAACATTAAAATTAATGGAATCAGCAATGATTTTATTGGCATTTCTTGGTTATATTCTGAAACATATCACATCATAAAGAAATTAAAGAAGAGGATGAGGGTGCAACTTAAAATGAAATACTGTTACATCTAAAATCTAAAAATATTTATCTTAAAAGAGACACATTAGTTAAACCCATCAATTGACAATTTAAAACACTTGCCTTAAACATCTCTGCAGACACCGCCTCAACCCAGGTGTCTGTGACTTTGAGGTGACTGTAGGCATTCAGAAGGACCTCGATGGTGCGTGGAGATTCACAGCAGTGCTTCAAAACCTAAAAGAAACACCACAACACAGAGCAAAGCAAAGGGATTCATATAACCATCATTTAAGTTCACGAGCGAGCTTGTGACTCCATAGAACTGAACATAGAACTAAAGTAATTAAACACTTGTGAAATGAACAGATTGGTCTTCCCTCCAGGGGTTTAACTGGAAATTATGCAATTAGTGCTAATTAATCTCCTATTAACACTTGCCTAATTAGCAACCATGCATTTTGTCTAGTGCACGTGGGTTCACTGATAGTTGTAGTCTGTTTCCCGCAGAGAGTGCAACACTTCATGTTGTGTCATGAAATGGGAATGATTTGAATGTGAAGTTGTGAAGTCTGGAATATTGCAAGGAACGGTTTAGTGTTTCAAGACTCTTTTACTCAAGGTGTTACATGTGCAGTGCCTGCTAATTATGCAAAATGAGCCACCTTGATGGTTCATGCTGTAAATATGATATACTACTACAAACCAATCTGGAATGCGTTGGCCCATGTTACATGCTTGTGCACACATTTTCTCCTCTAGCACTTTTAGATAACATGTAGCTTTTCATTTCCTACCATGGGCAGAGCTCCAGGCCACACCCGAATAGAACCATGGTTGAGCAGAGCACGAACAATCCTCTCAGGGTTATGGGAAATCTTGTAGCACACCACCTTCAGGATGTTGTGCATGGGAGCTTCACCACCGTAGTCCATGTTGTTAACACAGGCACCATTAGCCAGGAGCATGTCCACTATGTCCGGATTTACATTCTTACAGGCCATGTGCAAAGGAGTGTGTTTGTCCTGGTCTGTACTGTGGACATCAGCACCTGCCCCCACCAGCATCTGGCACACCTTGAAGTAACGCTGGAGGTCCTGCGCCTCCTGGGGCTGAGAACAAGCAGCGTTCAGGGGTGAGAGACCCTCGTCGTTCCGTTTGTCCACAGTAGCTCCATAGCGCAGGTAGAGCTCGGTGTGGTCTGAGAGGCCGTTCCTGGCTGCCACATGTAAGGGAGTGTCATTTTCATCATTAGTGCGACCATTGATTGCTGCACCATACTGAAGGAGATATTTGGCACATCTGCAGACAGGAATACAGAAGCTTGTTTTGCTACAGAGCACAAGTTGTGTTCATTAAAAATGATTTCAAACTGGAGGCGATTCCACACAATCAAACTTTTTTTGTCGGTATGTTTGCTCAGTGTTATAACTACTTTGAACGGCAGAGGCTCCACATTTCATACATTTATCCGGCACTTTTATCACTCATCTCTGCTCACCTGCCAGATGCACTCTCCACAGCAGCAGGTGGTTTTACAGTGAGGCTATATATGTAACTTTTGAATGACCAGTAGCTTATGACTGCTGATATTAGCTAACTTTGGCCAGATGTTGTGGTTCACTGACTTTAAATAGCGCAATTTCCCCATACAAGAGTAAAATAAAAGAACTCTAGCTCAATTAAATACACTCAGGGGTATTACAGATATACAATCGTAAGATGTTGTCTGGTATGACCAGTGGCTTATGGCGGCTAATGTTAGCTAAAGTTAGCTAATGTTACAAAGTTTGAGGAAAAAAATGCTGTATAATTGGCATTTTTGAGTCAATTCACTGTTACGCTAACTAATGTTTTAGCATTTACATTTTTCCCTTAATTGTCACTTGTGCCAATAGAGACTTCTTTTTTTTATGCCCAAGTTACACACATAAACTTCCTTTAAGGTGTTACAACTGTCTCCTGTTGGTGTGGGCTGTCCTGTTGTAGCTGGTAGCTAATGGTTATTCTGACAACAAGCACAGCAAAGTTCACATGAATTCGTTACACTCTGTGTGGAAAGACACAAGTAGTGGATTATTAATTAGATGAGTCAGTGTTCTACCTTTTCTAGTTTTACTCACTCAAGGGATTCTGGGCTTGTACAGACGTGCAAAGGCATAAGGCCATCTTCAGAGACAGCATTGGCGTTGGCGCCGTGGATCAGCAGCAGTTTGGTACACTCTGGCTGGCAGTTTTCACAGGCCTCGTGGAGGGCAGTGGTGCCACCAGGGGCCAGGTCTACGTTGGCCCCACGTTGCAGCAGGAGTTTCAGGCAGTCCGCGAAACCTCGACCAGCAGTGATGTGAAGTGGTGTGGTCAGTTCCTGCTCATAAGTCAGTGACCATAGTCCTGCCAGCAGGGAGTAGAAATTGCACACAGTCAGTTCTATAAATAAGCAGACATGTCAGATACATCAGCTGCAAGAGTTCTGTTTCTGTTAATTAGAGTATATAGTGCAGAGTCATAACATTTCCATAAGTATTTCTGATAATACCTCATCAGAATGTCAACACCTCTCCCCGATGCAAATTACCTTGAAGGAAACAGTGATCACAGCTTTAAAATGAAAGCACTGGAAAACCTACTCAGGCCTCTGTAGTTAAATCTGAAGTTCCTCCATTCCTCTATGTTGCTGGTGTCATAAGTGGCATCAATAAGGTAGCCATACTCGTCGTCGTCCACAATGCTGAGAACCGTCAGCTCATCGCCAACAAGCAGAGAGTTCCAGAACTGTAGGACACAACCTGTGGCCTTGGCTGTGGCGATCACATCGTTTCGGTAGGTCTTTGGTTTGTGCCATTTTATCTTAGGTCCCACATAAGCCATACTGGAGCCAACTAGTTTGTTTTTTAAAAATATATTTGTAATGTGGTTGCTCCGAAACAAATAGGCACTTATGTAGGTTGTTTGTGCAGACAAGGCTATTTCAGGGAGGTGTTACATGATATTTTGTTTGACCTGATGAACCTCGCAAGTGCGGTGGCACGGGAGCCAAAGACTGGTGCAGTGCATATCACCTGACCACTGATTCAGCTAATCTACTGAAGTCAATGGACAACTGACCTGATTGTTGCATTCAAGGAATTCGGAAATGACAGATTTTACTGAAATATGAAAGTATCAGTAAAATCCAGTATTGTAAAGGCCCATTTTATGTTACGTGTTCATCCAGACTTGTACTCTTGAATATTGATTTCCAGTAAATCATCAAGCCATTTCATGTGGAAACTGACTCAACATGTTGCTCTTTCTTAAAAAAAAAAAGAAAATTGCTCTTTTTGTGTTTAGTAAAAGGGCTTAGATTAATATCCTGTATCAGATGACTCCTAAGTCTGATTACGTGATGGACATATGATGGTTTCTATAAATATTGCCTCGTGTTCTGTTTCTATAAATACTGCTTCACTGTGTCATTAAATACTACCTGAGGGTGAGATGCACCAGTTATGTTGCTTATTGTTGCGCATTAAAATTATTCTCGTTTTAAATCAGTATTTTACTTTTCTATTTCTCCTTCATTTATGTTATAATAAGGACTTGTAAAATTCTGAATTGTGGATGCCAATCTCCAGGAAATACAATAAAGCTACTAGCTATGATGTGCCAATGAATGAATTCCTAAATTAATTTTTAATGAAGATAGATGTTGTCTCCTACCTTCCCCTCTGGCGACCCAGCGCATGTCCCCTCCCTGTGGCTCAATGATGAGGTTTACTGTGGATCCTCTAGGAAAAAGGTGCTGCATAGCCTCCAAGTTTCCTGTATACAGAGCATTCTGGATGACCACATCTTGGCACACAGCTGGTGGAAGGGCAGTGCTGGACCTCAGCGGTTCCCTGTCCCTGGCCTCCTTCTTCAGCATATAGCTACTGAGGTGATGGGAGGCCATCTGCCTCTTGTACTTGTATCTCTCTAGCATGTCCTCATCAAGTTCAAGAGAACGCAAGGCCATGGGTGTGAAGACAAAGCTGCCTCGTGACATGCTGAATGGCTTGCCTCACACAGAGAAAAGCGGTTGTGTATGACAAAGTGAGGGAGACTGTCTAAAAAGGCCTGTCTCTCTGTTTCTGTTGTTGTTTCACTCTCTCTGGCTAATGTCCACTATGTGCCTGCCGGCTGTTCACAGGGTTGGTTCACAGAGTTGTTTTGATATTTGGTATGAGGCCCTCCCTGCAGTGTGACAAGTAATGCTATTTTTATGTCTCACATGCAGCCACTCGAGCCTCTCCTATTTGCCTCCAGCAAATTTACAGCCATGCAGAGTGTCTATCGGGCTGCAAGTATCAAATGAGTTGAATAAACTCATGTTTTGTAACTACAGTACATGCTGTTTTCTTCTTATCTTATTAGACAAACCCTTGTTGAGCAAGATATGTGGGATTTGCTTACTTAAAAAGTATAGGTAACATTACATTTGCAGATTTTAAAAGTAGTTCTTATTCCTGATATATTTAGAGTGTGTCCATCTCCTCCCACTCTCAATCTGCTGAGCAAGAATAAAGGGTCAAGTAATTAGATTACAAACTTCTACACTTCCCAACAAGATTTTCACCATTATAATAAAAAACTGTTTTAAAAAGTAACGAACATTTAGGCAACTTTTAAGGTCAAATTTTGTCTTGACATTTTTCTTTGAGGAAGAGCAAATAAGAATGCCCTATTTGTAAGCCCCTGTGAGTATGTGTTCGCAAAAATGTCTTTTTTCTGCTCAGTCTTTTTTTTTCAAGAGCCTTAATGGATTTTATGTATCCACACGGCTCCCTGCATTAGAACATTAGGCTGAATGACTGGCAACCGCTGTGTCACTCTGCCCCACGTGTAGTGTTCTGATGGTAGAGGGACGGCGCATAATTAAGCCTCTTAAGCCTACTTCCTAGGCATCTGACAAACCTATCTTTTGACTGATGGACCACCATTTTCCAGTGCTGGTAAAAATTCTACCCAGTAGAAAAACAGATACCATCTTTCACATCTACAGACACCCTGGGCAGGTTTTCAAGGCTGGAAAGGATAACTCAGAATTACCTTTGAGTTTTTGGAAGACTGATTAACTTGTATTGAATACACAAATTCATAAAACACACATATTTTAAGGTCTGTTTATCTTCCTCCGTGTTGGGGTCCATCAAGATACATGCAAGCTCTGCGGAAAACAAGGTCTGCACCACAGGTGGAGAAATACATGATATTTGTGCGGAGGTTTTACCTTCTTTCCCATTTGAAAACACAGAGGCATAGCTGCATCTCATCTATACCTTAACGACTGTTCTGGTATGGAAATCAAGGTCATTTATTTTATGTTACAGTTTGGTAATAGATGCCACATTAAACTGAAGGCAAGTAAGAGTTTCAACTTTGAAAACACACATTACCAGAGAGAGACTAGGAATATTGTTTTTGCGGCTGGAGTACATCCTTTTAAATGATATACATAATGAGTTTATAATATGCATCTGGGCTACCTCCTCTCTACTTTGATGTCTTCCAAATGGCCCGGGTGTCATCAGCAAAACATGTAGGCACTTTCCCGCCTCATTGACTCCCAAATGTATTTTAAATATCATTCCTGGTAACGCAATTATTTAAAACGCTGAACTAAACACTTACTAATGGGGAAAAAGACAGCGACTTCGATAAATTCATTTCTCAAATGGTGGGCATTCATGTTTCTTTTTGCTCTCTTTTTTTTTTGCCTCTGTGAAGCGGAGGCAACTCTGATGACAACAAAAAACATCAGCAGTAGTAACACCCCCTGCCCTCACAGCTCCCCGTGGACATATTAAATCTTTGGTTTCCTCACATTACCCACCAGTAGCTGTCTCTCCAAGGTTTTCTGCATTGTGGTCAACCACCTTCCTCTCCAAAGGCGGTGAGAGGCTGGACATCAGCAACAGCCCTGATGAGAGTGAAGCATTTCATTTATGCAATCATAGGCAATTAGTTCCCTCTGATTATGTGCCTCTTAATGCTGTTTTGAGTACTGTGGCACACAGTAATACAGAAAGAGATTAAACTATAGCCCTCCCTCCACACTGAGCAGACATTTAATATACTGAGAACATAATGAAATGTACACAGTAATTACAGAAATATTAAATGCTAATGGGTTTGCAATTGGATCTGCTGTTAGTTTAAGACAGAGTCAGAGCACCCAAAGAAAGTCTAAGTTTAGAGAGAGCATCACCATGACATCAGAGCACTCAATTAGCCATCAGGTGTTTCTTATTTTAATGATTTATGTGTTGTTTAATGTTATTCCAATCAGAGGAAGCGAGATTATGTCTGGCATATGGGAAATTCTTTACTGGAAAGAGAGCAATTATTATGCAATTTACACATTTTAGCACACACCCAGGGAGTTAACAAGAAATAGGGTCTAAAGTTTCTATTCTAGAAGTAGAATAACTGGGAGGTCACCATGGAAACATAATAAGAGATAATGAGCATGCTTAATTGGCTTTATTTTCTAAAGAGAAGATAGTTGATGCATTACGAATTTGTCTGCTGGTTCTGATTGTCTAGGCTTATTCACATTTTCCTAATATCATATTGACTGTGTGGTTCATGCAGGCACATTAAGGTAGACACACACAGACTGCTTTAAGTCTTTGATGCCATTAAAGTGCCTTCGACAGCCGATCAACACTGGTTTATTTCCATATATATGGCTAAGGGTTCCGAAAGGTGCCCTGTTTGCAAATCTTCCTCAGGTCTCATCACAATGCCTGATGCTTGGTGGAGAACCTAAATGAATTTATAGAGCCCTGAATTGAACAGTAGCTCCAAACTATTCTATGGAAGCATGATTACTTTTTCTGTACTCTTTCAGCTCTGAGCCCACTACCTATAATGTATTGTATCGGTCTTTGCAGATTCCAATTGTCTCTCAATGCACTGATCAACACGCAAATAGCCCTTTGTTTCATCATGACAATTGAGAGGTTCATATTTCAACCTAATAGTCCTGTATAACTTTAACCATCTATCACAACCTCATTTCATTGCGGTTGCAGTTAATACGCGCTTCCCTGCCAAGTGGAACATTTTCTAATGATGCACTCTCACACGAAAACAAGGCAAGCCAGCCTGGGTTCTGCATCACTCACTAATGCACCCATCCATAATATGTTCATAGCAGCCTGCCTAAAGGAGACAGCGATGACTACCAGTAGGCACTAGCATGAGAGGGGATATGGAGAAGGGTGCAAGATACAAAACCTAAATGACCATGATAATCATGAACAAAGTCACTGCCATCAAAGACTGTATCACCCTCATAATAACATCTGTAGATTTCATATCATTACCATGAATACTGGAAAAACATCAAAAATGGGTATCTCAACAATAACAGTCAGCGCTGGGAGTCGCATCCAAGGGCATTATCAGAGTGAGCCTGTCTTTGTAGGATGTTGATAAGGGTAGCCTAATAGGTGTATGTAAAGCCTGATGTAAACACCACCCTAATTAGAGAGACCTTTATCAGTTCCTCCATTTTATGCAGATTAGACTGGTGCAAACGCTAGTGTCATTATCCTGTAATCAAGTACTATTCAGTTGACAGTGCCGTCTTTTAAAAGCCTGATTAGAATACATAACAAGGACACAATACTGCATTATTTCAGTCAGTTTATAAATATGTCAATTTTTAAAGCTAACTGAATAATGGATTGTGTCAGGTTGAAATTAATGCATCAGAAGTGAAAAAGAATACTTTATAAAACAGTTCACTGAGGTATTTTGAAATATAATTAAGTATAGGCTATTAAACAGATTGTACCTCTCACATAATCATTGTCTTTACATGTGATATAAATGATGATTAAAGTTGAGTCAGAGGTATTCACGTTATATTTCACAGATATATAAACCAAACTTTGATAAACTATATATATAGAACCATTAGCCCTGTCTTGAAGACATGTCTAAATCCCCCTAACTTGTCTATCCAACTGGGCAAAACATTTGTGTGGATGTCTTTTTTAATCCATTGTAGCTGTTTTTTCTCATCTTGTGGAACAAATCACAGAAATTGAACTTTTATCATCAGTTAATTAATCTATGCAATGGTTATTTTCCTTTTAAATTACAATTTTTCCCAAATTATCAAGGGAACATTAAGCGAACGAGCAAGATATGTCATTTCCGGTAGCCATCTTTGTTTTTGTTTGTAACTTCAGAGTCAAATAAAAATTTCTGTCCCTTGTTGCAGGCTGGAGATTTGCATTGATGCAGGTGGATAGAGATGTGGGGAAGTTTGGAAATATTTTCAAAACATCGGTGAGTGTCGTCAAATGAGGCGTTTTTGTTTGTAAGTATGGCGTGGTGTAACGGGTTCAACCTGCGAATGTCATTATGGGGCAACTATGATGAAGATGTTGCTAACACCGATTCTGCGATGCTATTTTTTTTTTTCCGTCAAACGAGCTCGGTATAGCGAGTCGTGTTAGCTTACAATTAAACTAGATAGCTTGCTAGTGAGACAAAACATTTTGGCAATCTTTACTTGTAGTTATGGTCGTGGCTTAAAACCTCCCACCATCACATTTAGCGGCACAGGAGCGAAGTTACTAAGTACATTTACGCCAGTACTGCACTTAAATAGAAATTGGATGTATTTGTACTTTACTTGAGTATTTTAATTTTTTTTTGCTATTTTGTACTTCATCTCCACTACATTTCAGATAGATATTTTGCACTATTTACTCAATTTATCTGACAGCTATAGTTTCTAGTACTTTACAGAGTTACATTACATATTAGACATTTCAAAGATTAAACCAGCGTTGCTAACCCTCTTGCCTTGTGCGTTAGCCACATGTCAAAAATGATTTTTCCTCTGAACATCTCACATCTGGTTTAATCTAAATAAGTGTTCAATAACCCAAGAGGTAAAATTATCTAGTGTTTCACAAAAACAACAAAGCTTAGAGAAAGTCTGAAAAATAAAGTAAATGTGTATTTTCTTCTTGTGACCCTGGAGGGGCCTGACCTCCTTAGGTTGGAAATCCTTGAAACAAAATACCCAACTCTATATAAAGTATTCAAAACTAGTTCTACTTCCAGCAGCTACAGCAGTAAAATTTTGCATATACATTGATCCATTAGAATCAAACAATCTAATACTATCATATGTAATAATATGCCAATCACAGCAACATTTTACTCAGGAATCAGCATTTGATACTTCTGTAAGTGCACTTTTCTGATGATATTTTTGTACTAGGATTTTTACCTGTGATTGAGTATTTTTTTAGAAAGCTGTGCACTTGTACTTTTACTTAGGTAAATGATTTGAGTACCCTTTCCGCCACTGGATTTGTGAATCATTGCAGATGAGTAGCCTACACGCTAAAGATAGATAACACGCTATAGCTTTGATCAAGCTCAGTTTTTTTTTTTTGTTTTTATCAACCTTTACCCTGACAACATCACACTCACCTGCTTAGATCCATTCCTGTCAGGGGGGTGTGTGCTCTCATTGCAACCCCATTCATTTGTGTCTCATGAAGAAATTTGTGTAGGAGCCTTGGCTTTTGCATTGGTGATGTACATATGTGAGATAGGGATGAAGATTCAAAACAGAGTATTTTTCTACAGCCAGAAGTGGTGTTAGTGAGCCCCCTCACATTCAACTTGAATGCCACACAAAGATGTGCTGCTGACATGTGTAATATTTTCATTTCTGGTATATTTTGGATGGCTTTAACTTGTGATCAATAGCCACCAGGCGATAAAAAACTGTATGTAGTGACTGTTGAGTTACAACTATTGTGATCATTTTCTAACAGTGCGGGGTCTGTTGTAACATGTTAAAACCCACTGAGTTAAAACAATAAGTAAATCTTTGTTAGAATTTGAAGATAGATGAGAGAGGGAATTGACTGACTTTGATACTTTATAAGAAACATCTATTAGTTTCTTTTTATAGGTTTTCCAAAAATGCTGTAAAAAGTATTCAGGCTGTCAGAGAGCATCATCTTACAGCTATATATTATTTTTATTTTAGCAGAGCGTAAATAAATGAAAGTATGAAGAGCCATACCTGACCCTTTGCATGTGGATTATTTTAGCATTGTACAGTTGATTTGACCAAGTACCAGTTCTAGTGTTATCTGTTTGCAGATGATATTCATACAGGGTAACTATTATCTTGTGCAGTTTGCACAATGACTTTCGTTCACATCAATGTTTCTGCCATAGGTTTCTGCATGTAATATAACAGATGTGCAATTACCCCATCTAGTGGCTAATACTGGCGTTTTACTGCCCTCTCTAAATGAAAAGATGAAAGGGGATTTAAAAATGAGGGGGAAAGTCAGCTTTTGTGCGTTTATTGAAATCAACCAGCTTACAAATTAACTGATGCAAAGGTTTGAAACCCCTTTTGTTATAAACTGGGAGTTTGTGGGAAGTCTTCACTTGGAGCTGGTGTACTTGGTGACAGCCTTGGTGCCTTCAGACACGGCGTGTTTCGCCAGCTCCCCGGGCAGCAGCAGCCTCACTGCGGTTTGCACCTCCCTGCTAGTGATGGTGGAGCGTTTATTGTACTGAGCCAGCCGGGACGCCTCCGTGGCAATCCTCTCAAACAGGTCATTCACGAAGGAGTTCATGATGCTCATGGCTCTGCTAGAAATCCCCGTGTCTGGATGAACCTTTGAAGATGTGGAAAGGGGTTGTTATCTTATGTCAGGTTAGGAATACTGAAGCAGTAGAAGGGTTTTTTTTCTCTCCACCCACCTGTTTCAAAACCTTATAGATGTACATGGCGTAAGTCTCTCTTCGTTTGGCTTTTCTTTTCGCCTTCTTCTCACTCGAACTTTTCCCCTTCTTTTTGGTTACATCGTTAGACATTTTGGAAACGGTGTAAAGTAATGATATTTAGTGCGTGAAGCTGCTGTAACAAGTAGCTTAGGAATGATTATTCCACTTTTCTGGCTCATGAACAGCTGTTCATGTAGCAGCGTTAATTAGTGAGTTATTAGGTTCACCTGTGTGTGTTTGGAGCGGACCGACCGGAGCTCCACATATGTCATGAATACGGAAAATAATAAAACTCCTCTCAGCCCTTTTAGTTTCAGGTGGGTAGTGTTTTTTTTATTTTTTTATTTTATTAATTGCAATCTTGTACGACAGTAATGAGATAAAATGAAGTCACTTCAAGAAAGTGTGCCATTACAAATAACAATGGTGCCCACTGGGTGGCACACTTGTACCAATTTTAAAGGCTTAAAAAGTGGAGTTGCATACCTACTGTAGATTTCACTATAATCCACTGTAATCTTCTATGTAGCCTGTAGGTCACAAAATATCTTATAGACTTAAATTTAAGGGATATATTTAAATATCATTTACCAGAAAACACCTGTGGGCTACATTTGTAGTCACAGCCAGTATTTAGGTAAGACATGGGTCTGTACTATTTTCAGATAGATTTATGTACACCAAGGCTATGCTTATTAAAAATGTATGGTATTATGTGTTTGCGGCAGGATTAAAGCAGGCACTCGCTCCAGAACCCCAGCCCCAAAAGCCACAGGTACATTTAGTCTGATTAGGTGTATGACAGTATGACAAAATGCAGATATGTTTGGAAATTTGCACTATTACTGTCAAGTCTTGAATCTTGAATATAGAACGGCACTGTCTTAAGTCCCTGTCATTTTAATTTAAAATGTATTGACTTGGTGTACAAACTAAACTCACTCTATTTGGCATTAATTGGACAAGGACAAGTAGTGTTTCAGCATTGTGCTAATGACTGTTCCCTTGGCAAACTATGATTTGGGCATATTCTCAACATATCCTCAGCACATGAAAAATTCACAGACTATATTTACAATTTACAACAGCTTTTTTATCCGAGAGGTGGTAGCTGGTTGTAGAGATGAGCACAAAGTAGGTTTTACTCTGAGGCCTCCTAGCGGCTTCATCTGCCCTCTTAATGTGGTCCACAGAATGTATTTCAGTTACAGTTGGTGTTACTATGGTTTCTGACTGTGGTAATGGGGCTATTTGTTTAGTAGCGGTGTGCTTACATCTTGTGTTTGACCTTGGAAACTTTTACTTCTACAACATCCTGTCAAATTTAAGATTGTTGGTGCTGATAATTGGGATAAAATGGTTCTTCTTCAGCCCTGGATTAGCTTCTTTTTTTTTTTTTTTTTTAGATAGTCTCTTTGTTTTATTTGGGTTGAAAAGTTTAACATCTAAATTGGCCCTCAGAGTGTTAATGTTGTAGTCTCTTAGTATAATAGCATATTAAAAGAGCAACTAGGAGCAACTTTGATTATAAAACATGCAAGCATCTACTGCCTTTGACAGCAGATACTGTTTTATCTTACATCTTACCCTTTAAAGTTGATTTCCTATATCCTGCTATGTTATTGCATTTTTCTGATTTCAGTTGGACATTATCTCTTACGTATATCAATGAGATATTTCCTGATACTAACAGTGAAAATTTAAGTCAACAATTGTGCAGCTGATGTATCCATTTTGTCTGGTGTATGTGTGTTGTGTGTAGGTCCTAGCTTGTTTTACCATTTTGATTGACGAGATCCAAAGCGCTGGAAGGAACACAAATTATACCTCTCACTCTCTCTCTCTCTCTCTCACTCACTCTCTCACACGCACACGCACACACACACACACACACACACACACGCGCACACACACACACACGCACACACACACACACACACACACACACACACACACACACACACACACACACACACACACACACACACTGTCCCTCCCAATGGTAAAGCACTTTATCATTTGTTCGTTCATTCAGTTCACTCATCCATGTCTGTCATAGCAAAGCTTGGCACAGGTGTATTTGCTCTGAACATGCTACTGAGGTACCACTCAATTTTTGGAGTGAATGTGAGAAAGTTACTGCAGCAACACTCTCTATCAAGTAGGCTGTCTAGGTTGTAGAGAGTGAAGCAGTTTGCCAGCAGTGTTAAGGCAAACACCGGAGAGCTCTAAGCAGTGGCAGCTTTACAATTACAGCTTCATCATGAAAACATTTTTGGGTTTAAGTGGCACTGGACCTTGTATTGAAAAGCTGCAGATATTTGTTTTAAAAGGTGATTATTTTCACTTTTATGAAACAAGGTGTAAGGTGATGCATTTCTGTCTGTAACGTATTACAAATGAAACAGAAATACAAGCACTTTCTTGTCTAGGCAATATAACATTTTCCAGTGCACAACAGAAAAGAAACACATCAACACAACTTTTGCTGTAACACTTCAAAAACCCTCTCATATGCTCCTGGATTTACTAAAGAAATTGGTAGATTTGTGTTGATCAGTGACAAACCTGAGTCAGTATTTGGGTCCAAATCTCCTCATAGAACACAGCCATTTGTGTGTTCATGGTCTTGGGCTTTTTGTTCCCCTCTCAATTTTCTTCTCCATAAGCGTACAGCCAATATTGAGCATTTATGCAAGGTCATTTGCAGCAACTGCCACACATATTGAATAGCAGCAATTGGTTGACTGTATTGTGAAGGCCATCTTTTTCTCTGTTGTCTGGCAGATTTCTACTGTTTGGCTGTTTCATCTGTGAAGAGAAGATGGGAAAAAAGGTGAGTGTGTGTGCACATCTGCTACCTCGTTACGTCTGCCTGACAGTCACATAATAGAAAAAATGTTGGCTGTTTTGTTTATCACAGCCTTTCATATCAACATATTGCTTAAGGCTGTGAGGCGTGTTTGTTGTATTATTTCTGAAGGATTTGTAGATTAATAGAACAAAGCTTAACTTCATACCTGCAGTGATTATTCTGTAGTTGCCAAATGCACAAGTTGTGTCAGTCTTGTATACAAATATACCAATTTTGAGTGAATGAGCAGTTCAAAACAAGGACAAAACTGCATTTAGTTTGTCTTCATAGAAAGGTCTGTGATTACGACACAGATGAAAAAGGGTCAGGAACATTATTTGTTGACCTACGAACTAACTACCACAGTGGACAAAATAGTTATTTTGTATTTCTATTTATTTATATAATCAAACATTTCCAGTCATTGACTTATTTGTTAGTAATTATAAGTTAGTTACTGTTGCAAATGTGCTTGTGCTAGCTGCTGAATGTTGCATATAGAAAAACAAAGTGCTTAGATGCTGGGATAGTTTTATAGGATCACACTTAAAGTCTAATCTGTACTTCAGGTTGTGTTCTTGCTCCTTCATGGCACTGCTCTATTCAGTGCAGCGTTGCATCTCTGCTGTCTCTCCCTTAACTTTGTGATGTATGTGCTTTTAAATGTCGACTGCTTTAGTGCCGGGTTCAGTTCCTAACAGGATAATCTGTCCTGTGAGGTGCTTGCCAAATCTGCATAACTTGGGCATCACAAAGAATGACTCACTGTAATTGCTCCTTTTAGCTCTACATCATATCAGGGCGGTTTGCTTGTCATAGGAAATTTTGCTGAACTATAGCAATTATAGCACATTACTTAATATCCAGCATCATTAAGATACACATGGTGAGAGTGGCAACAATACTGCTGTACTGTTATCACTTGATTAAGATGACTTGTCAAATCAGGTACAACTTTTGTTTAGAATATTTTGCCAAAGCTTTTGCGACACATCTTTATTGACAGCAGATACTTTCTCTGACCTTCATTTATAAGGGAACCTGGGGTCAGTTATTGTATGCATTAGCTAAACATTAACTAGACTAAACATTTCAGTGTGCAGTATCCTATAAAGAATTTTTCCATAGCCTGATATATTACAGAATTTTAAATAAATGTCAGACATTTCCATTTCCATGTTTCCAAGATTATGATTAAGCTCTACCATTATATTTAGTCCTGTATCAGGTAGGCACATGTTTGAAACCTTAGTGTAAATTGTAATTTAACAAGCAGAACCTTGTCACTCTTGTCTAGGCTGCATGAGGACCCAAACAATTGTATTGCATCATCATTAATGGTTATTTAACAAAAACAAAAAAAGGTTGTTTTTTAATGTTGAATTAACATTCATTGATTCATGTGACATTGCGTCAATCAGTTAGAAACAGACAGGCTACTAATTTAAAAGCCAGATGTGTTTTTGGTCTGGAATTTTCCAGAACATTAGCTGAGAATCAAAAGTCAAATTCAAAGGCCCCCAAAATGAGAGTGCAGTGCTCAGAACCACCTCAAATATTAGCCCTCATTAATATTCTCTGCATTATGCTGTGCATTCCACCGTCCACTTAAAAGCCAATTACTGTTGAAAAGTCCACCGCTTTCATCCTGCAATCGGCAACAACAGGCATGCCCGCTAGTATGAATTTGGAATTTAAGTTTCCTAATCTTTACACTGGACAGTGGTACCCAAATGTAAAGCGTGAAGAGATTTTTCATTCAATTATTGTATATGGAAATTGAATGTCAAATGCAAAATTCATCAAATGTTTGTTTGCATGTTTGTTTTACCGAAGACAATTCAGCTACTTATCACTATCTAATTTTTACTGAGTTTTTTTAGTCATTATTCAGTTACTGTGGAATCGTGTGTAACATCACTGTAGTCACAGGATTTCACCTCAGTGTTACCTGTATTTCTCATAAATACTTAGTTGTGAAGCCTTTGCACAACCACCACACTCCACAAACTCGTCCATTCCCAGGAGATGAGACATGATTGCTGCTTTTGGCTTGCTTACTGTGTGTTTTGCAGCAAACAAGAAAAGCCAGCTACCTTGTTTTTACTACTACAGTATGCGATTTCTATAGTGCTTCCTACTAATCATTAGGGTACATGTGTTGTAGGCTAGTTTATTTTCAAAGTATAATAGTATGTGTAAAGTACCCAAATCATACTTGATTTCTATTGTAGGCAGTAACTTGATTAGATATGACTCCTTGGTGAAGGATTTGTAGTTTGTCAGTGTTTGTCAACAGCACTGATTTACCCGGCACTGTTTGTGATTGAGGACACATTAAAACCCAGTGAAGGTCTCATATGTTAAATGGGCACAGCATCATCCATCACTGTTAAGTGTTTTTTTAGCACAGTAATCATTATCGGCCATGACTGTGAATACAAAGGAGTACAGCTGAATTTTATACATTTTAAAGTATTGGAGGTGATTAGCCAGCCTTGAATGAAGCATCAAACACTTGTAAATTCAAACATGTTAATTGATTCAAAGACATTTTGACAAGCAGTCATACTAGATATATTTAAGGTGTCATGATGTTATGAGTCATTAGAGTGACTCAATCCTGTTTTGCTTGGACTACTTTTGGTGGGAATGCTGCTGTCTTGTAGTTTTAAAATTGCAATACCTCAGACATTGTTTGGTAGACCTATTCCAGCTGGTAGCATTCCCTGTCAGGTAAAAAGACTGTGATAGGTGGATTCAAAACAGCAACACTCTATCACTTCAGGCATCATTTTCCATTTCTTCCAGTGAGCAATTTTCAGATTGCATCTTGACTATGACTTTGCATGGTTGACACTGTTTCTCAGAAGTTCATGGATGAAATGGTTTTCATGGTTTTCGAATGCATACCTCTATAGTGTTGTGGGTAATGGTTGCTATGCTGTTTGTGCTTGGTTACCAGGGCAGAATATTGATTTAATCCTCAAGGGCTATGGTCATATCAGTTCACCTATTGTTATGATAATAAGACATCCCCGGGTAGCCAATGAGTGATAATCTTGTTTGGTCCTAGGAGAAATGAAAAGGTTTCTCAGAATGGTGTGGTGAACTTTTAACCCCAATAAAATCACCAACTCCATTACTGGGCAAGCCGCTCTTGTAGGCACACACGATAGCCTAGCACTGCTATAGCCAGACTGTGAAATGCTTTTGAGATTGGTCTGTCACTTGATACTGCAAAAGAAAGAAAATTAGAAAAAAATAGAAAGGAAATATTTTACCTATGCAGTCTCAAGAAAGGACAAAGCATAAATATCTAAGATCAGATGATTTATTAGTCATGTATAATAATTAAGAAATCATCTAACCAGGTGGTTTGGGCAATATATTTGCTTTCTTTACTTATTTGCATTGTTATGAAAAGGTTAAAACGTAGACATTTCTGGAACTCCATTACGTATGGCAGTGCAATAAACATGCAACCTGTGGCATTCTTGTACGCGAACAAACATGTTGATGACAGAGACTCTAGGAGCAGATTAGAGAATAATAAAAATGAAGGTGGTGTCCAGATTGAGAGACTACCCCTGTGAGCACAGACACACAAGCAAAGCAGCCATTCAGCAGTGGGATGGATCCTGACTACTAAAGAGGAAGAGGGAAAGAGAGGGAGAGTGAAAGAGAGAGCGAGAGCAAGAAATGGGGGAGTGGTGGGAGAGAGAGAGAGAGGAAGCGAAAAAGAGAGTGAAAGGCTCCACACGGCAGAATATAAATCTGTATGTTAACAGGACTAAAGCTGGAGGTCTCGAAGCGGCTTTAGTGGTTGTACTGGTGGGGGGTGGCCATAAAGCATCAAGAGGTGGTCTTCCCTATTAACTGAGGATCTGTGCAAATAAAGAAGTGGGACCCGTGGAAGCCGTGAACGCCGGTTGTCAAGCACAGTGGTGGGTTGGTCGGAGGTCTCTGACCCTCTCATTTTCATTTCTGGAAGAAAAGAGAAGAGCAAAAGAGACACGAGAGAAAAAGGAAGGTGGCAGCGAGGGACCAGTGAGCCATTTCTCTCTTTATTACCTCCATTCACAAAACCATTGCATCCCATTATCACAGCGATGTAGAGGCATTCTCTACGATTGGAGGAGGAAGGGTCCCATTGACTGCTTAGGCTTAGCACCTCTCTCCCAACGCTAGCCCTTTTCATTGCAGTCTCCCCCTCATCTCTCGCCTCTATCCTTACGTCTGCTGTTTTCTCTGTTCTTCTCTCTTTTCTTGTTCCTTGTATTCTTGTCCCTTTTCACACCACTCAGGAATCAGGAGGCATTGCGTTTTGGTAGAAGTGGGTGTTCCTGGAGCTGTCATTGTGTTTGGTGCCGCTACAAAGGACAGCTGAGCAGGGAGTGAGAGAGACAGCTTTGGAGATAATAAAATAGCAGCCTGAAAGAAAAGGGGGGACCTGGGACTACAGGAACAGCTGACATCCACTGGACAGTGAATTGTGATGAAAAGAAAACTGTTACAAAGACTGACAACCATTTAAGGTAGCTATTTATTGAGACCATTACCACTTGAGAGAATAAAGAAGCAGTGTGCCAAACCAACACTGCCGGTTGGATTCTGCTATTGCTGTTGCTAAGCAAAGTCTGTAACCTGAAGTTCTCTGGGAGACAGTATTGAGCATCATCCTACAGCCATGAAAGGAAGCTCAGAGGAAAGCATTGAAAGCATCAGGCCCTCCAACCTGCAAGCTTTTGCTAACATATCCACCTTACATGGCATGAGTCACATATTTGCCTATGGGCACATGACATTCCGTCGGTTCCTTTGGACTCTCTCATTTCTGGGTTCACTAGGCTTATTGATGCTCGTCTGCATGGATCGAGTGTCATATTACCTGGAGTATCCTCACGTCACCAAGCTGGATGAGGTGGCGGCTACAAACCTCACCTTCCCAGCAGTTACCTTCTGTAACCTCAACGAGTTCCGCTTCTCCAAAATCACCAGAAATGACCTCTATCATGTAGGAGAGCTCCTGGCCCTCCTCAATAATAACTACCAAATAGCCAACCCACACTTGGCTGAGCCCGAGGTTCTGGCCGCCCTTAAGGATAAAGCAAACTTCCAGAACTTCAAGCCCAAGCTGTTCAACATGACTGATTTCTATAACCGTACAGGACATGACATCAGTGATATGCTACTGCAGTGCACCTTTCGAGGAGAGGATTGCTATCCAGTGAACTTCACCACAGTAAGAATTCATTCTTATCTTAACTTGCTGCAATTCTGCACAGTATGTCTGCTGTTCTGTTTCCTGCCAGATCTGACAGCCTGCACCTGTCTTTTATGTTCAAATAAGCTGAGACTGAGGTTTAATGTTGCTTGAGCAATATATTTGAAACAAATGTATGGCGTTTGTGCATTTGCTACTATAATACTATAATAGACTGGTGTTAATGCTGTGGTTGTGTCTGAAGTGTTGTCAGTAGTTGCAAAAAGCTGCTGTTGGTGGTGTTGCATGTGTACTGTAGTTGAATGCTGTGCTAAGAGCAAGTAGTGCATAAAACCTGTGTTAAGGTTAATGTCCTGAAATGAAATCCTGCAAAGATTTACCTTTTATGCCATTACTGACCTGCTCAGTGATCTCAGCTTGGGTTCTAAGACGAAGGGAATTATTTTTGGCGTGTGTGTGTGTCTCTGTATCTTGAGGAAACACTTCCCCATAAGCTCAGGTCAAATAGATAGTTAAAGCATGCACACAGGCATTTGTTTTGGCAAATGTGTCAGATGCTGTTATAACATAGTTCAAATCGAGGTTCCTAACTGCTTTTTGCTTTTTTGTGAGGTTGGGGTCACTGTCCTGTCTCTTGTCATTACTCTCCTCTCTTGTTTATGCTAATCTTTCAAATAGTCATCAGTGCTGCTTTCAGAAAAATTATTTCTCAGTAGTCCCTGGAGACAATGTAATGTTTGTTGTGCATTTCAAATGTTTAAACAAAACCAATTACTTCTGTTGAAATAATTTAGGAAATCATTCAGAGAAAGGTGCTATGGTACTGAGTTATCACCAAGCACACATACTCTGTGCTTTGATTCATTCTACACTCCATTTGGCTATCCAACCAATCAAACGCAACTCTTCATTCACTACACAGTATGAATGAAGTCCACTAAACTGCAAATGGTTTCCTTTTGGGTGCATTAACAGTAAATCCTCATTCATTTAAAGACATTGAACATGGTTAAATAGACACAGTAACATGAACTTGTCCTCTTGGTTGTTTCATGTGTTGATTAGAAGCAATGGAAGGAATAGATTTGTTGTGGGTCCAAGTGTGGGTCCATTATACCCTCATAAAGATCTTAACACACCCAATTACTGTATCTGCACTATAATGTACACTGTGAAATGGGGCTGTTTATTCTTAAAAATTGGCAGTTAAAAACGGAGTGTGGGTAGCCGTTAATGTAAAGGTTGGTCTTATAGTGAGTTTTTTGTATTTTTACTGCTCGGCAACAGATCCTAAAAGAGTAAAATGATGTGAGTCCTGAGCCTTACTTTAAAGAGTTAAAGTAGAGCTACAATTAAATCAACATAATAAAAAATAGTAAGTAAAAAGTGGGATTATATTTCTGCTTTGCAGTTTTTTCACTAGTGTATCATGATTATGCTGCAAAGGTTTCTTTTCCTTTCATTCCTGTGTTCTCCACTTTTGCTTTTATTCAATGCAGGAAACATTTTCGAGTTTGAGCTGTTTCATTACCATTAGCCCATTTTATTTGAGAGAATAACAGACCCAAAAAGACATAGGCGAAGTTCTCCTTATCTCTGTCTGGGTTGTCAATTATTCTATTTAAACAAGAATACAGTGCGTTGGCCAAAAAACCTCCAAAACAAACAAAAAACCATAAAGATGCATCCTTTTATAACGGTTCATTATTCTCACTGTGTCTGTGTCCTATATACCATCTCTTAAGGTGCAGGTTTGATGGAGTAACACCTAACTTACTTATCTCTCAATTGTGTCTATCCACTCTCAAAAATACGATTTCTTATCTACATTGTATCTTTAATCAACCCTGAAAGAAACCCCCACAGATGGCCACTTTTTAAGTGACTTACTCTACAATCTTCAGAGTCGATCAAAGTCCTTTTCCGCTGTAGATAAAGCACTAATTTAATGTTGCTTTTAAGTCTTATTTCATTTCAATCTCTATCGCAAATATTGTAAATTAGGAATCTCCATTTACATACATTTGTTTCCTGGCAGCACTCAAGAGTGTCTAGAGAAACAAATCATTCAAGCAAACTTCCGTTGTACTGCTTGATTGAAAATGCTTGCAGCGTCAAATGAACTAGTAGAAAGATTTAGTGAATGTGGTTAGCTTACATGTTGTCTTGTTTTTGTTGGGCAAATTTAGTTGTCCAGCACACTGTGAACTTTCACCTGGCCAAGAATTGCTGGCGTCACACTTGAACAGTCTTGTTGATACCCATCCATCATTGTGGTGTATTGTTTGGATGGAGTGGTTAAAGCAGTGACCACACCAGACTGCGTTATGCTCTCAGTGGGCAGAAATGTGTTTGTCAGGACTTGGATGAGTGCCAGTATACCATACCCATCTAGCTGAGTGTTTGGTGCTGTATCTGATAATAATCTCACACAACTAACTGCAAGCACTATGGCTTGCTCACTAATGGAGTAACTGAGTTCGTAACCTGCTTCAGTGGGGGAAAAAACATTTCAGCTACTGTTCTTTTGAAATCTTCACCAGAAAACACAAAACCAAGACATGTACCTAATATACTAGGTTCTTTTTGGTTGACTTTGTCTACAAATACATGTTCTTGTTGTTTTCCTTTCCAAACACAGAATCACTATTCACTGTCAGTACGCTGATATTTAGACGACGACTACAGGAAATTTTCAATTATTCAGTTTCCCCCACAGACGTGTTGAGAGGAAGATTTACAATGCAAAGGACTGTGGGAGTGATGAGCTTTGACCTTGAATAAATGAAGGAAGAATTCCATTAAGTCTGGGTTATGATGCAGTTGGGAAACAAAGCATTAAGAATGTTTTGCATTGTAATGGATGGGTGGGCAAGGGGTGAATGCCAATTTGTATTTCCAATGCCATTAACCACTTTAATCCCTCGTAATGATTTTATGGGGTGCATGTTCCCAGTGTCATGAAAAAAATGAGATTTTTTTTGTGTCCCATGCAAGGCCAATTTTGAGAACATTTTGTACCGTCAGTTGATATTCAAAATAGCCACTTGAGCATGTCAAAACATGAATGCCATGAGAGAAGTTATAGTTCTCTAGCATTCTGTCAGTTCTCAGTTGTCAGTGGCAGTAGTCAGGGCAGTTGTTATTATTTTTTTTTTTTTTAGGATATCCTGGTCTTTTATGAGTATATTCTGTAAGCCCCCTGATTCTTATGCCTAAAATCCCTCCACAGTGGGCTTACTTTTCAGAGTGATGGAACAGATTTAACATAGTCTCTTTGGTGAGGTGCAGAAATCTACCTTCGAGTCTGAAGTGAACCACAGTTCAAATCTTCTGCTGCTCACTAGTAATGCCAAAAAACCTCCACTAAGGACTTTTCTATTGAAAGATCACAGTAGGGTTAACCAGATTTTAATTTCAACGCTTTCTCACTATATCAACAATAATGCACCTTAACAGTCTAATTTGAATTGGTGGAGATTACACCAGTTTATATTTTTAAGGTTGTATATGATCTTAAATGGCTGTGTTCCTGTCCACAAAATGGCCTTTATCAATATGTATTTATTGACTTGCTGTGACTCTGACAGGCCACATGAGTAGTCTATGACTAACACTGTATGTAAATGGAACCTCAGTCAATGTTTGACTGCAGCTAGTGAACAAGAGGTTGATTATCATGATCTTATAGATCGGATGTAGTGCTCCATTCTGAAGTCTTGACAGGTCATGACAGGTCTCTCTGGGCTACATTTCTGTCCATTTCTTACGTAGTGTGTAAAATCAGTATTCATCATCACATTTTGCCGAAGCTCAGTCTTTAAGATGTGAGTTGTCTTTCATCTTATCATCCAGATGACAGCAGGTGCCAAGGGGATGAAACATGGCTACATTTAAGACGAGGCTGACTGACCCAATGTGACTTGTGGATCTACATGTTGGAGATTTAAGAGATTTGGCTGAGGTCCTCAACATTTGGAGGCTCATTTCCCCTCTAAAGCAATTGATGCTAGAGGTAGACAATATATTTCCGAGGCCCTGATATTGTTGGCTTATCACAGATACTGTATGTCAGCAGTGGTGTATATGTTGGCTGATTTGCACAAATAGAGTACATAGTGCAGTAAAACATGCTTGAAGTAATTTTACAACAGTCATAATTTCATTGTTTGTCAAGCAGGTTCTTTTGTATACAACACTCTGCGGCAGCTTAGTTGGCAGAGTAAAATGTCACAATATCAGCAGATTGTGATGCAGATTCTGCTAATAATAAGTGTAATGATTAACCATAAGAAATATATCTTTGTTCCAAACTATTTGATAACCAAATGAAGAGATCCTTGTATTAGTTCATAAATATCAGCCAGCAGACCTGGAGGACATATTAACTTGTCAAACAGAGATGTAAATAACTGAACATTTGCATATTTGGACTCAAGCATATACACAATATTATTATACAGTTGGCCTTAAGATTGATACAAGTACATTTTTACATATATTTATTATTTTTAATCTTGATTTTCCTTTTTCTTCACACTGGTGTTTTAACATAACCTTAAGACTATGCCACATTGCGTTTCCCTACACATATTGTTTAATCCTTGAGTACTTTGCATCCAGACACAGCAACATTAGCATTTGCTAGTTAGGCTTAGGCTATCTGGCTAAATGCTCATATGTTCACTGGTCCACTAAGCACTAGTGGCTATTATCCATTCATTTATTTTGGCTAAATAAATGCTCCATATAGCTGAACAGTTTATCATTACATATAGTCATTAGTCAGTGATCCATTTTCTGAAAGGTCTATACTGTATCAGAAAAGTCCTGATAACAATACATACTATAGACTTTATAGTATGCGTTGTTATCAGGACTTTTATTAGTATTGGCTGCCAAAATCCAGCATCACTCATGGCCTCATTGATGCACATGCTCAAACTTTTGTTTACATATTTCCTTGTCATGTGTACATACACTTAGGCAGACACACAGAGGTATGTCTGCAGTCAGGAACTTGGCAGCTGACACTGAAACATGGAGCCTTGTGTACACTTATAGGGATACACAGTGAGAGCTTCACAAAGCTACTTACCATGAAATAGAATTTGCAGCAGTAAAAACACATACTGCTCCAGCAGCCACTGTGTGAACCTACTGTAGTCATTTGATTTTGTTAAGTGGATATGTGGGCTGACTTTGTGGAACAAAGCTATACTCACAATCAAGTCCTTCTGCATCATTAAACCGATCAGTTTTAGGAAAAAAAATTAATTCATATATCCACACTGTACTACCAGCTGCTCGGAAACAGCAATTGATATGTGAACACGGTGAAGGGAAGTGACACTAGGAACTGTCAGGGAAGAAGACAACAAGATGCTTCACTGAATAACGTTTCATGAGTTTTTCAAGAGGTGATGAGTTGTGAGAAGAGTGTGGCAGATGTACTCTGTATAAACTTTGGAGCAGAGGGAGGTGGATAGAATCGGAGAGCATGGGCATATCTGGAAAGTAAGATATCTTGTAAATGTATATACAAATACAGCTAAGGTGCAGTTAATTTTATAATGTAGATGGAAACATCACATATTGTCAACAGGTTCTTGTTTATTAATAAATCCTTTATTAAAACAGGTAGTCTCATTGAGATTGGGATCTCTTTTTCTTTTTTCTTTGTGTACAAAAGTAAACATGCAGTTTAGACATAAATAGATATAAATTCATGGACATTAAAATAAATACAGCTATGCATTATGCATTATACATTTTCACATTAAAGAAATGCATGTACAAGTGTGATTGTTAAGTGCAACCTTTTAAAAAAAACTTTATATCTTTTGGAGCTCATTCCATTTGTATGCAGCATAGCATCTGAAACCATTTTTTCTGAGTTCATTGTGAACAAGAGGTACAGCTAATGTTAAAATGTTGTGTGACCTGACATTGTAAGTACTGTATTTAAATGTAAGCAGAGAGCAGAGGTAACTAGGCAGTTTTTGCAGCAGAGCCTTATAAATAAACAATATACAATGTTGCGTCCTTCTGTTTGTTAACGAGTACCATTCCACCTTTTCATATAGGATGCAATGGTGAGTGAGAAAAGTGTCACCTGTGATGAAGCATAGTGCGGTGTGATACACTGTTAGTCAAGGGGTTTCATTGTGGTGGGAGAAGCATGAATATATATAATATCACCATAGTTAAGAGCAGGTAGAATTTTAGATTTTACAATTCTAGCAGAAGAGAATCATGATTAGTTTTGATTCAAAAATCTAATCTAATTTCTACAAATTTTTACTTAATTTATTTTTAAGAGTTATCTGTTTTATGGGACATGTCAGCACTAATTAAACATCCTCGGTAAAACATGGTCATTACAGAAATATCTTTGGACAAATAGTCATATTTTGTCCAAGAAGTCCTGTAAGTGATACTGTCAGCTTATACATACACATTAAACCTGTCAAAATTAATAGTGAATGGTGGTACAGTTTTATTTAGCAGCAGTTATAAGCAAGGGTGTGTATCCTCAACCTCATTGGTGAAAATATAGCTGGTGCAGACAATGCAGCTACTCTGGGAGTTGTGGTCTGAGCAGGAACTGTATGTGTCCTTGTTACAAATAGTGGACCCTATGTCACCTCTAGGACATGTTTTAGAGCTGAAATCCCTAAACAGTCCTCTGTCTTTAAAATTTTAAGTCCTTTAAGTTACTTATTATTGATCACCAGTCTCATTCTACTGTTTACAAGCTTACCTGTAACATTGGGGTCTTCATTACTTAGGACAGAGAATGACAAACGTGCAGAGAGAGGGAATATTCATATCCGTGTGCGTGGTTATTGAAAGAAGTTTGAGCCTATTTTTCTCTACCATCATTTCTCTCCCAAGTATCAAACTGTATCTAAAAATAAATGTATGATGCTGTAGAAAGAGACAAGCTGTAAGTGAAAAAAAACAAAACATCATTACATTTGAGATACATTTATCTCTGAGTTCAGCAACATTCAGTTAATGTAGTTTGAGTGAAGCACCTCCCGAAATCCACAGAGGCAGGGGGGTAGCGGTGTGTATACACAGGTATATGGCATGTCTACCCACCTCTGGACAGGGGGGATTTACTGTTTACCTCCCTAAAAAGAAAAAGGAAAAAAAAAGCCTGAGATACAAATCATTATCGATCTCATAAAGCAAGGCTGTAGTCAATCATGTTTACAATTTTGTGGTACAATACAATATGTGGTTGTAAAATATGGTATTAACTGATTTTAGCCATTAAGGCATGTGTCTCCCTTTAGGCAGTATAGCATCCTGGGCGGAAGCACTGTCTTCAGGATGAACTCAAGGACTAAAGTCCCTTCTCTACCCCTAACCATCAAGCTTCATGGCAGGGTATAAAATGCATAAGAATGGGTTTAACACTACTAGCAGGTTAACTGTGCACATGCATAACATGACAGTATACCCATGTACCAAGACACCACCATAGCACAGACTACAGGTGAGTTAATCCTGGGACTTCTGTGATCGCAGCCTGAGGCTCACTTAGAAATTAACTCATCAGTGTTAAAACAACAGAGTGCAGAAGAAATTATAGAGCATGGCTGTAATTATTTTTATGCTTTGTTTTGTCATAATCACTGAATAACTATCTTTTGACTTAACAAGCTTTTTGGTTAGAAATTGCAAGTTTGGTGTATCATGCGGCCCAATCACATCCAAATATTTTAATGGATGAGGACGCAACAACAACAAATCCACAGTAAACAATAGTTACTAGTGACTGACAAGCTGCTTGATAGTTTAATTCATATGAACATAACACTTTTTGTCTTATAACCTACCCAATGTCTCCAGTAACTGTTTTGGAATATGACAAATATTTGACAGGCATCTCAGGAAGGCTGAAACTGTCCAACTTGACTGCAGTTTTTGTAATTTCCCTCAACCTAAGCTGGCGACGCCTGTCTGCATTCCAGTCGGGTGTCTCGAATGAGCCTAATCTCTGTCTGAGATTGCCTTATGTCACCACTCACATTTGACATCAGCAGATAACAACATTAGTTATTACTGCTGCTGCAACAGCAGGTCTCCTGTAATACCTATGAAAAATTCCTATAGGGACTGTTGCTGCCCTGTAGTAATCAAAACTTAGTTTATTGTGATGTTTGTTTTCACAAAAAGCAATCCCTGACAGGAAGCATCATATGTCTGGTTATGATTACTACATGACAGTCTTTTGCATTTTTATCTGATAATTGTGAAAAGACAGTTTTGATTATATAGATATTATCAAAAGAAAATGATGCTTATTGTTCTTGGATCCTCAGTGCAAAATAATACAAATAATTACAGCCATGGTCTCTACATTCCCTTGTACTCTGTTGTTGGTGTGACAGGTTTTACTCTTCCTGGCTTGCTTCAGACCTTGGTCAGAAATCGAGGCGGGTGGTATAGACAAAGTTAATATTGTGCTAATTATCACAGCAGTGGTAATTACTGCAATAGCAGCAGTCTCACCATCGATATGTGAAGATATTTACTAAGATACTCAAAACATTCATAAAAAGTGAAGCTCATGCAGTGCAGTGTGGTGCAGGAGAGAACTAGTATGATATATACAGATAATAAAGGGCAGTAGTGGGAATGCTCAGAGTCAGTTTGTATTTCAGCCAGTCAATACATTTTTCATTGATTTGTGGCTGATGAAAATCTCACTGTTTGTGTATTATTGGGTATTCTTTGATCATTCTGTCAGATTCTGTCAAAAATGTATCCCCATTAAAACACTGGAAACAGCACAATAAACATAGCACAGGTTCCCTATCTGAGTCTAAGGATAGAGGGTGTTTCGTGCTGTACAGGTTTTAACGCCCTTTGATGAGAATTTATTTGATTTGTTGTTACTTGCTATATAATAATTAAAATCAGGCCATTTCTGTGTTGACCCTGGGAGGGCAAAGGCTTTCAATAATACATGTTTTTTTTTTTGTTCTGCCTAACTGTGTTCAGACAGAGAAAAAGAGAGAATTCTAATGGCGACATGATTGCATACAAGGTCAGCGCAGATACGTGATTAGCCACAAATTCAGCTGAACTGATGGGAAGACATGTCTGTGGGAGTGGACAATGTTTCAACTGTGAGTGAAAAATGTGCCCTTATCCCAGGGCTTTATGAATATACTTTTATAAAGAGTAGAGGAAAAAGGGGAAAGGAACGCAAAGGAATGTAAAACAAGATGAAGGAAAAGCTGATCGTCACGGTCTCTGGAGTCTCAATTCTCTACAATGTGTCTTAACAAGTTACCAGGATGTTGAGCGACATGTGCAACAAATCGCTGACATTGGTGGTGTTTCTGGTGGAAGAGGATACATTAGAAAACAGGCAGAGTAAATTACGAGCTCAAGTACAACACATACCCAGAACTAAGGAGTCATGAGAGGCCAAGTAAATACTTTGTATCTAGATGTGTGAAGAGTGCCTAAATGTTACGGGGGAAAACAGTTCCTTGATTTTGCCATATCATGATATAAGCAGATTTTTATATATATATATTTTATATTTTGTTATTAATATTGCAAAATGATTTCAACCATATCCCCAGCCCTACTTTCCATGATGAAAATAATCAGGGTCCAGTAACATGTTAAAGTGAGCATAATGAGGGTCTTTCAAATATTAAAAGATAATTCAAAATTGAATTAAAAAATTAAAGTAACATTTTTTTCTCCAGTTTCAAAGCTCCACGTGAGGAAGGTAACATCCCCTGATCACAGTTTGACATTAGAAGCCATACAGTGGTGCATTGCCTCCCTTATATTTGCAGATGAAAAGAGCACGAGTCACTGAGTTTGCTTGAGACTGTTACTGTTATGAATTTGTGATCTGTAAGACTTCACGTAAAGTAATATCACTTGATGAAATTATTTGTAGAACTATGCATTATCATTGTGAAGAGCAGATTCATTTATACTGTAAGCAAAGGTTAAACTAGTTTGATTTAAGTCCTTGACTTAGGATAAAACAGCAGACAAACAGAGGATGTTGCTGCTTTCGCAAAACAAGCATTTCTATATTTTTTGAAGTTGCCTGGGCACAATGAGCATTTTGCACCTTCTATTTGCATGAGTGCTTTTTCCATTAAAGTACAGCAACTCAATGAGGAAGCACAAATAAATATGTCTCTGAGTAAATCGATTGTGCCTCGTACATGTTCAGAATGTTTATTAATTCCCACCAAATCTTGCCCAGAGCTTGAAAACAGGAGACTCCTATATTCCCTTACATTTAAGTTCACTAATCACACAGACAGAATTGTGCTAGAAAATAATTTCACCTGTCATTACTTTGATTGTGACCTGCGTCACATCATCATAAATAGGGCTACAGCGCTTAACTCATTTACATTCATGGGCTGTGCTGGTTCGTTTATCTTCACCAAGACTGGATTACTTTATGTGAAGGCCAAATTGTCAACATGTCCCTCTGTATCGTACAAGCCCAGCTCATGACAAAGAGCAACTCTGCTGCAGTTTGTTTACGGGAAACAAAATGTTTCCACTCACACAACTCTTGTAGGAATAATGAATACATTTGAATAATCAAATTTCTGCACTTCTCAGAAAAGATTGAGAATATTTTACCCTAATAATGAAAAAGTACCAAGTTGTTGTCTGCTGTGCTTTTGTTTTGATATGAGATAGCTTGCAGTCTTGAATTACTGTTCTTAATGAAATTAATCTTAGAGAGATTGGTGTGTGCCTCCGAGCTCTACACTAGCTCCTTTTTTTCTTCATTATACCCACTTAGTTTGCTGTTGGTACATAATGTGCTGTGTCATCATTTGTTCCTTTCATTTGTCCTGTAACAACCATGGCCAATACTATTATGTTTCAAAATCCTTTAATTTGTGGTTAATGCTAAATCCTGAATATCCCTTTACTTCACACAAGGGTTTAACATGGATGGCAGCATTATGTTCTTTTATTCTTTATCGTACAGCGCATGTGTTACATATTGTATAGCATCATCTGTGCTGCTTTTCACAATGTCAGCTGAAATATGTTGAGTAATGCACAGTAGGTCAATGACCCTCAAACACTTCAGTACTTGCAAAAATCCAATCTTACAGTGCAGTGGCCAGAAATAGAGACGCACTCACAAACAGGCTTTGCAACAAGTTTATTTCTATCCACTGTTATAGTCTTGCAGTTGCAGAACATGGTGCAGTTACAGATACAAAGCTGTTAGATGATGTGATAGCCCGTGGTCAATGGCCAGACAGAAGGTCACAGCTCTGCTATGAGAGTAACAGACCATCCCAGCATTCTTCACCCTTCCCTCTGTGTGTAACCATCTGAGCTGACATTTGAATTTTTGTTTTGTACATCGATGCACAGAGAGATTTTGAGTAAATGTTTGACCTGTATCTATTCATTTTAACCTTATTTATACAGTGAAAGTGGCATTCTCTTTTCCAACAATGTGTAATCACAGTGTTATATATATATATATATATATACATATATATATATGTATGTCCTATTTGACTGTTCAGAATTTGAGTTTACCTGTTGTTTTCTTAGTGGTTATTGTCATTGTTCTTCTGTAAAACCTAGAAAGAAATTATTTTTGTTATTGACCAATCTGCCAGTAAGTTTTCTTATTAATCAAATTATTGTTTTGGCCTAGAAAATGTCTACCACAATTTCCCAAAACTCAAGTTAACATAATCATGTTGCATTTGAATGTGATAGAAAACTAAGGAAACCAGAAAATATTCACATTTGAGATGCTGGAACCAGTGTATTTTTGGCATTCAGTCCTAAAATTACTTAAATTATTAATTTATCATAAATCAATTAATTGATTAATCTTGTCATATGACTGATAAACAGACCAATTATTTCAGCTCTAAAAAGATCTTGACTAAACATGACAGCATGTAAACTGTGAATTATTATTCCAGCTTTCAACCGTATTAGAATATTATCTCATGATTGTATTTTTTTAATCTCTCTCCATTCTGGTAACTCCAAGATTTCAAAGGATGTAGCCAAAGGGAAAGTTGTTCAATTGACAAGGGAGTACAGTGTTTGCCCTTTGAAAACTCACTGGATCATAATTATTTTTGTCTTCCTCTCCTGGAAGCAAAGGTCTTATTACACACCATGCAGTTAAACAACTAATTTTCCACACCATCAAATAGACCATCATATTTGCTGCAGTGCATAAAACTGATGCATGTCTGTTGAATGTCTGAAGTTGAAATAGTTAATAGAATTTCACAGAACTACTGATGACTAAACAGTTAAGTTCTGGAACTGATGATGTCAGGATTCTATAAGATACATCAGCTTCAAATTAATAAAAGAAAAAAACATAAACCATTAAATCCATTTTTCTCATACTCCCTCTGTAATGACGATAAAATGCCAGTACCGGTCCATTTACATGGACAAAAAATGAATATTTAAACACTGTTTTTTATTTATTTATTTATTTTTGATTAAATCTTTGTCTAAACACAGATGATAACCTGCCTTTGTTAAACCTTAAGTCTCCATTGCCTGCTTAAAAAGATCAAAGTGTGATATATTGGTTGGTGATAAATCTATTTTCTCATTTCAGTGTGAACTGAAATGAAATCTATCCCCTTGCTACCTTGGGCCAGTCTGTTGCCATGGCAGTCGTCTGTGAGGCATGCTCCTATGCTGTTATCACGAATTGCATTACTCTACGTTCAGCACAATTACCCGACTCATCTAACCAGCTCTTAAGGTGCAACAGCACTCTTTCTGTGGTTAGTATGGGGTGGAATGCATACGTCAGCCCTCTGTCTCATGTTTTCTCCCCCCTCTGTGTTTGCTCTGAAGTGCCACTCTCTGCAGAGCACAGTGGATCGCCAACATTTGACCACGCTGACAGCAAAATGACATCTCATTTCCCTGCTGATCAATATATTGGATCGTTGAACATTATGACATACTGAAGGAGGCACTCTTCACTCAACATAATCAATATGTGAGCATGAGCACAATGAGATTTTTGTCAGAATAATTTAGGAGACAAGATGAATTTTAATTCATGCAGAGATATTTGTCCTGGCTTTGGTACTTAAACATTATAAAAACTCAAGGTTATCTTAAAGGGTAGTTCCACTCACAGAATATGTTTCAGTAATGACCACTCAATTTCAAAGTATCACAGTTATTGATTTTGTAATTAATCTGCTACATATCATTCCTCTTTTTTTTTTTTACTTTTTAGATAAAGAAGTTACAATTTGCCCTTTTGTTTTTATAAATACATTTGTCTCCCCCCATCTCACTCAGAGATAAGTGAAACATTTTTCTGCTAGCCCATCCTTTTTTGCCACACTAGTCATTGAAGTTATATGTTATCTGGAATTTGCACTGGAGGTGCAGGGCTGTCTCTTTCACTCCAATCCTGATAGGACGACAATACCTGCTGAGAAAACTAAATTGTAATTGTCACATTTCTGTAGAGTTTAGCATTATTTTCTCTTGTGTAAAACAGGTGTTGGGCATTATGGCTTGCATTTGAACTTGTGCAAAATTAATTATGTGTAAGTTTTCAATTTTTTGAAGCCCTAGTATGTAGCGACTGTAGGTATGAATTACTTACAGCTTGTGGTATAACAACACTGCTGCTGTATAAAGTTTTCTGAGTACACTTGTTTGGTGATCGACCCGAATTATGACAGCTCTAACAAGTTCCAATTTATTAGCCTTTTCTGTCTTCCTTTGTGGTTTGAGCGGGATGCTTGGTATTACTATGCACTCCCCTGAGACTCATTATGTCTGAGGAACTGGAGGACATAAAATAATGGTTTCACTGGGGACAGGATTCTCACCAGAAACACAGTTTTGGAATGTAAAGCTTCCACCCTTGCGTACGTGTTGTTAACGTCTTCTATTGTTTTGTTAAGGTGCTGGGCAGTTGCAGTGTGGACACTGCAATGGCAAGTGTGTATTCATGGTCACACCCTTCAAATGTGCTACATTGACTGTTGTCATGGATATCCAAATGTGGCTAAGGCTGACTTCATAGTTTTGTGTAATTCAAAATTAAATGATTCTCATTTATTAATGGGATTGATTGGAAGCCTGCATGCCACCTGTGGATTTTAATGGAGGGCATTTGAAAGTGAGCATTGTGTTATTGTGCAGAGCACAGCCAGAAATGCACTGTAGGTGTTTTGAATGTGCTCACACTCCTGCTAATATTGAGAAAGCACAATGAATCAGACCCCAGCTAGTTATGTGTTTTTTTCATTCTGATTAAAACCAAGTCGATTGAAGATCTCAGGTCAACTGTTTGCATGGGATTCGAACAGCTGTTTGTCATGCGCAGTGATGAATACGTCATGCATTCGTCTTTATCAACGGTTATCACTTTGGCATGTGTTTGATCAGCTCCCTGAAGATGGCTGTCTGTTGTCTGTTCAGCACAGTATTTGCCATTATTGTTTTGCTCTTAATGAAGCAACAGCTTGATAACAACGCATGCTTACTCCCACTGGACTCAATGAAGGGGAGAAGGCGAGCACAAGAAGGCCTTTTTTTGGGTACTTGTTTGAATAGAGTATTTATTTTCCTGCTGTGTAGGTGTCAAATAATATTCAGCTCTTTAAGAGTTCGTATTAAAAACAAAAGGTCTTTCTCAATCTGTGTTCTTCTATGTACTCATGTTCTCATGTTCTTGCAGACTTGTGAATCATCGTCAGTCCCAGCCCAAGTACTGTTCCAATTCAAAGTACACATTTAGCCAAGTACGTATCAAATATCTGGAGGTGTTCTCACTCTACCCGTTTTATCGAGGATACATTGAGAGCTGATTTTGGTCGACTTGGGCCAGTGTCCCAGAAGGCACTGTGCGACAACCAGCAGCAATGGCGGAGATTTTGAGCCCGGCTCAAAGCTGTAACAATTTTTGTCCTAGTACTAGTACTATTTTTCAGAGATGTGAGGACCCACCTGCCGGGTTAGACCAGCGGTCATCTCAGCAGCTTGCTGGTCAGCTCCTGAGATGATCAGCCAGTCAATGTACGCCATCAGCCCGGGAGAACAATCCTATCTCACCAAGCCCTTTGGCAATTTACCGCTGGCTCTGTTGTCTGTAGTGTTTTGATATGATAAAATTCCTTGTAGAGGATGAAATTTGATCTCTAGTTTGTCTGAGACGATGAAGCTGAATACATAAGAAATACATGATTAGTTGGACAGTTTTTACAACAGCACTGTCTCTGTGGACTAGTTTTTAAGTGGAGTAATTTTTAATATACATTACAGATTGAATATCAAGTGTATCTTTTACTACACTCACTTTCATTTCCATTTTTCTTTCCTTTGTGGACCTTTGAGTTGAGTTTACTTTGTCACAGTACAGTCAGCTACAGTTTTATTGAAGTGTTATTACCAGTGCCAAACTGATCAGCTGATATTAGCAAGCATTGCTGCTCCAATTGCAAATAGTCCTTCCGTCCTCAGGAGTCTGGACTTCTGAGTTGAACTTCCTAAGTTCAAAATCTCAATACAATGAATTCTTGGGAAATGGGGAAACGTGTGCAGAAAGAAGGCATCTAGAAAGTGATCAGGTTAAATTGTTTACATGGTAATTTTTTTTTATAGGTTTATGAAATGGTTTAAACTACCCCTGTTTATTCTGATTAAGGTGTTTATATGTTTGGGCTTATAAACCGATTCTAATCAGAATATTGGGCCATGTGAACATACCTAGTCTTTGTATCAACAATAGCACGATAAAGTAGTGCCATAGCTCCCACTAAGTGAGCTGGAGGGGTTTTGGGGAGGACATTGACAGAACTGCAAAACCTGCATGAGATAGTGAAAAACAATCACACAGTTAGCACAGCACTGAATTCTGGCACTGTATTGTTATCTGTAATTGTAATGACCTTACCTGAAATGTGTTGTTCTGAGACGTGCAAGGAGGAGTGGTGACTCATCTAGTTTGCATTTTCTGTAACTGTGCTTATCTCAAAGCGTCTCTATTCTGCATCATAGTTCGTACCTTCCTGTCTTCCGTCTCTGCCTCTGTATCTGCGGATTAGTAAACCTTTGCTGTTGCTGATTCATACTTTGCCCAGTACAACACAATCCACAGCTCAGACTATTTTCGTCGGAAAATGGTAATTTCCTGGTATGATGTCAGTTAATCGTATATAATAACATCCTATTATCTGACACAAGTGCACATTAATACCTGTACTGCATCTTATTATCTACCTTAAAAAACTGGGGGCGTTCTGTATTTGTTTTTAGCTGTTGTATCAGTGTTAGCTTTAATTGACCTCTCACAGCTGGTTTGAATAGCTTTGTTTTCAAAATTCTCCTCATAAAAGAGCTGTTATTTCAGTGATTATTGGGTGCCTCAGAATACAGTAATTATTAAAATAATGTGGCACCGCACTTACAATATCCTCTTTGCATTTTACAAATGAAGTAGCCAGATAATTTATGTACCCCAGAAAACCAAGGGAATCTGTTTCTCTCTCACTCTGCCCTCATGTCTACCTCATCTCCCTCTTCGTTTCATCTCCATCTTACTCTCTTTCTCTCTGCCTCTCTCTCATATCCGCCGATAAAGTCTATTAGGAGTCTATTTGAAACTGATGGTTTTGTGGCTGAGCTAGCATTCCCAAATGGCTGGTTTTAGGCTATATGTTCCCCAGATGTAGTCTCTTGATAATGCCACGATTGTCAAGATTCTCTTGAAAGAGATTCCCTGTTTCGCTGTTTACTCTGCACTCTGATTCCATATGGTAACTGTGAAGTCCAGTCAACAGCATGCTAAGCTGTTGTTGCATCAGTGTAAGAGTCTCCATATGTCAATGTAGCGCAGCTGCCCAGAGCCGAAGGAGATGCGTTTCTCTTCAGTGGGTCGTGGGAAGGCTCTCTGCATACAAGTCAATGTCTCACTCACTCTGCTTAGTCAGGCCTAACACGCCTGAGGCAGATCACTCCCTGCCTGCATATAAATTAAAGCAGATAGCCTTGTCCATGCTTTATTATCTGCTGTGCTGGTGAGTGCTGTTTCAAACTTCTCACTGAGAGGCGATGCTTATTTCACAGAGGCTAATGACGAGAGCTTTGACCTCATTCGCATGCTTCAAGCTGGGGATGAGTGACGACCACCGTCATGAATTTGTAGGAAGCAGCGCAAATGAATGATCAGTGATTCATTGCCATTCTGCTTTTGCCAGGCTTTTATTACAGCTCTAAAGCAACACCTTTGTTTACAGTCAGTACATAAGGTGCTCGGTACATGTGTGTGCCACATTATGAAAAGATTGAACAAATTGTGACTCACACCGCTTCATGGATCTTACCAAAGGCTGTGTTTTGCTACCAAGATTTTTTTTGTGGGTCGTGTCTTCACCCAGAACATGATTGCTGGCTTAGTCATTTCGCAATTAGCACATATACTGTATACCAGCATCCTGTGTACAATGTGGCCCATATGTATTTGGATGGTGACACATTTTCAGCTGTTTTTTCGCTACTCCAGCATATTGCATTTGAAATAAAACAATAACCATGAGGTGAAAGTGCTGACCTTCATCTTTAAGGGTGTTTGAGGATGTTCATCTCTGTATTGTGTGAACAGTGTAGGTGGCCTTTTTATACACAGTGCCTTGATTTTAGGACAATGCAAGTGCAAGTTGCAATGCAATGCAAAAATTTAAAGCCATGTCAGTCAGACAGACTGAAGGTCAAATCCCCCAAAATAAGTAAGAAGTTAATATGGCTGCAGTATAGCCCACCACCAAGGAAGATACAAAGTGATTAGTCATATCTATAGAGAGGTTAGTTATGTCAGTCATTGACTTACAAGGATTTGATTGAAATTTTTATCTGTAAAAACCTGGAAAGATGAGCCAGAGTAATTGAAAACACCAAAGTCAGGGACTTAAACCTCTGAGTCGTTGTTTGATTTAAGATTCACTGAGGTCAGATTTACAAGGACAGACTTTGCTGGTGGCTTAGATCAAACTAACAGAGGTCTAAATTCATCTTTCAATTTCTTGACTTTCTTAAGTAGGACCAATTTGTTATGAATTCTGGGTAAATCAAGACTTAAAAATAAAAAAACATGGTCGACCAAGCAGCTGCATCAAACCACTCCACTCTCTTTCAATCCAGCAGAAAGTGTTTGCCTTCTGGATGAATTCAGTTACAAGCACATTTTACTAGGAACAAAAAACTTCCTGTACCTGCAGCATAGCTGAGATGCTGTGGCTTCTTAACCTGGCATGGCTTCGTACCGCTGTTTACTGCTCAGTCAGCATCAGGATAGTTAACTTGCACAAACAAACATGACAGATGATGTCCTCACTGCTGTATATTTCTAACCTGTTACTATAGTCTGTGAAAACTCTCTTTGGTTTGAGGTAAATTCGAGGTTTGAGGTAACAGACTTCATTGCAGTTTGTCCAGCAGAGAGCACAGGGAAATGCCCTGCTTTGTATTGTCATTAAAAAAATGTAAGGGATCCATATAAAGGTTGGTTGTTTTATGTAAAAAAAATACTATAGGCTCATTTTTGGTATTGGATTTTTTTAAACGCTCAAATATCAATATCAGTATCAGCCTCAGAAATCTGGTATCTTTATGAATCAAGCCCTTAGAGAACAGAGTCACCACAACATGTGTCACTGTCCAAATAGACTTTGCTGTGTTCGTCCAGCTCATTCTTTTACATTTCTCTAAATTTTTAACAGCAGTTATTTTGGATGCAAGTGTTTGTGTGTCTCTGTGTGTTCTACAACAGCAGCGTCTTATCTGCTCAATGCATTTCTTGAGTCTGTGTTTGGGTTTGCTAATCTAAATTGCTAGTGGAGAAGCTAATACAAGGGTTTAAGATGCAGAATAGAGAATCAGCCTAGGCTCTTTCATTATCCTGATGAACTCATTATGGGTCTGATAATTGTCCTCAGTTGGCACAACTGATTGGATGCCTTTGGCAAGTGATATTGCACCATGAGTTTATTTTCTATATTTCAGTTATGTGTTAATATAAGAAACACTGTATGATTATGTAACTACACCAGCCACTGTTATTGGCACAGTAAGTCTAATTCCCAACCAATCTAATTGCCATTTTGTCATTGTAGATGCTGTTGTGATTACAGTTTCATAAGGGCTGATTTCATCTCTTAGATCGTCTTCCCTTCTCTCAACATGAATTATTAAAACAGTAAAGAACAATGATGAAATTAGTTGAACCACAGAAATGCAACATGTGACAAGATTAGCTAGATCCATGGGAATCTGCCCACATGAAGTTTGGGAACAACAGTTGTGCTAGTGATTCAAATTGAGGATTTTCAGGACAGACAACACATGGAAGGGTTAAGAGTGCTTCACACTGGTTTGGACAGACTTCTGTCTGCTGAATAAACTCTTGAAGGAAACAGGAAAAAAAAACTAGCTTTGAAATCAGGGGGAAATAAGTTTCTGTGGTTGTGTCTGGAATGGAAAGGGAGTGAAGAAAAAGAGTTACAGGAAGGCTGTGCTTGCATACAGATTCTTCTGCTGTATTACTCACTGGTATGCATTTCTTTTGAGACCCCTGTTGTTTTTTTCATGTGTTATCGGAGGTGTTTCTGCTTGAGATGGTGTCTGAGCAGGGGCAATGTTCACTTAGACTGCTGCTCCCCCTAATTTGCCAGGTTAGGTCCGTCCTCATTTAGACTTGTCACAGACTATCTTTGCTCTAGTTCTTTCTAAAGAGGATTTCACTCAAACTCATGTCTTCCACCTCCTTCACCCACAGCCCACACCCAATCTCATTTACCAGCCCAATTTCCTTTCTCGTCTGCAAAACGGAGCCAATGTGAGAAATACATGCTCTTGTC
Source organism: Seriola dumerili (assembly GCF_002260705.1). Lineage (NCBI taxonomy): Eukaryota > Metazoa > Chordata > Actinopteri > Carangiformes > Carangidae > Seriola > Seriola dumerili. Next base: position 5,811,735 of record NW_019174546.1, on the reverse strand, counting down.
TCTTGTAAATGTGAGGGCCCGTTCACTGACATGTTTGGCACATGAAGGCAGTGGCTGGCCTCACACCAAACCATCACTGTGAACACTGCATGTGATAATGTTGCAAGAACATTAATCCTGGTTCCATTCTAAAAATATGCTGTACAATACTGCGTGTTTAAGTGTGATCCGGGAGACGTTTTATCATGGTTACATCTTTGATACTCTGCACTCTCGGCTGTGGTGTTTTTGTACTGCGTTTCCTAGACAATTAGTATCACCAATAATGTGATGTGGTTTTCCTTTTGTCTGCTCTGTTTAGACACGGTGGTTATTGCTGTTTATGCAAAGTGCTGAGTACTTCTTATTATGTACTTCAAACAGTTGCTGCTAGTAGTGCAACATCTGTCACATGCTGTGCAACAGAGGATTTTTCCCTGGAACACCTACTTGTTTAGAAAGCTGTGTTTTGTGACCTGTGTAAAAACAATCAACAAACTATTATCCAGGGATATTAGCAGGGGTGTGTATTTTAAGAATCATGGCCATCTAAAATAGAAAATAAAAATCATGAAGTCTTGCTAAAACTCTAAAATCGCAGTACTGAACTTCATAATTCTGAAGTTCAGCATCTCCCTTCCAGGCTTGGTGAAAGTCCCACACGCCATAGGCATGTTCTGGCAGAATGGTGCTCGGCTTGTTCAAGGGGGTGAGAAACAGCTCCCTCAGCCAGCAGGATAACATTCTCCTCCCCTCCAGTCTCACAAAACCGCCTCCTGCCAAGAGCCTCCTACTGCACTGCCACCTGGTCTTCTGTTGTAAGTCTAATCCCAGCCAGAGACCCATCCATAAGGCAGCCAGGTTTCCTTATGAAGCTGTAGTCCCACCATCAGACCTCAGCAAGGACCCTGGCAACGACTTGTATGAATAACTGAGCGTCAGTGCCAAGTGTTTAGCTAATCTTCTTTGTTTAGGTGTGATTGAATTATAGGATCGAATAAGCAGAAAATTAATTGTTGACTTTTAATATCATCCTTGCAAATGTGTTGGCCAATTAAGGTAGTCATTGATAGAGAGCATTGCACTTATTGACACAAACAACATTTTAAATCAAAAGCTCTGTGTGACATGATTCTAAAATCAGAGATCCAATAGTGAAAAATTCATGAGTCAAAATAAAAGAAGGGACATTTGTGTTGATAAAACAACTTTCTATGGTTTCCAGAAATGGCAAAGACATTTAACTCAATTGCATGCTTTTGATACAGGAGACCAGAGCCACATGGGGACCCAGACATTTAGTTATTCAGTATAAGCAGGGTTGAGGCTGACCTTTTTAAATGGAATTTTCTCTAAGAGCAGTCGCCAGTGACCAAATTTAAGTCTTCAGTCTTGTAGATGTAAACTCTGACATTCAGAGCCCCTATGTTTATCTCACTGATTCAGCAAACGTCAAGCACCAAGGCGTTACAAGCAAATTCCCTGCTCTCCTCCCCACCGCCTACCATTTTTTTCCTTTTTTTTTTTTTTAGGGGTGTGTGAATGGTGAATACAAATTATATGTGATATTTAAACAGCCATAACATTTGCCTAAATCAAACAGTCATTGCCCAAAGCAGGATGCCTTCAACGGCAGAATGTTAAAAGCGTGCTGTTGATTAGTGTTTGTGATTTGCCCTGCTGTCTTTGGTGAAAATACAGCACATTAGCCGTATGCTTAGAGGTGACAAGGCTGCTGTCAGGGGCTTCAGCACAAACTCCTGTCCTGCCAACTGTTGCTGAAGATTTTCTATCAATTTATTCGGAGAGAATCTAATTTAAAGCAAAATTAGCCATTTGAACTTGTTGTGACTGAAGTTAGTGAATGTCTATTAACTTAGTAATCAAAGTGGTTATTAATTACTGTAATGAAATTGCCCATCCACAGTCATTCAGTCATGGCAGACAAAACCTAACATGACCTAAATGTTGTTGAAATAAAGCTCACAGTAAAAGGAGTAGGAGGAGGAATCTTTGGTAATCTCATTATTAAATTTGATTTTGATCCTTGGTGTCATTATTCAATTCTCCAGTTCACTGTGTGACAAATCATTCACTCATGTTTTCAGTCCATTGAAGTGGAATATGAAACATATCTGGCAGTTAAGATAACTGCTGTTGGTCAAGGTCGCAGTCTGACTAAACAAATGAAGCAGAAATATGAGTTGTGAGAATGAAACTCTTTGATTAGAAAATGTTAACTGTGACTAACTGGAAACATGTCACAGTCTTCGCAAGAGAGCTCAATGTGCTTTTACCAGTGGTAGAAAGTAACTGAGTACATTCCTCAGGTACTGTACTTTGCAGATTCAGATTGTTAATATGAAATATAATTAACAAATGAATTTACAGGTTATGTATAGGTTACGCTAATCGGCAGCATATAAAGTAGTTAAAATTAGCCCCACCTTTACCAGCTGTAACAACAAAGTGATGCCTCTGCATTAAAGCATCAATAATTACAATCTAATTCTATAGTACATATTATTTTGAAATGGATAATGCATAGTGAGTAGTTTTGTAAAGTATATTTTGATGCTGATGCTTGCTTGAGTAGAATTAGTAATGCATGACCTTGATCTGTAACAGAGTTCTTCTACTTTGTTGTATACTGTATTTAGTTTTATTTAAGTAAAAGATGTGGTAATTCTTCCACCACTGGCTTTTACTGACATTTGCCTTTAGCAGTGAGGAACAGCTCGTCTGTGGCAGTGCCAGTACCGCAGAAAAAAAACAATCATTATCTGCAATACTGTTGAAGGTCTGATGAAATGAAACACACTGCAGACCGAGTTATTTTCTTTGTCCGATCAGTTTCCTGATTGGGGCTCTGTTTCGCCAATGTTCATCTCCAGTGATGTCATAGTATGTTTTTTTTTTTCCAAAAGTTAAATCTGAAGGTGCCCAAACGCTGTTTAGCACATCTCCCGGGAACCGCAGTGCTCTGAAGACACCATTTCCATTCTGTCAACATAGCTTTTAGAAACCATAATGTTATTAACAATGGACAAATTTAAGTTTTGGTGTCTGTGACTTGATCCCATACCCCTATTTCAAAGGCTCATGTTTCTTTTTTCTTATCTGTAAACAGATTTGTTGTAGATTACATTGTCCATCTTCTCTGAGGCAGATATTACTGTGCAGTTCGATGAAGACCTACATGTTACTCCATAGCTTCACTCTGCCAAGTGTCTGTACAAGACAGCATGATGAGTCACATCACACACTGCTCCTCCCAGTGCAGACTCTGTGTGTTATGTTGACCGGAGTGGATCTGCAGATTCATGTCAAGGCAGAAAAATGTGGGGCACACTCAGCTAATTCCTCATGGCTGTGTGCCACTGGGGCTGGCCCGGCCCAGGGAGCACCACGTCTTACTGAGGGAACACAGAATACTATAATCCGTCACAGAGTCACTGTGATCAGCTATCTAGCAGCCTCAGCTGGATCTGAGCACTGAAAGCACACTTCCTTGATTAATGGAGTAGCTGGGTGCCTAATAAAGGTCTTTATGCACCTCACATTTCAAACAAATCGCACCAAATCAGAGTCTTTAGGGATAACAATTCTTTTCCTTTTTTTTTTTTTTTTTTTTTTTTTTTTTTTTTTAGCTATCCCATAGAATGATCACTGTTTTAACACAGGCTGGATTTGTAGGTGAGTCATCTTCTTATACCTTTAATAAGCCCATTAATCTATTAATAATGGTTCTATTTTTACTCCCAAATGTGATTAAATTGCAAACACAACTGCAATGTCGCAGAAATCAATATCTGGCTGAATCCATAGTGCCCCAGGCCTCAGTCATGTATTAAGAAATCAAAGATCAGACTTAGACCACACAAACCCAGGGCTCCTCATTGGATCTGCGTACTGTCATTGTTCACAACCATTGTCAAACAGAAAGCAACATGAGTGAGCAAATGACGAGGCAGCTGCATTGTCCCTTTGTTCCTTACCGAAGCACAAACGTAGTGCATGGAGCTGGTGGGGCTTTTTTTCCTCCAAGTCTCTTGCTATATTGCAGTGTGGACTGGTGTTGGAACATATGTAATTACCTGGGCCTCTGTAGGTGGGATTAGGAACTGAATTAAAATAGTGTGGATGGCAAAAGGGAATACAAAAGCAGAGACAGAACTAAGCATTAGTGATTACATTGGGAGCAGTGGTGATTGCAGCACCACTGTATGTTTGTGTGTGTGTGTATGTTGCGCATGAGTGGCCGTATGAGTGAGGAAAAATGAAAGACAGCTGAATTTTACTGTTATTGCAGTTTGTGCCTTCGGTACACACTCTCATCTGGCTGTGGTGCAGTGGAGATATTTATGTGAGGTTGTGACACGCCCAGATGCAGTAACGGTTGCATCTGTTCTGTTAGCCTGACCTGAGGGTTCGCTCTGTTTACACAGCACCGAGACATACTTTGAGTCAGTGACCCGACTGTGTCAGGAGGCTTTTTGTTTTGATTTCAGGAAGATTCCTCCTACTGTGCAGGGCTGCTTTATGAGTGTGGAGTTTTCATGGTCAAGTGGTAATATTTCATGGGCATTTGCTTGCTAGTAGACAAGATGAACCTTTGATGATTGTGCAAATGCAGACAGATGACTTTGAATAAAATGTGAATATGGTAGTGCCTGTGTATGTTGACAATGATTAAAAAAAACGGAGTGCTTGTCAGTGTACAGTTCAATTCAAGCATCACATTCCCCAAGGTGAGAGTTTCATGGGATTCAAAAGGGCAGAGTGTAGCTGCCTCAGTTGTTGATGGATGAGCAAAGGGATTTAGCTCCCCATAAGCCTTTTTATCAATATAACTTGTATGTGTGTAACCAAATATTTCCACAGTATCAGTCACAGATTTTCACTGGGTTAAAGAGTCAAGTCTATTGCATATTAACTTACTGAATTGCTTTTTCATAGTCAAATGTCAACTCGAGTATATAGGATTCAAGGAGTTGACTTCTCCTATGAGGCCAATTCTTCATCAGTGCATCTCTGCTCACTGCTCTCTGAAGTCAAGGTTTCAAAATTCTTGAGGCCTGCTGAATACACAGTATATGATGTCATAAATAAATATAGTTCACCCATAAGATATACTATGTTCAAAGATTTTCAGTTTTTTCCAGTATGAATTGACCTTAAATGATACAGTGTAAGGCTCAAGGGTGAATTGTGTGTGAGTGTGTTGTTTGCTGCCTCTTTTGCCTCCATTATCTCTTCTTACTAGAATGTGTACGCGCACATATACACACCCACCTGCTTCACACACACACACACACGTGCGGAATATGTTTTTAAAATTTTTTTAGGGGATGGGGTCGTGGTGTGGGTTCAAATTTCCCTCTATCATACATGTGCCCTGCGGCAGTTATGTGCATGGTAAGGCTGTTTCTAATATCAGTGTGGATGTGATGCCTTCAAGGACGTGAAAACACTTGCAAACCACTCAGGGGTGCAATCATATCATAATTAATAGCAGTCAAATCTATTGGACATTCAGCCAGTTGTTTTTCTGAGTTTATTACTAAACTACTATACAGTCTTTTTGGGCCATCTTCCATGCCAGCTTTTTGGCAGGAAGCTCAACTGACTGCTTCACCTTTTGTAGGTTGGTGATGAGTTGCTTTCTGCTTGGTAAAATACTTTGTGTACAGACCAAGGATGAATGAATGTTACACTTCAGACTTTCACATGTTTTAAAGGATGCATTTTTTTGCAACTATAGTAAGAATTATTTTCCCTGCAGCCATATTGCCATCCACAGCCATTGTTTGAGTTAATGTTTTTAATGTGGCAAAATATTTTGTCCGCAGTCTTAAAGGGTGGACGTTTAAAACACTTAACCCAGCAGGGCGCTCAGCTAATTGCGGCCAAACAAAATGATGTACATGCTCAAAGTTGTTACACTTTTGCTGATGTACAAGATGAAGTGGTGATGCACTATCACACACTGGTGGGATGGCTCACGACTGCTGTCAAAGCTCTGATGTAGATGGATGTAGGAACAGGGGTACAGTAAACAGAAAGAGACAAACAGATGGGCAGAGACAGACAAATGTACAGATACTGTCTGTCCTTCAAGAGGAACTTCACCGCTTGTATAAGGAAAAAGTAATAACCAACACCGACAGAACATAAAGGCAGGGGAGTTCGTCGAAAACAGTTTAACCAAAAATAGTCAATGGTATTGAGGCAGTTTGTTAAGAAAGTGACTGCAGATGTCACACCCCTCCTGTAGAAGCAAGATTTTTTTTTTTTTTTAAAGATCTAAGATCTGTTTACGAGGCTGTATGGGTGGAAAGAGGAAGCATTGGGTGAGGGAGTGTTCAGGGTCATGTGTTTCTGTAAAGTGAATACTTGGTGCTTGATGGTGTTGATTTTGACATTTATGATGCTGAAGGTCGATTTTCCAGCAATATAAACTATGAAAACTTACATCTTTACAACCATTATCTGAGAGAGGTAAAAATATTGTGTCTACTCAAATAGCACAGCATGGAAAGTTTATTTCTGGCTATAGGTTACAGTAGTGGACTAGTATAAATATTAAATTATGATGATAATGTAATGTTTAAGTAGTATTATAGTAGAAAGATGTATACAAGAACTCAGAGTACCAAGTAAAGAATAAAATTTTCTCCACTGCTGTTTACATCATGTCTGCATCTGTTAAATTCCCTGAATTGAAGGGCGCTCTCTCGCTGCTGCTACAAATGTCTCTAACTTAAAAGCTTTGTCTGCCTTTTATTCTGTGACATTTTTTTGAAATATAACCAAAATAGATTATACTTCTAAGATGGATGGGAGTGAGATCCATACTTGCGCAATCATGTGACTCAAAAACAAAAAAAAAAAACATGCTTTTTAAAAGATGAAAGGAGTACAATGGATTCACAGGCATGCCAGCCTGTAAGCCAGTCTTTAAGAAGAAGCCTCTCTCTAGATCATTCTCACAGATGTCTCTGTGATACTAATGTATTTATTTTCTCTTGGTGGTTTGAAGCACATCAGGAAATTGGTGTCTCTGGTGGCAGCCAATTTCGTTGCCACTTGTACCTTCTTATTATTCCTCTCTCCTCAGGACAGGTCTGTCTCCTGATCTCACAGACAAAACTGCTGAAGGGGCAGCTTTACATTTTGGTTTAGGATGTTACTGCAGCCTAGTAGATTGTGGATATACAGAGGTTCTGTTGTTATTCTGCTGCCATGGTGTAAGGACATTTTTAAAAGCTTAATAAGTAATACATTTCATTTTGTGTACTTATTACTTTTCTCCTCATCACACCACACTGACAGCTGAGGGAGATTTGCCTGCATGTGCACGTGGATCTTTTAGGCTGATTTTGATAAGTGTGTGAGGGATTATTTCACCTTCTGAGAGTTGTTACTTGTGCACAGAATTTCGAGAAGTAGTTCTGGCAAAATGTGTTGTAATTTCGCTTCCAGGACTCGTTGCATGTCCGTCCTTGTGTCCAGACTTTGTGCTACATGGAGTGCCTTGAATTACTTTCAATAGATAAAATGGGCCTATCAATCAGCCTGAGGCATTCAGCAAGTTTAGATAAAGCGAAGTGGAATATTGACCGAGCCTCTGCGAACATCATAGGTATTAAAACACTTGTGTTCAATCTTTGAACGTCGTCCTTGGCTAAAGGTTCCCTGGTCCCTAAAAATATCACTTGTGTTAGATGAGACGGAGTAATAGTTGTTCAGCTGACACCAAACTGCGTGTAGTCTTACTGAGGTTTGTTTATCCTCTCTAACTAAATGAACAGCTGATAGGGAGGAGGAATGGTGCATTCAGCCTATTATTAATGCATACAGGTTTCACAGGGGCATTATTAACAACCATAGCCAAGGAAAATTTGAAAATAGTATATATTGTTTTTGTCTGCTTAATGGATACTATTTTTAGCACTGATGTTTTCATAGGGATGTTTCGGCACATTTTACTTAATAGCAATTACAATTTGCTTGTTGTCTTGGTTTAAAGCCAAGTGCAAACTATTAACAAGGGTCAAGCTGGATACTCTTATTTTACGAGTACTCATTATACTTAAAACCACATTTTCTAGACACTAATATTGTCCACGTGCTGTACAATAATATAATGCAATGCTGTTGCTCTGTCAGCCTAGCCATCATGATTAAGTTTGGAGTTGGAGAACTGACAATGTAAGACATGCTGTAACAGTAGTAATGCATCCATCGGGACTGAATTGAGGCTAACAAAAATTTTCATAATTAATTTATTTGCTAATTATTTTTTTTAATGAATCGTCAATAAAATTCCCATCATAGTGTCCCATAGCCTAAGCTGAGTTTTCAAATGGATTTTCTTGTTCAACCAACAGTCCAAAACCAAAAAAATACTTGGTGCACTATCATTGAAAACTAAGAAAAGTGTAAAATATTCACATCGGGAAAGTAGAACTAGTACTTGCAGATTAAATTTCTGTTGATGGACTAAGCAATTAATCATTTCAGTTATAGACTAGTTGCTGTTTTGTTTTCGTACCATTATTGAGTCTCTTGAGTCTGATGAACCTGTTAAAAATGTTCTGTTTGGTACTTTATATATTCCACATTAATAACCTGTTGGGTAGATGTCATTCTGTTGTGGGAGTGCAGCAGTGGAGAGGGGAGGAGGGCTGCAGAACTCCGCTTCTTGTGATTTATTTACATCAGTTGTGCTGTGTTTTTGCCAGACAGTCACCTGCTGTTTTTCTCTGGACACAATCACAAGCAGTGGAGCATGGCCGCCTTATACAGATAGAGATATGACTGTTATCTACTCCACTGGGGATGGGATTATTAACCAAAGAAGGGCTGCATTAATTAATTATCACTCACTTCATTATACTTTTGATGATAGGGTAAAGTTTCAGCAGAGAAGTTTCACAGTGCACGAGGTCAACTAATTCTGTTTTAGGCCAGAGAGAAAAGGGCCAGGCAGAAAACCCAGGGGAACATAAGAGGGGAAATGAGGAATGATCTTTCAGTCCTCAAGATCATGTCACGATCTTTTGACTGTTTGGAGCTTTGGACAATGTTGAAAGGTCAAATTCAGCTGGTGTACATTCAAGACAAGACCTGGAAGAGCAAGTAAATGTTTGTGTATACACACAGACTGACAGTGACACACAGAAACACATTCCCATGCATGCACTTATCCACCCACTCGTTTGTACACACAGAGATACACACAAATACACAACGCAATGCAGCCTCCCACACACATATGCACGCAGCATAGAAATCATATCACACACACACACACACACACACACACACACACACACACACACACACACACACACACACACACACACACACACACAATGAAACATGTCACGTCCTGAGCATTGTGTTAAAATCCAACCTGTCTTTTAAGTCTGCATCAGAGAGCGTTTTGAACCTTCACTTTTTTTCCCTTGGAGTTAGAAGGAAGCTCGACTGGTCTTAGTAAAAAAAGAGGGAAGTAATTTAGCATTCAGGCCTGTACTGTCATTATCTCCTTTAATTATTTTATGACGCCATGTTGGTGTTCATGTATGTGTGTGCATGTATATGCATGACTGACAGAAGGTGAGGGATGTATGCTATAAACCCCTCGATATTTGAAGTTGGTGAAAATTTGAGCCCAGCTCAATAGAATGAACTCAGACCTGCTTAGGGAGCATTTTGTGTGTATCTTGTGAGAAGGATAAGGATTTTCCTGTGGAACAGTAGCATAATAACAGAGTGTCTTGGTGAACTGCCGTTATTATTCAACTGGTTTTGATAAAAGTCTCTATGCTCAGGGACATCATACTCCTACGTATTCCCATAGTCGGTTTGAATGGCAGTGTCTTATATTTAAAGCTTTTATGTAGCATATTAAGATACATAACTGACGAAAACAATACGTCTTGATTTAGTTGATTTGTTAAATGGTACTCAATAACAGGTCCCAGCTGACTACCTTTGTACTGAACATGAAGCAACTGGCATCTTATTCTGATTGTCCTCCATTTATCATTTTGCTGCTTGTGCTATGCATTGACAGAAGGTGGGCCTTGATGAATCAGAGATCAGGATGGATTTTTTGCTTCTTGTTCTCAGTGGTAAATATTGATACTGACTAAATTCAAATATTCTGAAGATGTTTTGTTTGGGAACAAATGGTCGTGGGAAAGCACAAGGCGTCTAGCAAAAAATAGAATATTTTTTATTACAGTCACAATTGGCATTAATGGTATGTGTTGGCAGTCTTTTTCCTGGTACAGCTGGATGATGTTGGTACTTTGAGATTTTGATTGGTGCAACATCTGTGTGGGTGGGCACTATAAAAAAAAAAAAAAAAGTTTGTGATATTATTTAAATTCCTACAGCTACAGAGGTACTTACCCAACTGGCAGCCAACATTGCTAATCGTTGATTAGCCCCCTCTGTGATTTTAACACTCCCAGTGTTACTCTGTGATTGAATGTTACGGCATCATGAGTCACATCTGGGTTCAGTGGACTGCACTACCCATGGCTGTGAGTTTTGACGATCTGGTCATTTGCCGTCACCACAATTGCCCAAGAAAAGCAGCCGCTTCTCAATCCCAACTCCACCAGTCACTGTTTAGGGAAAACTGCTTTGAATGCTGACACATTAAACATTTATGGTGTTACTTTGTAGATATGAAAATACATTTGGCAATGATAGCAATGCTGTTGGACTTTTAAAGCAGTGTGGATGGTTTGGCAGAGGCATATTTTCATTTTTTGACTTCTCTGAGCAACTCCAGCTCTCAGTTGTCAACTGCTTCCATGAGAAATGCCTCAAAGGCCCAGGGCTTAGACAGTGTTTTCACAGATATGTCTAAATGGTTTTTATCCTCTTTTAAAAATTTACTGTAGTATCATTATAGTCAAATTTTCTTGCACAAAAATTGAGGCGAATTCCAATATCATTTCAACTTTAAGGCTATAGGCAGACAAGAATAAATAAATAAACTATGTCAAAATAAAATCTGAAATCACTTTGGAACTGTTGTTAAAGTTTGAGCGGAGCAGAGCGGCAGCCTGATCTACTTTTTGAGGCCCCTCAGACATTTTGGGATTTTCAAACATGTTTGATTTTGTCAGAGCAAAACCTACAATGCTCTTGCACTGTGAGACAACACTTGAAAAGGAGAACGGTGGGCAGCACTTGGGAGTGAAAACTTGCTCTGCAGTGGTGCGAACATCAGAACAGGAACAGTTTAGCCTGCTGGTTTGATTGGACTTCATTATTTTGGCTTTATAATTTACCTCCAGCTCTCAGCAAAACAAACAGCATATGCAGCTCACGTCTCCTTAACCAATCTATCCTCCACATTTGGCATGAATCCCTCTACTTTCCCTTATTGTGTCTTTTTTTTCTTCCCAAATCAGTGCACACACAGTTGCTGCTGTGAGCTGCTTCCTCCTCAAGCTGCATTTCAGCTCAGTGTGGCGAAAAACAGTCACATTTTGTATTATTTTCACATTGTGCAGTGTATCAAGTTCCTTCACAACTAGATCCAAGTAGCGTACATAGACATATTTTGTTACCCAGTTTAGTGAAGCTACGAGCTCATTTATGTTGCGTGTAGTTTGCTTTCAGGTTCATTTGAAACTGTAGACTTGTGTTTGCGTTTGTTTAAGATTTCCACATTCTGTTGCATCAGCTGACCCCACATTGGCATTCCCAGTGCTGAAAGAACTGACAGCTGTATTTCTTACTTCTGTTTTTCAGTATTTTTTCTTCACCAGATCATCATCATAGATCCGTGCAAATCGTCTCGGTTCAGTGCACGAAAGCCTGTTGGAAGCAAACCAGGTTCTTCCATTCTCTCCTCCTTTTCATCCCTTCCCTCACTGGACATTTAGTTTTTCCCCTTCAGAGTGTACCTAGCTGTTTAAGCATGGATTAAGCACGGAAAGGAAGTGCACCCAGTGGTATCAGTAGGGAATCTGAAGATTTTATTTTTTTATTTCTGCACTCAAAATGTGCTCCAACCCAAGGCTCATTTGTTGATATTTTGTCGCATTTTGACACCGTCTCCAAAGTTTTCCCCAAGGGACTCAAAGCTGGAGTTCCCTGTGGCGTGGTGTTTGATTGATGCAGCCTCTCTCCATCTATGTGATGTGTTCACCGATGCGGTGTTGATGGAGTGAGATACCCCTGCTGAAGCTGATCTAGTGAGCAGCTGGCCCGTGTTCCCCGCTCACACAGTTGTTTCGCAGTTGTTTCCCCATCACATTTTTCCTCCTCATTATGACTTGTAGGGTTTTTTGTTCGGTAGCTTGGCTTCAGGGAAATAGTGGGAATTACTAAGCCATTTTCCACTTCACGTTAGTGTTTTTGACGTTGCACCACTAGAATTTAGATTCACACTAAAGAAAGTGAGAGATTGCAAAGAATTAAGATTTTAGTCTTTTCTTCAACCATTGTTATTACTGGATTTGACATGTTGATGAATGCAAAATGACAGTTTGTAGTTTTGGGTTCAAACAGCAAGATCCATTTTGTATCCACTTTTGCAGTTGGCAAAATACCCACACATTTGCAACAAAGCTAAATAATCTCTTATTGAAGCTGTTATCTGTCATCTCTCTTTTATTGGCAAAGAGTAATGTTGAAAACATCTACATAGCAGGCTTCTCATTTTCAGCCAGCACTGACCGGTGCTTTTGCCGATTAAAATGACAAACATCACTGGTGGCACATTATTATTGGCTGTAGTTCATTAAAGTTAATTCCATTTCAGCTACGATGATAGCTGGTGTCTGTAGCCAGAGATTGTTTGCGAGAGAAATGAAACATTGCTTTGTAACATTGCTGTACGACCAAAAGTGGACTGTGTGTTTTTGAAGTTCAACAAGACCAACAGAAAGGAAACTCTTTTCTACAAAGTCACGTCAATTTCAGAACAATCTCGCAGTTAAACTCTTTTATGTCAATACTTTAAGCTTGTTGCCTGGATAGTGCTCCATAGGGACCTCCAGTAGCTTGTGAAAAATGAGGTTTTAAAGTAGGTAGGTTACCCCAGCGTTGGATACATGTTCTATCAGCGTATCATATTCAATACTATTCATCTGATTTTCAGGTTGTTGCTACAGGTTGTTACTACATAAACCATCACTAGGGCTGAACTTTACCAATATTGCAAATGGGATTTAATATGCAATTATTTTTTTTAAGTTCCTTATCTTCTGTATTATTCAACGAACACAAGCAATAAATCATTCTATATTATGACTAACACAATATTAGATAGATTAAACTTAAACTATTCTTTCCTGTAGGCCAGGCCTCTATGTCATGATGAAAGTAGATGATGCATGATGCATACTTCAATCACAGTGGTATATTGACTGATTTGTTTAACTTACAGCCTTGTAAGCATGTGAAATTGTCCATCGTTATGCAGACATGGTTCTCTTCATGGAGATCCCAGCTGGCAAGCCCTTCTCTTTAGCCGCCTGCAATGTTTTCCCCTGTGTGGTCGTCTGGGAAGTAGGCAGTTTGAAGGTAGCGAGCTTTGAGGTCGAAGTCTTCATTAATGAAATGCACCGTAAAACTCTGATAGGGCTCCGCTGTATGGCTTGACTACAGGTCAGTTGTAGTAGCGAAAAACTCCACTGTTTTCAGCTCCGCTGTGACTCTCAGCTTGCATTTTTTTATATAGCTCCGGTATGGCAACCTGGTTAAAATATGTGCGGAAGGACATGCAGTACCACTTATCCAGTATATTAATCAAAGCTGTAAACCCAGGCTTGGTCACCGTGCTGAGAGGCATCATATCCTTCCCTATGAACTCTGTTATTAACTGAGTAGTTTCCCTGTGCCGTTTTGAATTACATTCATATGGAGTTATGCTTTCAAACATTTCGGTCAGTGATCCTTGTCGGGTGGTGTTTGGCTTACTTGACACTAGGGGTGGGCATGATTAATCGATGATCGATAATTGATTAAGAATTTTGTCGACCACGTGGAATCGGCTCGATCTAACGTGTCTATCAACAAGGTTGTGTTGTGTAGTGTGTCTTGAAGCAATGCAATGAATTTCACTACGTGGCAGCAACCAGCCGGGGCGCAATTTAAATTTTCAACAGAGAAAAATGAATACTCAGCTTCTAGCGCATGGGCTGCCGTAGGCATCGCAAGTAAACATGAAGAGAGCAAGGCGAAGTTTGGTGTGGGAACATTTCAAGCTAAAAAATAACGAAGCTCATTGTAAACATTGTTCCTTGTTATTTGTGAAGAGGTTTGGCTCAGAGCATCAGGCTCCGCTGCCATTAGGAGCGCCACATGTCTTTTTTGTTATGTTTAATAGTTCAACAATTAAACTTTAACTGCCTTGTTTTAAGAGGATTGTTGTTGGACTATAATTTCTTCTTGGAATAAAGATATCATAAAAAAGACACTTTCTTTCGTATTTTCTGCCATAGGCATTTTTTTATATAAAAAATAATAATGAATCAATAATCGATCATTCATTTCACCAATGATCGAATGAGGAAATTTCTTCAAGTGCCCATCCCTACTTGACACACTGGTGGTCGGCATTTTAGCCACGCAACTATCGTACATGGCTTTGTGGTGTTTTGTGTGATACAGGTTAGTAGTGTTGCCCTGGGAGGTGGCAACGGTACCAAGGCAGGTACTGCACAATACCTGACGCTGTGCAGCATCTTCTTATTTAAAGCCAAAACAGTTCCACACAACCAACGTACCGCTCCTCTTAGACACTAAGGTTTCTGCAGTGCCAGGCTCTCTCGAGCCAGAGGCCATTGTACAACAGGTCAAAGTGTAGCCTGCCAAGTTGTTGCTTCCTCTTTTAGCCGACTGCTCTATGCTCGCTTGCATGTCACGTGACCAGAGTGTAATCACAGCCTTTGCGGTTAGAAAATCGCATTTTATCATATCGCGATATTATCGCAAAAGCGATTAATCGTTCAGCCCTAGCTACCACTGAAAACTGCAGTGTTTCTGCCTAAACACCACTCCTATGGGTGTGATTATTGTTATTTAACAATAATGAACATCAGACCAGCTTTGCTAATGTGTAAAGGTTTGTGCAGACCAGCTGCACAGTCTCTGGAGCCACTATGAGCAGGCTGGTGTTGTGCAGTGAGAAATAGAGGTACCTGCTGTACACTGCTGTAGAGACGCCTCCGTAGGGAGGGCTCATTTCATGCCTTACTGACATCTGTCTACAGGAGATACATCTACTTATTTTAAGCAGAAACAGTCACCCCAACCCTGTGCCAGCTACCAGACCATAACCTGACTCTCTGAATCAGTGCTTGTACTGTGCCCTTTACTGGCAGGTCATCTTTTACAGGAATACAGATTTAAAGCATACAGTATGTTAGAGAAAAGCGCTTCTCCTTGGCTGAAGAGGTCATGTTTGTACAGTCAAGATGTGGTTGGTATTATGCAATTTCTACATTGTTTTAGCAGCATATATTCATAAAATATATTTTGCTTCCAGTAATACTTCAAAAGGAGGATTCAACTTAAAATTTGCAGGTGGAAAAGGTGTTCTCTGTAAGAATGGTTTTGTTCAGTGATCATTTAATGCTTGAAAATTCCTCAGCTCAGGAACTCATTAACTTATAATAAGTTTCAGTTGAACCTCACAGTGACAGTTTAGTCACATTTGTGACCATGAACATCCTGGAAAAACAGCACTATCTTTTTATGCGATGTGAAACTGCTCCTTTGGCTTTACATGACGTTGACTTTGAAGACTTGGCCAATGTTTGTTTGAATTTGCATCCAAATGAGCTTCATGCCATGGTTGGACTATCTGTTCTAACCAGAAAATGTACTCAACACTAGAAAATCATCCCAGGTACTGTTGGGCCACCTTCTGTTTTTTTGCATTTCATTCTGTATAGAGCAACGGATGGGCGTGACATTGCAAAATCTGCTTGTTCCTCGCTATGGTATTCACCAGTGAATGTTAGCATAATGGATACAAACTCCTCTATCCTGGGGGTAAAGAAAACACTATTACAGTTCGGAGTTCCTTTTTAAGATGGAAAATCAGGGGATTGGACTGCTGTTATTCAGTTGAATTTTGCAACTACTTCAGAGACAGTTCTATGAAACTGATTTGACTAAAATTATGACTTAAAAGTTTAAATGTAAGTTTAAAGTGCAATGTCTAATGTCTCAAACTGTTCTCCCAATTTTCATGCTTAATAATGCTTACAGTACAAAATATATATAATAATTCAGACCATGTCTTGCAGAAGTTTAGAGACTCAGTTTTGCATGCTGGAATTTCTGACTCTGTTTTAACTGGTGAAAGATCTGAAGCTCTGAAAAAAATGAACTCAAGACAACCCAAAACATGCAGGGAGAAACTGCTGCCTTCTTTAACACACATGGTCTCACCTCATAGCAGTGAGCATTAGATAGGTGCAACATTTTGTTTTGCACCTTCTTACCCTACTTTCAGTATTTTGATACTTTATAATCAAGTTTGTTTTGTATCATTGGTATTTGTTGAATCAGAACTTGAGCCAATGTTAAAAAAGATTTGTTTAAACAATATTATATTACTTTTATAAGAAATGTTTTTAATATTACTTTAATCTTAAAATTGCATATGTTTCTATATTATATATTAAACCACCCCCACCCTCTAATTCATTGCACATCAGTGCAGTGAGAGAGACAAGTAAATAAAATTTGATCAAAACTTAAAAATAAACACACAGTTTTAGGTTCTGTAACAACTCTGGATATAACAGAGACTCGGACGCAGAGAAATGTTCAGGAGATGATGAAAAGTTCAAATTGCCAAGGTCTTTTCTGCATAGCAAGGTGGTCATACACAGGCAGTCAGTCCAGAACAGGTAAACAGGAACTGGCAGGGAGTGGGCAAAAATCCAAAAGTCAAAAAAACAAGGCAAAGTCACAAAGCATGGAATCAAACACAAGCACAGTGCTGGAAAGCGATGAACACACAAGGCAGAACAAAGATAATCTGGCAGGGAACAAAGGAAATGGAGGGGGTGGGGTTATGTACGGGGTGGACTGAGGGCAAACACCAGGGGCAAGTAAGTTGATCGGGAGCAGGTGTGGATGATCAAAGGGCGAAAGACACATGGGGCTGGAACTCAAACGACAGGACAGGTGAATATATCAAAATAAAACAAGAAATAATGTGAAACTAGGCAGATTTTTATAAGAGACAAAAAAACTTTACATTGGTAGTTATGTAGAATATATTAAATATTTATTTTATATTTATTAGTACAGCATTCATCAGAAAGACAAGATGAAATAAGTTTCAGTGTGCTGAAAGCTGATTTGAGAGGTGCTTTGAAACTTGGGGATAAGGAGTAGATACAGAATATCAGTATTTGCATGTGTTGGCCAATACGGAGGTTTATGTTACATGTGTTTGGAAAAATATGAATTTTAGCCTGGTTCTCTGTTTTTCTTTCTTTTTTTGTTTGTTTCTTTATTTTCAGCTCTCAAATATCAAAGTTATAGCAACTTTGATATACGGCCTTGCATAGTGATTGTCAGTCTGGGTTTAGCGAGGCGCATTGGTGCTACTAATGGATAAAGTTAGTCTGGAGGCCTGTAGATGTTGACATTACATTTGTCACTCAACTTTAACTGAAAGGCATCAAGTTAACTGAATAAATGTGGCAAACTTCTGTCCATTCTGTTTCATTACATTTGACAGTACAGTGCAGGAATGAAGATGTAGCCTCAGGCAGAGATGTCTGACTGTAGAGCATGAAGGATGTTTTGTTTGCTTCTAAAAAAGGTGGAGAATCCATGACGGCACAGTGAAAAATACCAATTTATAATCATACATAATGTTCAATATCATCTTCATTTGCATGTCAAGACCTGTATTTGTGCATCAGCTTCATTACCCTGGAAGGTGCGTTGAGTCATCCTCCTCCTCCTCACTGATATTTTTTACCTCAGAATAATTTAACTCAAACACCTGATCAACAGACTTGTGTTCAGCAGCTTTAGAGACTACCTTATACGCATCATACTGTATGATTCAGCACTCATCAGCCCAGAAAACAAGCAGATTGACTGTGAATCTGCACTCTGTGGACTGCCTCTTAAAAGAGCTGGTTAGTCATGTTGTTATGGTTTGACAAGTGATTTTTCCTCATGTTACCCACCTGTAATTCTTCATTGTGCTGTTAATTGCAGCCCATGTGACTCACATAGGCTAATTACCCTCTGTGGGGTAAACCAAGGCTCTATTGTGCAATTGACATCTTCAAGTGATTGTGAATTGTTTCAGCTTTTGTGGTCAAAAGTATGTTTTGTTTTTAAATTTTCAGAGTCATGCGTTACCAAGATAGCTACAATATAGTGCAATACTGGTGAGCCCTGCACCTGACCTCAAATATTAACAGATAGGGAATCAATAAAATGTTGCTTCAAACACAGTTCTAAACTACTTTTCACTACTCCCAGTTTTACCTTACATTACCTATGGCTGCAACTTAACAATTATCTTATTATAAATTGATGCTATTCATCATGTAATTTGAAAATAATGCACATTTAGTCTTTTCAAATGTCAAAAATATTTTGACAAACAGTTTTCCAAACTCTTTGAAGAGCCTTATAATTGGTTGTTTTGTCAGTCCAAATACAGTTTTAAATGATTCAAAACAAAAACAGAAAATCCTCACATTTTAGAAGCTGTAACCACTCAACATTGCTTGACAAATTACTTTAAAGTTGCGCTTATCAGTGTTTTTTACATTTACAATGGATCAAATGACTATGTGTAATGTAAAAGGAATTGCTTGCAATGAAAAATTCACAGAGGATTATGACCAGACTCTGCCAGTCTCCACCGCTCCGTGGAGTGTTTTGACTTCTTTAGGTCATTATTTTGGTTTTGCTGCCCACAACTTTAATGTTTTGGTTCAGTTTCACTGCTCTGATTACCCATGTCTCGAACCACAGCAGGCAGCTGTTTACAGCAAAAACAGTGATAAACCTACTTTCGTCACCAGCTCAGCACCAAATGACAGACAAACTGGCTAATGAACATAGTGGACCATTTAGCTGCTGTAGAACCAGATGTTTCCTTCAGCAGTTGGTGGGGACCAAAACAGAGCTAAAGGAGAGCGATTATTGGACTTCTCTGTGTCCCCAGGAAGTGTTAATAGGCAACTGTTTGCTAACACATTTGCTATATCAACCTCATAGGGTAATAAAATGTCAGTGGTTTGTTTACAACTTGTTCTATTGCCCCCATTTGGCCAAAAATCCTGTTGCAGAGTAATCAATTGAAAAATAATCTTTTCGAGTAATTATTCCAGATTGTCTTGGAGGTTAGCTTTGCACAAGTTTGGTTCTTTTGGGTTTTTTGGTTCTTGTTTATCAGAATTTCCAAAATTCGAGTGTATTTCTCTGATCAATTGAACCAGTTCTTTGTACTGCAAGTAAAAACCAAAACACAAGTTTGGTCATTATATAGCATTATCATTATTATTGTACTTTTTAGCTCCAAGCACATTAGCTACACATTTGTAGACTTCATGAATGGTCATGTGTTAATATTAAGTGATCATTGTACATGACATGACTTCTGGGAAGCTTTGCATTTAAATCAGAGAGTGTGGCACAACTGAAAATTCCAGAAATGTATGTCTGCAGCAAAGATTGAAGACGAAAGAACTTCCTGGCTTAAGATTTCTGCTCCACTGGCGCAGGACTTTCTATAGGCACACCTCAAACCTCAACTCATTCTGTTTTAGCCAAAGGAAAGACAAATGAAATACTTTTTTTTTTTTTTTTTGCCTGACTCTAAATGTTAAATTTCAACATTTAATTAAGCCCGACCTGATTAAACCCCTGCTCTCTCCTCAATACAAGTGAACAAATGGATGCATCATATTAGGTTGTATCAGAAAATGTGCTTCCATTCTTTGCTGAAGCTTCAATCATGAATCCTGAGAGAGTCGGCAAGACACGACGAGACCAGCCTCATAATTAGGAAGGGCTCAAAAAACAATTTCACTGGTGGTGCTGAAATAATGACGGTAATGAGGTTTAAATAACAGCAAGGCCTTCCATAGTATTTTCCTGAATACATGTATATATAGGTATGTACTGATATGTATTCAATTTGTGTTTATTAGCTATG
Organism: Seriola dumerili; assembly: GCF_002260705.1. Lineage (NCBI taxonomy): Eukaryota > Metazoa > Chordata > Actinopteri > Carangiformes > Carangidae > Seriola > Seriola dumerili. The sequence continues at coordinate 5,791,559 of NW_019174546.1, read as the reverse complement.
GAAAGGCCAAATTCAGGACACAGAAACTGCTCTGGGGCTCATTATTAAGGGAATGCTGAAGGCTGGTTTTGCTGATGATTTTATTCCAGCCTCAATAATGAATACATTTCCTCCTGCTTTTGTTTGTTTGTGATATGAAGAGTTTATCACTTTATATGCAGTGGAAAAATTAAAATTACAACTGGCAGCTACATTGCTCTCCTGAGGATTTATTAGATTATCAACTTATCCTTGTTGATTTACATAAAATGTAATCACCAATATCAAGTGGATTTGCATCAGAACTTTACATCCTCCTTGGATCTGCCTTTAATCCTTTACTGTTGGGTGTTGTAATGACCTTTTTGTTCTTGAAAGCATTGACTGAACAGAATATTATCACAGTCCCTCTGAGAAACACACAGACAGATTCAGCTAGACAGAAGACATGGAGAAAAAAAAGTGAAGCATCATCATGAGATACTTCACTAAATGGTTAATGTGATACCAAAATGTTAATGTGCAAAAAATGTGATATGTTTCGAGTGTTTGTACGATATGGTGGCAATATCACAAACCTTCTAAAGCACATAAACATCACCCCCATAAAAGAGCATGAAAAGAATGTAACAATCAGAGAAAGGGGGAGAGCAAGCAGCTGAATGTCTCTTCATCAGGTGCCAGAGTGAGGCAGAGTTGTCTGATGAAGCCTTTCAGACAGGCAGTCATTATCCAGGTACACAGTATTGCCCAGAACATGGTCAGATAAATATCCAGGCTTAAGTAGACAACTATTCAAACAGTAGGCTTTCTTAGCAGGATATCCATGTTCACATCTACCTCTATATTAATTTTGTGGGATAGAGAAAAGATTGACAAGAACACAAGATAGAGATTGTTCAGTATTTTTGAAACATAAATCATGGTCTACTGAAATGTTGGGATCCTCACCAGTTAGTAATTATTTTTAACAGAATGGATTAATTAGTAGAGTTTAGGAATGATCTGTAGAGAAAGACTGAAGTGCTTTACAGAGTTATTATTTTTGTCTTGCACTGCAGGGAGGGAGCCAAGCCACTGGAATGCACTGCTTCTATTGCATATGACAGTGTCAATAAACACGCAATCGTGCACAATTGCCGTTACGCTTCACGAACAGTGCAAGCTACCAAACATATACCCAGTGCTTCCTGCATTAATACAGTATCCAGAACTACGTTTTAAGGAATGTTCCCAGATATTACATGTGTATCTTGATCTCGAGGCAAATAACAAAACAAAAGAACATATAGTTGGGATTGCACTTTCAGCAATCCCACCTAAAAAAAAAACAAGAGAAATAGCTCAGTTAGGAAGCCGTAATGCATTAGTACTATTTATAAATAGCCTGCAGTATATTCCAACCAACATATTGCACTCAATATAAGGAACATCCTGTATTTTTTTTTCCCCAACTGTGGTCTGAGCCTGCTTTTTTGGTTTACCAAACTTGGAAAATGCTGCAGCAAGCGAAGTGTGATATCGCTGGTATCATGATTTGATGCCTTAACATACTTCTTTGGCAGGAGAGTAACCTGACAACCCTATTAGCTAAGACATATTTTTTCCATAAGTAGTTTGTAAGAATCTCAGTACAGAACCAATACACTTGTTTGTTTGTTTTATGATACTGCACCACAAAAATGGGAATATATTATTGAGTGAATCCACTCTTGAGTAAATTATATCCACATGCACTTTAATATAGTCTTCCATGAACTGATTCAGGTCCAAGACTATAGTTAGTAGATGATTTCAATGGCAATTCCAGACAAAATTAAGTAATTCTGTCTTTTCTATCTATTTGCATAGGCAATCTATGACGAAACTATAGTTATTTCAGCAAAGCTGCAACCCATCGGTACATATAAAAAGACTAGGTATAAACTAAGTATATGGCGGGACCGTGTATGGGTGTTCACATGGTGCAATATGTTAAAAGAATTAAAGGCCCCTGGAATTTATTAGCAGAAATATGGGAGTTGAAAAGTGTTGTGGCGCTGGCCCACAGTCATTTCAGCCAAAAACTGATATCAACCTTTGATGGTGTGGAGAGTTGTTTCTTTTTCGTTATTACATACCATCTCTGGCCGTCTTCCAGGAATCAAAGAACTGTAGTACTTAATTTTAGTTTGGGGTTGTAATTTGAAAAGAGATTGAGAGTGTGAAGGCAAAAGCAGTTTTTTCCGTCATGGTTGGGAGTACTCTGAATTTTGCTTTGTTTTTCAAGTGAAAAAGATGTGTTTAATCCTCAAAAGAGTAATTTGCTCTTTTATGATGTATTAACATGAAGGATTCCAGCTTTATTTTCCTTTTCATCCATTGTTGTCATTTGCCAGTCACACTCAGTGCAGCAGTGTTTTGTGGCATGTTAAATAAGTCCTCCATTTTAAGTTTCATGAGAGTGAGAAATCAGTTGTGCTGACTGTCTGATATTAGTTGAGGGATGGGGAGTCGGGGCATTTCACAAGTCAGACTTCAGCCAGGCAAATGAGGTGAGATCTCTATGCAGCAGAAGCAAATATATTTTCCCTGCTCCTTTGCACAGCTAAGTGGGAGGATGGTTAACTGTGTAGTGATCCTTTGATATTGTGTTGGTCTTCCGTATGCCTACCAGTGCAGCACCATTTCTTTATACTATACAAATATTCTGCACCAGCGACCATCCAGTGAAATGTCATGGGGGATTCACAGTGGGAGTCACAGGGTTCATTGAACAGAAGTTAACTGAGATGGATGCCTTGTGCTGGATATTTAATCAACAACCAGAAGTTAATTGTTGGTCTTGTGAGTCTTTTTTACTGTTAGAATCATCCAATCACACAACTGTGACTAGTTATCTACCAACTTGATACAATCCACCCATATCCAGGTGGGCAAGATCATACTGTTAACAGAAATTAAGATAACTATGACAAGATGAACTGCTCATTAAACGGATGCCTGGAGAACTGAGAGATAACAGTATAAACTTGACGAGTTAAGAAGATGAAGAGGCGAGAACTGGCAGTTTATAGCAAAGACAAAGATCAATGAATTGGTGCTGTCAATTTAATGAATCATGAATTTTGCATAATCACTTAGTGATGGAAGTGTTATCAGCAAGGGGGGGAACATTCTTCTTCATGAATATCTAATTGACCTTGTTGTTGTAAGAATTAAAAGGTCATACACCAAAAAAATTCCTGAAAAGATTTTGAATTGTTGATTGTTTATATCTACAAAGCTTCTCAGTTTGTTGCAGTGTCAACCATGTGAGGCTGAGTGTGCCACCAGCAACAGATGTGTCATGCGTTGTGCTTTTATTAATAACCTTCGATCAGTATATGCCGAGAAAAACAATATAATGTTCTCGAGGGGGTAAATTCTGTCTCATTTAAAAATATCTCCATGCCACAGTTAGACATAAGTTATCGCCTTATGTTGCCTCCTCGTGCTGTAAAAAGTGGTCATGGGGGTCAAAACCATCAAAGATTATCACTCATCTGTGCATCTTTTCACTTTAGTACCTTTTATCCCTCACAATCGTATTTTCAATTTACATCTAATTTGACTGACACAGCAAAACCCTCCCTTTCCCCTTTGCAGAGAAAATCCTTTAGAAACAGCCGTAGTAAATCTTCTCCAAGGGCCCGTGCACTATGCTGCTTTAAATCACACAACCTGCCCATCGACATGTTTCTATAAATAGCCCTCTGGGTTTTATAACTGAGGCTTTACAGTGATGGCAGGATGGCATAACTACATGACATGAGTGCACACCTCCCGCACAATTAATAACAAGAAATGCTTCATGCAAATTAGCTAACTGCCTCATCGCCCTTTCCTGTGGAAGAGATGTACTCAGTAAATGAGTTCAGTCATGCACAAATATCCGTTGCACTTGTTCAGAACCAGATCTGTAAAAGAAATCACAGAAGAGCATAAGCTTAACCTGTCTTTGTGATGCCAGAAACATGTGCATTTATATGTAGAAGATGATATTGTAGTACTCTCTGCTGTATTGGCTATTGTTTTTATGCAATGCACAGTTTAATCAGTTTGGTCTGATGAGAGAGCCACTGTTTTTTTTTTTTTCTTTAAAGTAAAAATTGATAATACTACTGAAGGTGTTACATTAGTGATAAATGTAGACAATTGAAGTGATATCTTTGTTAAACTAATAGTAAATTGTGTCTTTTGTATATTTAAATGCTAAGTTTGGATCATCAGGTATATTTCTTCATTTTACTTGATACATATTGTATATATTTTTAAATGAAACACTTTAAATATTTTCAGCCTTTTCATTTGTCATTTTCAGTGTCCATCTTTCTTAAAAAGTAGAAAGAAAACCAGAAAATGTTGGGTATACTGTGATTATACTCAATCTCCTGGGGCAATCACAATGTAGACATGTGTTCAATAGAATGAGTGGTTTGCCTCAGGCACCTGATTGTATTGTTTCCTTTCTATTGATTTGGGGGGAAATCAAAAGCCACCATGTGAGTGGGCTCGCAGATAAAAAACACATCCACTGCCGCAGAGTGTTTATTCTTCAAAACAAAGGAAGCATAAGGAAAATGCTTATTTAACCCCTACTTAACCACAGAAAACAGCATCTTGGGTTGTGAGAACTGTATGGAAAATATAGCACCTGTGTCTAAATGTGGTTATTTCTCTGAGCCGGGCAGAACAGTGGATTGCAAAATCACAGAAAACATACTGAACAGTATCATTAGCCCCTGTGGTATCAGGTCTGAACTTCCAGAGGACTATATTTCAGTAAAATTCTCATTTTGAAATTATATTTTCTTATGAAGTGAACCTGAGGATTAAGCCAAAATCTGCGTTGTAGTCATGTTAGTGATGGAAAGTAGACAAGTCGCGAACATTTATTTTTACCCTGTGGGCAAATCTGAATCAGTTGTGTACACTGTTTGCATATATGAATCTACTTTACATAGTGACTGCGGCAGTAAGTGAGACCCTAGCCTGACACTCCATGCCCACACACATTGCTGTGTGTGTAGGAGGGGGATTGGATGACAAATCCAGGATATATACTGCTTGACTCAAACTCACTTGGTATTCCTGTGTATTTGAAAAGCCACATAATTCACACAGAAAGGTAGTTTTCATGCCACTGCCCACCACGTGCAGCTTACGGTCTCCAGTTCACGTTGCATTGTAATGCATGAATAATATCCTCCTCTACCAGCTGTGAGAGCTACAGCAGCATCTAGATGGATGAAGAGGTACCACTTTGTGTTGCATCTATTTGATTCCCCACCCCCCCCAGAGCTACAAGCAGGAGCCTTCTCCAGCTAATGACCCTTCACAAATTAAAAAGCTGTAGCCCTGAAACCAAAGCCATCTCCTCCCATCCATCAGAACGTACCCATCATTGGACCAGCTCGTATTGAAATAGACCTAATCTTGTGTTTCCCCTCTACACTCTGATGACACATGGCTGCACACAAACTGCATAATCAGTGTGAGGGGACAAAGGGACCCGAAGACCAATTGATCACCGTAAATAACAGGCTTTCTATAAGTTCTGACTTCTGATTGAGCATCTGTTTTATGTAGGAAAGAGTCTATATACTGTATGGCTACCAGTGATTATCTGCGTAATTGTCTGCCCTGATTACACCAGTAAAATGATGCAGATTTGAAGTGGTGTAGGTAACATAGACAGGTGAGACCTCACCCCTCTCTCCCCCTTCTCTCACAGGTCACTAAATGTGATCATAGTGTCAGAGGAAATTATTTTCCTTAAATTATAGACTGTGTTCATAAGGACAAATGGCAGCACATAGCACCAGCTTTTTCGTCACACACAGATTTGCTGTAAGAGCATTTATCATGGATGGACAGACTTGTGTGCCTTCCTGTATGCTATTGGTCATGGAGGCTTGAGAGTAATAGGTGGAAAGCCAAGTCCCCTTCCACTGCCATGTACCAGCGCCTCTTACAGGCTCCTAGACCCACTGTAATCTCTCACACGAGTGAACTTAAATTAAATTGAAATTCTCAGGTGTCAGAAATGTATGAGCCTCCTTCCTCAACCGCTAGTGGAACTACTTATATACACTTATTATGTTTAGTTTTTTTGCCTTGAGGCACAAAAATAATTTACACGGGTATAAAGTTTGCCTCACATTAGATAAATAAACTTTGTCAGATGCCTTAGAACAAACGCTCAAATTGAATGACAACCATCATTTATTCATGTTCAGCTGTGCAATCGTATGAATGTATTTTGTTTGAATTTGGTGGCTTGAGTCATTTTGAAATGAAAGCGAGTGAATGTGACATCCATGAGAATAAAAAAAAAAAAAAAAAAAATCAAATTTCACAGGACACAGACTTCACAAGTCTCTGTCGAGACCTAATCTGGAGGCTTGCCTCCGCTGACAGGAGCAGATCTGGACCAGGATAGATAAATAGCTTGTTTGTCTACGCTAACAGAATGATTTGTGGCTCAGTAGTTGCTTGGTGATGGAATACACACTGTTTCTGTTTGTGTACGTGCCTCTCGCCTTCACACATTGTTATTAGGATTTACCAGCACAATGTTCATCAGTTTATTAGTCTCTCGTTCCCCAGGTCTAAGTTGACTCATAAGCTGTTAGTATGTAATACAGCTGAGCTTCACTAGGTGTTTATTATTATGTGTTCAACACTCTAAATTGATCTGCCAGCTGATTCCCTGATGCATGGTGAGTTTAATCCAGTATGTAACAAAAAGTTTTATCCATACTGTGTCACACTGAAATTATGTTTCTAAATGCAATTGAAAAAGTAAACTCCCTGGCCACTTAATTAGATAAACCTATACAATCCAATCCAATACAATCCAGTACAACAGCTCTGCCACACATTCTCCCTTTATGAAGCTTAAAATGGCCGGTTAAAACTTTCTGTTTTGTCTTGATTCAGCATTATGCTTATTACTGAGGTCATAGTCAGAGGTGGTGTTGTACTAGACTGCATTATATTGAAAATGTTTCTAATAATCTTTCTCCCTCATGTTTGTAAATGTGATGGGCAAAACATTATAGAAACACCTCTCCGTTTGAAGCAGGTCAATTCAATAGTTAAAATTAAACCTCTCTAGCAGTGTCAACCAAAACTGAAGATTATAATCTTTGTAAAGGTTGAAGCTGTTTGGATTGTTTTAGATTTCATAGGTGTCCCTAAAAAGTGGTCAAGTATTATGTTGATTAGTTACTGATTGAAGAGTCTTTCTTTTCACAATCACTGTTTCAGACACAATAGTACTTTTCCCCAATACTGTATCTCCGACTAAATAAACATTGCCACCTGCTGCCAGCCTCTATTAATGGAATCAGGGCACAAAAAGATTCTTTGAAGTACTTTTGTTACTGTGTCAGTGCACTGACTGACATGTCATTTTGCTGTTATAACCAAATAGATCATTTAATTGACTGGGGGAAATGTCAAATATGGAGCCTTTTGTTTTCAGATATATCAACAAGCATTTAGTATCATAGCTCAAGGATCTATCAGTATATATTTCACAGATATACAGAGGCAATGTAGCTGTTTGAATGTTAAAACTCTCTCTGTTGCAGAGGCAGGGATGTGGTCTTGAAGAATATACCACGGGGGGGGGGGTTGAGGGTTGAAGACAGTTTGCGGGGACTGTGTCAGTAGCGAGCTCTTGGTGGATGAACAGTGCAGATGCGTAGCAGATAGCTCTGAGGCACACAGGAGAGCTTGTTAAGGAGGCAGCTGAAAAGAATAATGGAAGATTCTCACTTCACTGTCTGCAAAAAAAAAGGCCCAGACCAAAAAAAAAAAAAAATGCTGAGACATGCATCCAGATCTATAGCAACTGGTGCTGTATGTAAGCCTCCCTTCCCAAAAAAGAAAATCCTATGGACCTGCCAAAATGTGAAGACAGGCAGCCAACACCTCTGCACATCTGAAATGAAAAGTTGGTCTTCACAGTTCACAGTTTACAGTTTACATTACTTCACAGACAGGTTTTGACTGTACGCATCGCCCTGAGAGTTGGGAGCCAGAAAAAGCTGTAAACAAGTGGAAGTAATAAGCAAGCCACAGTGCAGCAGGAGAGGTCAGGTACTGGTGCTTATTTCTCCAGAACAATGGCCAATTTTCTCTGTTGTGGGTAATTTATAACATCTACAAAGCAGGTTTCGGAAACTAATGATTAATTTTAAAATTTCCGTAGTGTATGAAACGTTTCATATGTATGAGCCTTGGTGTCCTTGCTGCTGTCCTGCATGGCTAATCATCAGAAAGACTGATTTAGTTAATCCCAGGGAAATAAGGGAAGTAGGGCTCAGCAGGGTGTTCCCATGGATTAATGTCACAGGTTGTAGCTGAGTGAATGTTTACTTGCCCAATTTAATTGAATTCCTCATGCTTTATACACAGCCATTATATGCCGAAGATAGCCTGATTAGTTAACTCAAGCCTGCAGCACGATGTTAGTTCTCTGCCACACCAAACGATTAGATGTAATAGGGAAAGATTCTTGCAATCAGTAAAAATACCAGACTTTAATGCCATTGATTCCAGAGCCGACTTATGTGCTCATTTATTTTGTCTCAGCTTAAAGTTGCCTGTTGGATATACAGAAAGGAGGTAATTGGTTTCAATGTGTTGTTCACACCCCATGTCTCTGTCACAGTCCGGCTCAGAGGAGGACACCACACATTTATTAAACCAAACAGAAAGATAATCTCAAATATGTAAATAAGGAACATCTGTGTGTGCGCGCGCGTGCGTGCGTGTGGTGCCTAAAATGGGCAAGTTTATTTGTCTCAAACATTGAAAAGAACATTTGAAAAGTGAATAAAAAATATGGGAACAAATTGAAATTAGATCATAATGAAAATAAAATTAACAAGAAATAATGAAAAAACCAAGTGTTATATTTCAGTTTCAGTGCAGTAATAAATAGTATTAGTGTTAATCAGGAAATAAAAGTGCTGTAGAGAAAATTTATGAAAGGTACAAAAAGAGGAATTTTTGGTTTACTTTTGAAAGTTTGGGCACCTTTGAGATTGTGTGAGGCATAGAGTAGCAGTTCAATTTAACCTAATAGTCTGGCTCTGAATATTGGTGGAATGGTGGAAACACACTCTGTACGCTCATCATCCACCCTAACCACCACTTTAACAAGCCTGTGTGGTACAGGGCTGTGGATTGGAAAACAGTTAGCCAGTGGGAAAAATCCATGCAGCAATTATTTTTTATCTAATTTTTGTTCATCTAACTATTTAGTAATGTACAAATGTAATTTTCAGGAGACAGGATTATAACTACTAGCAGTGTTCTGTTTGTGATGCAGTTGTCTAGTCATTTTGGGGAGACCACACAAAAGACCTTTAAAATAGCCCATCATGCCAGAGATGAAGGCATCAATAAGGATGTTTAAGTCTTATATGGACATGAAATCTATAGTTCTTGCTTTATGTTTTAGACGATAATAGGATGATTTAGTTGCCTCAGTGTGGCTTGGAATCTGAGACCCATTAAAACATCAAGATTTCTATCTCGACCTTTAGTCTTTTATAGCCGGGAATCAAGATGAACATTAATTTTAAGTCTTTTCTTCCCTGTTGCCAAAAAAAGAATTGTCTCCATCTTGTCTTTACTGAAGTGAAGAAAATTTTGTCACACCCAGTTGTTTACGGCTTTCAGACAAGTCTGAACCCACCCAAAATGACAAACCAAATACCAGAGGAGGGAGAGAGAGACTGACTGCCTCCATCAGCTTACAGCTGAGGATCCAGCCAACACAGGTGTCAGCCGTCCCTCTGACGGACTTCCTGCCAATCTCCCTGGGGGAGAAGACAGCAGCAGACAGGACCAGGCATAGTGAAGGGCTGTCACACCCCTCACAGTTATTCTGTCTCCTTCCTCCATTTCTTTTTGCAGACGTCTTTCAGACAGCTATCAAAACAATCAAGCTACCTCCAGTAGTATATTAATTGGTCTGAAGCAGTTTATAGCCACTATAATTAATGGCTGTGGGAGTGAGGCGGAAGCAGGCTTGTGTTCTCCATGCAAACTTTACACCCAGGGATAAATGAGAAGAGGGAGTAATTCTTTATTGACAAGAACTGTCCAGTGCCTCCTTTCGACTGTCATTGCTAATCCAGTTAGCTGACGTTGTACAGCAGTGCAAAGTCAGGGCAAAGCAGGGTAGACATTAAGCTGTGGAGCTGCCTAAATACTTGAGTCTGTTTGATGCTATCAGCATTCCTTTAAAACATCTTATGTTGGCTAAATGTATCAAACTCCTTAGCTGTGATGATCAGTGATAAAAGATGTGATGGATTCACAACAAACACTTCATGGATTTGTCATGATTAAGAAGCTTTTCCAGAGGAGAAACAGGAGCAGGAGTTTCATGTAAAAACACTGCTTTTGACAGAATAATCTGAACTCAAGGTCTACTTACTGGCCTTTTCTGGATTGTAATACTTGTTAATCATATGTCTCTATTACAAATGAGCTAATCCCATCTGTTGATGAACGCTGAGATGCAGTTAAACGCAAATCAAACTTTATTTGAATAGCACCTTTCGAACAGGTTAGGGCAATTCTGTGTTTTACAGATGCCTGACAACAAGCTTGATGACTGACAAGGATGTAAAAAAAAAAAAAAAACAGTAAAATGGATAAAAGACAACAAATTAAATAGATCAGAGGGAGTAAAACATTTTTAAAGACTAATACAGTAAAGCAAATGATTAAATAAAAATAATGATGATAAGTGGAGGGTAACCAAAGGGTAAGATGATTCAATCAAACTTCTATTTCCTTTGTCATGTCTCTGTCATGCTCATTTTCTTTGTTGTAAGATGAGACTTCAATTCTACTTGCACAAATCAAGACCCTGCTGTTGATTTCTTCAGCCACATGAAGAAAAAGATAAAAATGTAATTGTAGGTTTCTCATAAATAGCAGAGCTCTACCTAGAGAAAGCTGGAGTCAGTTGCTTCTCTTGGTATAAAGTGCAAGTTTCAATCAGAATTGAAACACCTTGCATAATTCTTCTACACAACGCTTTATACACATCATCTGCAGTTACAGTCGAGTTTCGTGTAAATCAGCAAGTGTACAAAATACACAATCATTTACAAGTGAAATATAAATGACCATAAATACAAAACATAGAATTTACAACCAACTTTCTAGTATAATCTTAACCCATTCAGTGTAAGAGTAGTGTAAGTGCTGTAGCTCACACTGGTCTGCACATTGTTGTCTCCTCAAAGTCAGAAATAAAGTTGAGTGCAAACCTGCAATTTTTTAATTTTAGTGGGTTGATGTCATTTGAATTGTGAAAGCTTTAATATATGAGCCTTGTCATTATTTAAGCAATATTACTGCAAGCTGTATTATTGGAAGCAATACAGTGTAAGCAGTGGATTAACCTTCAGCGAGCCATTTTGAAGTGTGGTGTCATCTTGATACCTGTAATCATGTACCGGGAGAGAGAGGATCATTATTGTAAAATGAGCCCTGGTGGGTTGAGTGACGCATCAGGGCCTTGATTCAGTCTGCCGGGATGTTGATTTTCAGTGGACATGATCCTTTATCATTTACGCGGCAAGAAATACAACGCTTGGAGTTAATGTTACATTACAGCCCCACCACTGGGAATCCAGCACTGGCCTTAAAGGCTGGCTGTGAACCAGCGTTCACTCATGTTGCTTCTGTAACCCTTGGTAACTTAGCCAAGATTACTGTACTATATATAGAAATTTCTCAAACCTGGAGACAACACAGGCACTCTTATCTCAAGTGTTTATCAAGTGGCACCTCCTCAATCTCTTGTGTTCAGTGAATAGGAGAACTTGTGGACACTGTTGCAGAGCTGTAATGGTGGTTGCTGACACTGTAATGTCTTAGGACCATGTGTTTTGGTCCATAGCTTCCTGTACTACATCGGAACAGCATTGATTTACGAGTAAAAGCTCTAACAAGACCGTATAGCACAAATTCCTCTAAGTCAGCAACACACAGAGATGAGCCTTTATTATCTGGATCACCCAGGAGAAAAGTGTTCATTATCACACAAGTCAAAGATCAGCCAAGACACCAGTATCTGTAGCCATTAATTCAGTTTTAAGGGGGGTATTTCGTTTGAGTTCCATCTTCAAAGAGCAGAACATTATAGTGGATCTCCAGAAAATTACTGGGGTTAATCTTAACGCCGTCTTCAAGGTGGAGTTGTCGGTCATCCCTCAGACTTAAAGGTTCATCTCCTAATGGCATCACAGATCAGAGTGTTGGGCAACCTCTCTCTATTTTTGACACAGATATAAAACAATATTTGACACTGACAAATCAAACGAAATTGGTTCCTCTATGGTCGAGGTGCTTCATAAATGATCCCTGACACTAAGTCAAACCTGTAAAATCAGTTTTATAGATTTCTGAAAAGTTCATTCTTTGAAGATTCAAGGTGTCTGCAGTCTGCGAGGACACTGACAATACGTGAATGTGATTTTATATAAGATTTTCTTGTAAAGAGTGTTGTTTCCAAACTGCTCTCTTAAATGGATTGGGGGAAAAGTCACCTTTTTTCTCCTTAACTGTACTTACAGCTAATTGCCGTCTTAGATGGACAGAAATTAATTTTTGAAAGGTCCTTTGAAGTACCCACAGTGAAGCTTTTCTGCCTTTTATATTCAGTGTGATTACTTTGGCAGCTGTATGAAGTCCCCTGCTTGTGCGTGATGAATAACTGTCTGCATGGAATTAGGCGTAAAATCAAACCGGGGAAGGATTCTGTCATGAAGCACAAAGACATGAGAAGCCATAGAACATGCTCCCCGTGAAGCACATCCCCAGTATGCACCACTACTGTGCAAACAACAGCTATATTCCCTTTACTGTCATGATACACAATTTATCCAGGATTCTCGTGTGTTAGGGTCAATACTGAAATATTGAATTTCCTCATAGGTTGTTGCCCATTTCCTGCTTGCCATAAGAGAAACCAGCTGCAGTCTACATTCAGTGAAGTCCCAGATTCTGATTATTGGCATTTCAAACCGGCTTTGATGAAGTGAAAGCGGAGTAGTGGATGGAGTGCAGCGGATACTGTGCTGCTATTAAAATGTGTTAGGGGTGTCCTGGTGGTCCGGTTGGCAAAAGCTGATCAGTGATTTATTTTATTTTTTACATAAGCAGAGAATGGGATAAAGAGAAAGATATAAATCTGAAATTGCCAAACTGTGATATGAGTCACGAGTCAGTCATTCCAAGAAGGATTTTTGTTAAAACAGGATTCCTGGAGAGAGGAGTGTTGTTGATTCCTCAAGTAATTTGCATTTACAGCTACATTCTGGCAAATCTGGGGAATTGAAATTGCCATTTTTCACTGTTTTATTACAGAAGAAAAGATGAATAAATGAATGAATGAAATAATCATGAAAATAATCATAATCATCAGATTCATCGTTTCAGCTCTATTTTCAACCCTGTCTCATTGTCTTTCTCAGCAGATGGATTTTCCTGAGTTTAATGTGGTTGATAGGTAAAAAAAAAAAAAGAAAAGAAAATGCTAGTTAGTGGACCTAGAGTTGAGACTTTATTTGGGCCAAAACAGGAATGAATTTTAATTCTCACAATGATTCACTATTACGCATTTGTCACTTTTTGGGGGGTTTGAAAAAAATGAATACTTAGATGAACCTCGGAGCTTAACACTCAGGAGGTTGGGGTGTGCGGTTTGAAACATCCTGAAATGAATTCCAGCATCCTGTTCTGTCCCGACATTTTAATGAGTTTATATTTGCATACTTGTTCATCGTTATCTCAGTAAAGCTTATTGATGTGAAATGTGTCGTTACATTAATATGTCAGCTCAGCACTTTCAAAGTTGGCTCCATCTCTCTGTTTTGATTTTGGAAATACATGAAAGGAGATTGTGAGTTGGGAAACAGTTGGATAAAAGTCTCTCTGACTTGAAGCAACAGGGACACTGCTCTGTTCTTGACCTCTGAGCCTCCTGTGAAGGGCCTAAAAGTTTTTGTAATTTTACCAAAAAAAAAAGGAGAACTGGAAATTTGTCAAGAACACTTTAGCCTCTGTGTAAACTCAACATTTGGATGGTTGGCTGGTTGCAGAGATGCACTCGGGTCAACCAAAGAGGAGGAGAGGTAATTAGAATTTGAGGAGCAGAGGGACAGGTTGAAGCCTTTTTCCTCAACACTTGGTATATAAATGACCTTTTCAGCATTATGAAAATGACATTCTTGTAGCCGACCGTAACATGTCTTCGGTCAGCTCCACCAGACAAACTCTGACATTCTCCACACAGTCGGCATACACAGATGGCTGATGAGAAAGAGCACTTAGTCTTTGAAGATATCAGTAATCTTGACACGTGTGATTGCAGCCGCTGCTTCTTCTCACTGTAGAGTGAAAGAAAGTGTTTTCAGGCCTCAGTCGAGCCATGATGTACTGAATTGCTGATTTCTTCAGGCAGCACATTAACCAGTACACCCAACTTAAAGCAGCTGGAAAAACTCCACAGTGTATTGATTGAGTAGTAGCTTGCCCTTTGCTCAGAGTGCGCCTGTCAATTACAGAAATACGCTTTGACCACTTTCCCATTTTCTGTAGTTGAGGAGAGATTACTCCAAAGGTGACAAAGAACAGCTGAGATGGTACTCACAGGGCATCAGCGCTCCATTTATTGTGAGCCTAGTGAAGAGCTTTTGAATGAATGTACCTACACTTCAGCAGAGAGAAGTACTTGATGCCTGCGCAAACTGTGCATGAAAGAAGGTAAAGTTTAAAGCTGCATAATCTTTAAGGCGCTCTGTTTGAGAACTTCTGTAGTTTTGATGTGTCTTTGCTTCTCTCGACATCGTCTACATTTTTTTTCAGTTGACGTTTTCGCTGAGGGAGAGGTCCCCATTGTCTCCCTTTTATTGAACATTATCTTTAAAGACAATTCGAACATCGACTTTTGGTCACATTTGGTTGCCTTCGTGTTATTGAATGCTCATTTTAAGTGCGCTGCAGCTTTAGTACAAGGTTTGCTGTTCTTGACGTTACTACCACTGCAAAGGAGTTTATGTTTTCTCTGCATGTTTGTCTGTTAGTTTACGAGGTTATCTCAAATAGTAAATATGTTTTAATAACATTTGGTGGAAAGTTACAGTAGGACATCAGCCAAGGAACATGAAATATGTTTTTGTTGCAGATCCAGGATTAACACTGCAGGATGTTGCATGATGTTTTAACAGTTTCATCCTTTTCTCATTAAACCACTAACTTTAGTTTAATGAAAAATATGTGGCATATATCCTTTGTCGCTATACAAAGTCAGAACACCGTGTAGCCTTGGCAGAGAGGTACCCTTCATGTACAGTGCTTTTCTGGCTGATATGAATTAAATGATGGAGTCATTTTCAGTGTAGTGCAGACACACAATGACAACCCCACTGATAAATTTAGAGCTGTTTAAAGCTGCACAAATCAATATTTTTACAATAACGGTAGATGAAATTAAAGGTCAAATGAGGCGGTCATAGTCACAAACCCACTGAACATTATTGCCCTGCAGTCGACCGCAGATCTGCAAAGTGTTTTAGTGTCTTTCACCCTATTGTTTTGGAGATTATGGCCCAAGAATTTACTGTTTTAGTTCCCTCTCTCAGATCTCATCAGTGTTGTTTCCAGCAGCAGCAGGCAGCTGTTTTCAGTGAAAGAGCTCTGATTAAAAACCCTGTACACTGCCTGCCCAGCACTGAACTGCAGACAGACAAAATTAGCAAATTGCTGGTGAACACTCCTATTCAGTGGTTTGAGAGCCATGTGTTTCCCTCAGGAGTTGGTTGAGACCTAAATGGGGGGAACATGGGAGTCAATATTGGACTTGCATTCACCAGCTCAGCTTGACAGCAAATGAATGCTAATGTTGCTAACATCGAGTCTGCTGCATGTGTTATAACTGTTAGGGTTATGTTTCCCATATCAACTTTATAAGGTGTCAGTATGTCAGTGTTGTGTTTACAGCAGGCTTGCAGATTGTTGTGCTGCCCCAAGTGGCCAAAACATTATTTAATGCAGGTTTACATAAATAATATCTTTACTTTTGGGATGCAATTCAGTGCACATCTATAACTCTGAAAGTACATTGTGTTCTTTATTCAGACTTAAAATGACTAAAGGATCAAATGTCACAAATGCAACGCAACACAGCACAAGGAAATCGGTCATTAATAATATACACCTGCCGGACAGTAACAGAATGAAGTAAAGCTGAAAAGGGTATTCATAGGACTGAATTAAGGGTGGGAAGGACAGAGGGGGGGTTTGAGGATGAAAAGAGGGTGAGGTAAGGGGATACATGAAGAGGGAAGAGGTGCAAATGACGAAGAGAGATTGTTGGGTGGGTAAAGAAAGCTGAGACAAACAGGGGAGGTTGGATTAACCAGCGATTGTATATTGGGAGCAGTCCTGACAGGTGATTAGAGGTGTGGCAGAGGTCTTTGCTTCGGCTGTAACATCAATCAACTTATTAACTTCATTTTAAACGAATGCTGCTGTGAACAAATCAATTTCAGTCGAGACAGACGCTTATCACGATGGACTGAAAATAACCTCAGGCCTCCGTTCTGTTAATGTACACCTCTGTCCATGAGTGGAAATGTATGCAGGAGAACGCATTAATAATTGATGCTGTTACAAAACACATGATAGGGAGGCTGCAGCAAGGTAGAAGATGATGTGTGCTGCAAACTTAAGGGATAAACTTGTGTTTTTTAAAAAAAATCCTTTTAATAGATATAAAGCAGTTACTTAGAACATGTACAGTAGGTAAATACCTGCTTTAACTATCCAGTGTGACTTGTGTCACTGTGTTATGCATAATCGTTAAAAGAAATCTACTTGTTCAGGAGGGGTGGTGGTAGTTTAAAGATTATAAATGAGACTGTGACTATGAAGGTTGCCAGGTTTGAATCCTGTCACCAGCTGCAATAAGCTTAATGGCAACCATGAATGAGTAATACTCTGGCCTTTCACAACTACGTCCATTAAGATTTCATTAAGGAAAGCGCTAAACCATTCCCCCAGTGTAGATTCTCAGTGCCTAACAAGCGATTACTGTAGTTGTACATGGCAGCTCACGCATTGTGTGTGTGTGTGCGTGTGTGCCTGCGTGCGTGCGTGCGTGTGTGCGCGTGTAACTAAATGTGATACTAATTGGGAATTGCTGACATTTTGTATCTATAAAATGTCAACTTTTCAAGAACTAAGAAGACCAACCTCATTTTGAGCATCTGACCACACATTTGTCAGGTCTCCAGTGGGTTTTGATTGGGTCACAATGTTTTTGTCATGTTTTTGAATGAGGTCAGTCAAGTTTGAGATACAAGGTCTTATTCACACGATCTGATTGATGTGTCTAGAATCCTTTCCTGGTTACACTATTGTTAGAATATATAAAAGAATTTAGACGCATGAGAGGTCGCTGGATTGAATATGCCTCAGTTTTCAACTTTGCCTCTCTGGTGTATCCCTCTCTGATCCATCCACCACTACCCGCTGCGGGATCAGGTCTTACTTCCCAAATGAAACCGGATCTCTTGAATTCAATGTGCCCTCTAAATGAGGATTGGTTGACATAACAGTCCATTGCTACTTCCCCGCTCCAGATATCCAACCTATTCCCCTCCCTCGGGTACAAAGGGAAAACTACACCCTGTCTCATCCGGCCTCCTTTGTTCATTTAGTTTGGGTGAACCTCGCTGCTCGGACTAGTGTTCAGCGGGTCACCACTGCAGCAAGACCACATCCGACAATCGTACAGATCAGCTTGGAAACATTTTGGAGAAAATGGGAGCCCCAGAGGAGGAGGCACCACGCCCGGCCTCAGACATCACCGTGTTCGGGGCCAACTGCACCCTACACGGCCTGAGCCACATCTTCCTGCCCGGTGGAGTGACTATCCGACGGTTGCTTTGGGCTGCTGCATTCAGCTCCTCCCTTTCCATCTTCCTCTACCAAGTGGCCGACCGTGTGATCGAGTATTACCAGTACCCCCATGTCACCATCCTGGATGAAATGGACAGTCCCGTCATGTACTTCCCCGCCATCACCCTCTGCAACTACAACAGCTTTCGAAAGTCACAGATCCGTAGGAATGACATCTTCTGGATGGCGGGACTTCTGGGTGTGGAGCAAGGGGACTTTGATGACTTCATGGCTGCTTTAGGACAGCCCACGGACAACAGCAAGTTTTTCCCCAGCAAGACTTTCAACATGCTGGAGTTTGTGCAGAGGACTAGCCACAACATAGAGGAGATGTTGCTTGACTGCAAATATAGAGGAAAGGACTGTGGTCCGGAGAACTTTACTACAGTGAGTATGGTTCCTCAAGTGAAATCAGCGTAAACTTCATCAGAATCATTACAGGAAAAAAACTGATCATTAGGTGGTGAACTGTGAGTGAAGAAGTCCTAATTTTGAATAATTTCAAATATATCTGTAGGATAAATGCTGATTTATTAAATGTTTGGACTAAATATTTATCAAAATATGTATTTAAGGAAAAAAATCTACATATTAATACAAAAAGCTGAAAAAGTGAGATTTGAAAATATGCCGAAGCCTTTGGCAACAATGCCAATGACTGTGAGCTGTTTTAATAGTTATTATAATGCTACAATTTGATTGCTTCATTCTGCCCACGATAAAATGAAATATGATTCAGTTTATGTTTATGAATTCCAGACATTACAGCAGAGAACTGCAGTAAGAAGAGTGGCTCTTATTTTATGAAATGAGCATTGTCACAATGAGACAAACACATCCATATCAGATATTGTTAATGAAAGAGAGGCCACTTTCATTCAAATGACGTTGTCATTTCTTAATTGTTTTCTCAGTAATGTCCCTGTAATCCGACATGTTTTAAATAATTAATGGCATGTTTGTGGAAAGAATAAGACGCTCTAAGGGAACAACAGGTATGGGGGTGTAAGACAGGAAAAATTTCTGAGGAATACTAATAAACCAATGCTATATCTCTGTTTACAAGAGCTGGCGCCAAAAGCAACAAGATATTTCCTGGCCCTTTATGGTGATGCCAATGTTTATACTGTGTCCAATTCTTCTTTTGTGACTACTATTAATAGTTACTTTTCTTGAGGAAAAATGAGAGTTATCTCCTTAAAAGTGTCCTCAGAAATGTGTAAGCTACTGAGGGGCCATATGGTTCAGCAAATCTCTGCTGACATCATGCATCATGCATTATGAAGCAAACATATGTTGTTTTCAAGTGCGGTAGAGTTTTTAATACAGTATTGTTTTTCTTTGGAAATACCTCAGAAGAATGATCATCTTCTGTGGCACCAAACGTTCTAGTGGTTTGTCACATCTCACAAAATCAAAAACACATAATATCACAAAAACAAAACCGTGTCATCTTTGTAATGAAAAGGTCATTTTTCCTAACGCTTAGCTTTTTTGTTAAATCCATGTTTTTTTTCCTCAATCTTCAGGGCCCTACCAAAGAGATAAAATCATGTCAGCAGAATCTGAATGGAACTTAATCGTCTTGCTGCAGAGACAGGGGAAGGATTGTATTTCGATGAAATGGGCCATTGATTTGAGTGATGAAAGCCTAGCACCAAGATGGGCTTGTCATGCTGCACAATTTCTTTGAAAACCAGCAGCAGTGAAACCGAGGCCAATGATTTATATTAATTACTTAGTAGTTCTATAGTGGCAATACTATTATTTTGTATGAGAGACAGTGGTTTAAATTGAAAGATGAGGTTTGGCTCTTCAACCCACACTAAACCTGACTTGTACTATAAGAAGAGCTCCAGACTTGCACGTGGAAATGGCGCACCGGATTTGACCAGTAGCTCGAAAAACAAAATGGCACATTAGCTAATAAAGGCAGATTTAGATATCAGTGTGGTGAGTCAGGTGACCTTGGATCTTTCACATCCACATGCACAAAGGGCAAATTTCAGCTAAATGTCAGAAACTGGAGATGCTCTGAGGGCCTAAGTATAGAGGGGACTAATTAAAGATTCATGGAGCTGCCTGAATTCCCCCTCCTCGGCTTGCTGATCTTACTGTGGGAGGTTCAGAGGCAGGTCCTCTCACAGGAGATGAGATGTGATGGATTTGAGATTACCCATTATGTACTTCAGCAACATCACTGCAAGATGACTCACACAAGGTCTAGACAACACCTGACAATTAGTTCTCTGCATGTGGAAAAATGGGAGAAAATATATGCACAAAATCATTCAAATGCCTCCGCTGATACATTTTTATCAGAGTTATGCATTTTGATTAAACAGCATTAAAACATCAGAACATTTCAATAGATAGACTGTTATCTTTTCTTATTTAAAACCCCTAAAGTACTATTATCTTTGCTGTCCTAACTTTTAACATATTCCTTGTATGATATTTTAGTCTGCGTAGTATTTTGTAGACATCATTTTTTTATGTGTTTGAGCACATGGTTGTGTGTGTGTGCATGCGTGCGTGTGTTTCACATCAGTGTACATTTTTTGTGGCAAACTCAGACAAAGAAATAGTGGATGAAGAAACTCAGCATGCTTACAGTGACAGGAAAGACCAGATGTTTGAACTAATGAGCTGGATATGGTTCTTGGATCTTGGAGAAGAAATATCAGAGGCCCCCAAGTGCAATTATTCCCTCTGCATAAGGTAATGAAATATTTTTTGGGAGACGATGCCGTAATTCACGAGCCTCACATATTAAAGGGCTGGCAGATGGTTGATACTGGAAATTTTCTACCCTGTGCTATAAATATATACAGAAGCATAGCTTTGAATGTCCCTGTATAAATCTGTGAGTGGACTGTGGTAATAAGCTTTGTTCTGATCTTTGCTCTGTCTTTCTGCAAGACTGTGTCTGTACAGTGTATACATCTCAACATTATATAAAAAAAAACACTTCAGATCGGCCGAATAACTTTCTTAGTGGAGGCTGTATTTGATTTCAAAATTAATCTCAAGCCTCCATCTTGTTGCTGTACACACTGTTTGTGAACTGGTGTGTGATTGATTGCCTCATTAATACTCAAAAGCACCCCAACACAGCCCAGCTCACTGCTCTGGATTAAACCTGCAAGATTGGCTCCAACCAAATAAATCATTTGTCGGTGTATACATGCAGGACGCAAGCTGAAGTTGGCGTAATATCATTTCAATCGATTACCATCTCAGTGCTTTAGTGAGCCTGTGCTAATGCAGGGACTTGATTCTAACACGTTTATCCGTCTATTGTTGATCTTACGTGTTGTGATTGAGCCTCCTGTTGAGGTATCAGCTTGTGTTGAAACCAAAGCTGGAGCCTTTTTAATATTACATTATGGTCTGTCTGTGGTGTTCGGGGGATTTGTTCAGGGTCTGCCAAACCAGAACTCATCCATTGCGTTATAGTCTGGAAGCTGAAGTTGGCTTTGGGGGGGGGAGAAAGAGAAAAGGTGAGTAAAGGAAGCAGAAGTCAGGATTGAGTGTCAGAACTGTTTAGAAACAATGAGTCTTACTGCAGACAGAGGCAGAAAATTGGCAGTGTGGGAGATGGGGGGAAAAAGACTGAAGAGAAGTAGCTTATACAAGAGAGATGGAGAGAATGTGAAAAGCAAGACAGAGTAGAGGGAGAGATCTAAGACAAAGTGGAAACAAAAGAGAAAGGAGGAGAGAATGAGGAAAAGGAGGCTGTGCTTCGCTTAGATTGAGGTGGGACTGGGACTCAGCTGAGGACTGACACATCATTGTGATTCATCCTGCTTTGGAGCCGAGCCAGCACCACGAAGCACAACTGGAAGCATTAGCAGAGATGAAGGGAAGAGGTGTGTGAAGGAGCACAAAATTACAGTGCTGCCTAGAGCATGAAGAGGGAGGGGAGAGATGAAATAAAGCTCCACAGTGCAAACAATGAAATAAACAAATCTGAGGCAGGGAGCGTGGATGACAGGCCAAATAGCAGATACCTAATGTGTTTGTCCCATTACTCAGTGTCAGTAAAGGCCAGTGTGGGGGCCACTGTTACTGTAAGTGCAGTATTGGCAGTCCGATCAATGGCACTGAAGAGGAATAGTGAAGGAATTCATAACAGGGCCGCTGCACGGGCATGGTTTTTGCTGACTTGCACATCGGGGTGCAGATACTGCCAGAGGCAGACATTGGAGGTGCCAGTTGACAGAACCTCTTAAGTTAATTAGCTTGTTAGGTGGAGACACCGGACACAAGTGTGAGTCTGTCCAAAACCAATAGTGCAATTATGTTATGTTGTAGATTACTATCCTTCTGGCATGGTCTGATCTCCAAACAAATACATGTATTATACCCATTAAAATCTAATTCTAAATTTTACTTAATAATAATGAGGCAAAAATGCCGCATGGTTTCATACCACATGTCCTTTTGATCTTGGATTGCTTGTCATGCCCATATTAAGCTTTTGTTTCTACTAATGGCCTCTGGGATCCATATCCTGCTCTCTTAGCCAATAAAAGCAATGTCTTGCACCTTGCAAAGTAATGTATCGCTATCTTCTTTCAAGTAAACTGAGATTCCCCTCGACACCATATAAAACTGCACAGGGGAAGCCAGACATGACACATTGTTGGAAATGGCAAAGCATTTTTTGGATGTATGAGTGATGATACAATCAATTTTTAAAGTGTTAAAATTTTATATTTACAGTCTGTAATTACATTTCTGTGAATGTTAGAAAGAGAGATGGCTTGTGTAGCCTTGCCGATGTATAAGGATGTGATTTGAATTCATTATATGTTCATCCGAAAGAGGAAAAACTGTGCATGGAATGCTGTTTGTCTATGGCACTTTTAGGCCCCTCGCAAGTGCTTACTGTGCTTAATTTCTGGGCAAGCAGGCAAAATGGATTCAGGAATGGATACCAAAAGCCTCCAGCTGAGCAAACAAGATCAGAACATGCAAAAAAAAAAAAAAAGCTAGATTATCCTTGCAAATGAAAGTACCGGTGAGGAAATTTGAGGAGTGAGTTTATCAAAGTGTGACTGCAGGCTGCAGACTGAAAGCTTGAGTGACAGTGCGCTCATGTTTTTTTAGTTGGTTTCTGCCTGGAATGGAACAAGGGAGAAAGCAGCAGGTGTAGCCAGCAGCATCTGTTTTCTTATTGATACACAGACTGCATCTGCCCTCGACCCAGTCTGCCAGGGGCGATATACTATAGTACATGTGCTGTGTCAGAGATGTTTACAATTACTGTAGATTTCAAATAAGTAACGCTAAGAGCCACTACAGAGCCTGAAACAGAAACATGCCGCAGCAACTTGAGAATACAACACTTTTAGAGAAATGAAAAAAAGATTAAGATAGTTTCGTGACCAATAAAATATATACTAAATGTACTCTTCTCCAAAACATCTTTGGGGCTAAATTTTATTTATTTATTTAAATTTTCTTACAAAGTACATGCCAACATTTCTCCCTTTTTGATTAATTTTATATGAGGTATTTCACAGGATAAGTCTCTCTTAGCTAAAAATCCAGTTTTGCTTCCGTTGCATTTCTCATGCAGCATACAGAGTGGCTGTGCTGCTTTTCTGTTACGAGGTGAGTTTCATTTAGAGGCAGGCCACAAGATGTCTCCCTCTACTAAAGAAGCTGCCCGTCCACTAGAGTGACAGACCTGATTGCAAATAGTCTGAGTATTTGGTCATGTTGAATCACAGAGTAACACAAGACTTCCCAGCCTGTTTTCTGCCCTTGATTTTAGGTCTGGAAATTCTCAGGGACTCAAGTAGTAAAGTTTTCATGTGTGACATGCTGCATATCAAGTAACTCCATGAGGAATCCTGAACTCACAGTTGAGAAACTTTGGTGTAATATATGTGGAAGATTTCTTTAATGTTCAACAAATCATCTTTATTTATTCGAGCTTTAAATATTACAGAACTTTTTTTACATAAAAAATTGCGGAGCTAAAACAAGGCACTGTAGGCACTGATGGGCTCCTCATTTGATTAATCCACTCAAAAACAAAATGAACTGAATAGATCGATTTAATGAACTGCACTCACGTTACTATCAATGTAACAAAGTATGGGAGCTTTCTACTTAGAGCTGAAATGATGAATTAATCTGTGAGCTGCAGCTCTATTTCTGTAAACATTAACTTAGAGCTCTAACTAACATTATTTTCATTATTGATTAATCAGCAGGTTAATCAGTCTATATAAGGTCATAAAATTGTGAAAATGCCTCAGTCACAAGTCAATCCAAGTAACATAATAACATAATCGAGTTGCTTGTCTTCTCTCACCAACAGTCCAAAAACTAAAAATATTGAGTTTATCATCATATATGTGCAGCATATCATAGAAGTCTAAGAAAGACGTCAAATATTCTCAACTGAGAAACTAGAAGCAGTGAATTTTTTTGCTTTTTTGCTCAAACAATTACTCGAACAATGATCAAAATTGTTCAAATTTTCTGTTCATCTGCTATATGACGAATCGACTGCTGAGTTCAGCTCTGCAGTAACTGGACATTAATTTTGGATATAGATTTTTTTTTTCCCCTCTTTGTCTCTGCCCTGTCTGCGCTGGCTGTGCTTCTGATGTGCATCTAATTGCTGCCAGGGTTTCATTTGGTGTTGAACATTCTCACTGGGCCTTGAAGGAGCTCTTCCTTTTACTCAGATAAAACTCTTCTCCTCCTCTAATGAGACCTCTGGGGTTCAACTTGGCTTTGACATAAAAGAGGATGGTTAGTGTCATTCCCTGACAGTCTCAGGGATCATTGAGCCGGTCTTGAAGCAGGGCAATAGATGTTACAAAAAAAAAAAAACCTGAAAAATAAATCTTTAAAATACTTCTACTCTCCTTTTCCATCAAATAGCAATCAACTGCTCATTTCAGTTTGGTAAATTTTATTACACCATGATTGTCTAATCATGTGCTTGAATACTGAGACAAACATGAAATGCGTTTTTCTTCATCCCCAGGAAGATAACAGTGGCAATGTGTGAGCAGCAGAAATGTGTTTTCAATGAGGAGGCTAGCAATTTTATAGAGAAGAAAAATCATTAACTTTTGCCTGGAGCACTTTATATTCTTGAGTCATTACAGGACTGTGTTAAAGGGGATATTTTAGTTAAATTGAGGATTTTGTAAAATGGTTTCACAAATAAACACAGTTTTTAAAAAGTTAGCCAGACTTAAGTGTCAGCCATATTGTAAAAAGTTGTAAAACATTGCAGTGCAGTGCAGAAAAGTGATTGCACAGTGTTGCACCAGATTGGAAATCTTTGTTGTTTCACAGTTTCAAAGAGTGAATTGGAAGTACTCAGACCTTCTAACATACCAGCCCCAACCCTAATAATGAGCTAGGTGCCCCATGGACTCTCATTAGAAAATACATGAACAGTAGAACAATAATCTGACTGGGAATTAAGTATGTACATGTTACATGCTTACTTGCACGCGCACACACACACACACATACAGGCTTTATCACCTGGTGTGCTCTGTGCCCCCATGAGAGGAGGCACAAGGTCTCCTTCTCCTGTCTAAATGTGTGTTTTATCATCATGTATGTTTTCAAAGTGTTTTTTTTATTATTTTGTTGTCATTGTCTTTTTTTTTCTTTGAAAAATTAAAAATTATACATAAGAAAAATGTAAAAAACAATCTTCTTATACATTTGTGTTGTGTTCACAATAACACAGGTGCAGGGGAAATACTGAATTCACGTTCACATGAAGATACGTACTTCCTTGATCCACACACACACACATACAGGCTTTATCACCTGGTGTGCTCTGTGCCCCCATGAGAGGAGGCACAAGGTCTCCTTCTCCTGTCTAAATGTGTGTTTTATCATCATGTATGTTTTCAAAGTGTTTTTTTTATTATTTTGTTGTCATTGTCTTTTTTTTTCTTTGAAAAATTAAAAATTATACATAAGAAAAATGTAAAAAACAATCTTCTTATACATTTGTGTTGTGTTCACAATAACACAGGTGCAGGGGAAATACTGAATTCACGTTCACATGAAGATACGTACTTCCTTGATCTTTCATCTGTACCCCAGCACATGATTGATTCTGCTGATTAAAAAAAAAATATATATATATATAAGTAAGATTAGTAAGCTCTAATAAACCCCGCCTACCCAGCACTTAACAGTAGTAGACAAAGTTAGCAACTAGCCTGTGAACATTGTGGAGCATTTAGCTGACCAAAACGGAGCTAAAAGGAGTGTGATATTGGATTTTTTATTCCCCAAGTGTCCAGAAGCATGACTTCACATGCTGCTGTGTGTAATTAGGAAATCTAACATGGTAGCCATATCAGCCATGGAAGTTGATGATATCTGAGTGTTGTGTTTACAACTTGTTGCACCGCCCCCAAGTGGCCAAAAAACATCAAATGCAGGTTTAAAATAAGAATAATCAAGTAACAAAATGAAGATGTTCTTCTAAGTATCTATTTGCAGCCTCTCTGTAAACTCTGAACTTTTATATTAGCATTACAGCACTGTGATGAATATAAAGTAGCATATTATATTTTACTTAACAAGTTCAAGGCTCTTCTTAAGTCCTGTTAATTATATAGATATGTAAAGAATTAGGTCCAAAATGAAAAGTTTAAAATTTAAAGGGAAAAAATTACATATTTACATACAGAATATACTTATACCTGAATGCACCACTCAGTAAAAGGCTGAGATGGAAGTCCATTCATGGAGAGCTGCTGTCAAAGACAGAAAGCACATGGTAAAAAGACTATTGATAATTCTCATGCATTGCCAGTGTTTAACCTCTGGAGCTGGTAGTAATGAAATTGCGCTTTGGTTCAAACTGCTGACAAGGGATGATTCAGAGACCCGGAAAGCCCTCCGCCTCCTGCTTCCCGCTTCCACTGCGCTTGTATAGGACAAATGAGCTCAAGCAATTAACTCACAAGTTAAATGTGTCTCATATCTATTGACATATTTCCAAAGAAATCGAGAATAGCGGAAATCAATGCAGCTGGTCAATACGAGGAGAAACCAGGTAGTCAGCTATAACTCTGATAAGGTGGTATTGTTGGAGTTATTTACTTGGCTGTCACTCATCCAACATTAGTGTTTTTCCTCTTCTTTGTTATTGGGTCTGAACCTGAGGTAGTTATCCTTATAGTTAGCCTTGTTCACTTTGATTAAATCACTCCTTATAAAAAGAGAATCCTTACTTCTACAATTTAAAAAATAAAAAAAAATAAAAATAAAAAATAAAAACCTACAACAACCCTGGTTGTTTCTACTTATAAAGAGGTTTGAGCTTTGGGCTAAAATGAAGCCAGGAAAAAAATAGGCATGGTGCAGACATGACATACAGGAGCTGTTGGGGGAGCTGTATTCAGGCAATTAATTTAGTTGTTTTGCTGCTGGAAAGCCCTGAAAGTGCATAGAAGGAAAATAACTATTACTACAGAACTGAAGCTGTTACTTGAGCTTCTCTTTATTTCCGGGCATCGAGACATTCATTAATGTTATCAGACTGTTTTTACCACAACTTTTGAACACAGAGTACACTGTTCCGCATAGTGTTGCTTTCGGTCTTTGTTATGACAGAATTATTTTTGGTTATAATTGAATTGTCTGGAATTAAATTTCAATGTTTTGAAATAATCTTTTTATTGAATTAAGTTTCACATCTTAACAAATATGCTGGTAGGAAAAAAGGACTCCCAATGCATAATCACCCCAAGTCTACAGTTTGACCTTTTGATGATTCTATTGAATGCAGAAAAGCATCTGTTGCATTTCTTTAATATTTATCGTCCAGTACTGAATGACAGTGTGGACTTGATAAAGTTCATGTGCGATTACCAAACCAGCGTCATATCTGGCTATAATGACATCCAGTTACACTTCTCGCAGTAATCAGAAGCTTCTTTTCTTCTGTGCGCACTTTCTCTTCTCTTCACTTAACGGTGTCGCTTATTGGTTTTTTATAAAAAGGAAAACATATTATACCAGTGTGATGCAAATTGGGGATTTAAATTACAGCACAGTAATTTAATAAGACAATGTATGTAAATGAAAACGGTATCACAGATAAATCAGTTGTGATTTTTGACACTACCAAGCTGGACTGATGGCTATTAGACAACAGAAGTCTGAAGTGGAAAAAAGCAAAAAGCTTTTTCTCTCACCTGACATGGCAGAGCAAAAATAATTGCAGCAAAATAAAATTTGAATGATGGCTCAAGGAATTTTGAAAATTTATCCTGTGCAAACATTTATTAGCCCTCTGCTCACCTACTTCCTCTTAAAGAAATATTTCATTATATTTATTCGCTTTTTGCTTCGAGTTAAATGAGAAGATTGATACCACTGTTGTGTCTGTACATTAAGTACAACACTGGAGACGATTAGCCTAGTTTAAAAGCCCATAAAGCCTGGAAACGGGGAAACAGCTGGCCTGGCTGTTCCCAGGGTTAAAGCGCACCTCCTGTATCTCTACAGCTCACTAATTAAAACGTTATAGCTTGTTTGTTTAATCCATACAAAATCCATTAAACTGGAGGGATGTACTGTATGCTGGAAATATTTATTGGCGGGAGCAGTGCAGAGCAATGCTAGCTGTTTTCTCTTGCTTCCAATCTATGCTAAGCTAACAGCCTTCTAGCTCTAGATTCATATTTAGCATGCACACTGAGTCATATCGACCTTTTAAAGCTCACTTAGCAAGAAAACAAATAAGTTTCCTTCACAGCAAAACTTTTTTTTGACATTTCTGCTTCTCTCCATTCAGTAAAATTAATTCAGAAGGCATAATGCCCACAAGTCACTTCCATCCTTTAGTGTTCTAGTTAAACTGGACCAAATCCAATCACTTTAGTCCAATTCATGCCATGTAAACTTGCAAATACCCTCTCCTTCAAGTGCTTTTTTCCACTTTTCAGAATAATTTTTGACAACCATTTATCACCATAGCTGTGATCAGGTTACCAAGGCAATACTCACATTACAGACTGAAAAGATTCCAGCTAATATAATGAAAAAAAAATAGTGTCAGTATGAAGCTGAGCTCTCTGCCAAGCAGAATCCTCTGATCGTCTCACATAAGCAGAGCAAAGCACCTTTAATATCAGCCAGTGCCACATCTGCATGCAGCAGGATGTCAGCTTTCATTCCACTGCATTTGTGAAATTATATTTGAAAATGGCAGAAAAGAAGAACTAGAAAATGTGCTATAACAGCTATTTCTAATTCATTTTGAAAGAGATTTAGCTGCATTTTTTTCTCCAACTATCTGGCTCCTCTCAGTTATCAATTATATAGATGTATATTGATCCATGAGCAAGCTGCAGACTCGTCAATATTCAAAAATTTCAGACATCCTTTTTTCGGTTGCTCAATTTCTCAATCACTATTATTTCTACTTTGATTGATACCTTCCCCCGCCTCTCTATACCATTGGAGGTCTACTTCATCACCGGAGGAAAACAATTTCATCCACTGGCTCCACCTCATTCTCCATTCGACTGTAGAGAGAGTGTGTAGGGGGGCAACAAGCTTTATATTCCTTTCTGCAGGCTGCAAGTCAACAGTCTAAAAAGCATCTCTTCAATCTGTGGAAAAAGGGAGGAGTTGGAGTCTGGGCAGCTACTGCACAAAGAGAGAAACCACTGAAATCTGCAACTATTGTCTGGCACTGGAGAGGGAGATGGAGGAGTGAAAGATCTGAGCAACAGGGGTAAGCCTCACCGGATTTTCAAAGTGATTGCCTCTGGGAGTGAAGCCGTCGCTTACATCTGCAATTATCACGTCCATTTATCTATTGATGAAGGACTGGTGATGGTTACGCTTGATGGTTTTTGTTAATGGAGTGATTCAGCTGTTTTTCTCATAAAGGAATCATTATGTAAATCAATTTTACTTCCCTAAAGGAGCTCATTTCCTTTGTTTATATCTTTTAAAGCCTGAACAGTGGGACAGCTGCACATTAGGACTCCAGTCGCTGCTACCTGGAATTTCTGGTAAATAAACCTGAAGATGGTTGTGGAGAAAGCCACTGTATGTGAATTGGGGAAGTCTAGGGTGGGCTACTAAGAAACTGCATTTGGTAACGAAGCGCCTGCCTTGACTCAAGCAATTATGGTTCAAGCACCTACGTCCGAATCAATTGCCCTGGGGCCACACAAACAAAATGATGCCCAGGAGACAACTCTCAAAAACACTGAGTCCAGCTCACTGAAACCAACATGGAAAGAGATCACGGTGGATTTCATAATGAGAACCAAGATCCACGGATTGAAGTTCGTCTTCTCTCTGGACAAGTCGAAACCACAGCGAGTCATCTGGATCATGGCCTTCTTTGTTTGTGTCGGTCTCCTCATCACCTGGTCCTGGAATCGAATCCTCTACCTGATGTCCTACCCTGCTATCACGAAGATCTACATGGTGTGGGCTCACAACATGTCCTTCCCAGCTGTTACTATCTGCAATAAAAATGTTTTCCGTGTATCCACTCTGACCAAGGATGACCTGTATCACAGCGGCTACTGGATGGACCTCATGTATCCTAATCACACAGTGATGGAGAGGAGCCTGTCCATCCTTAAGGACAGCCACAAACAGGGTCTCCTGAGCCTGCTGGATTTCAACAACTTCACCCCGCCCCCTGATTACCGCGTCAACACCACTGAAATGATGGGACGGCTCGGTCACCAGCTGGAGGACATGCTGCTGGAGTGCAGGTTTCGTGGGGAAACATGCACCTACAAAAACTTCAGCACTGTATGTACAGAAATAAAGATGGTGTTTGTCAGGTGTGGATATGAATGTTGTTTACAAGGTGTATTAATAATTCATGCAAGCATTTGACAATGCTCCTTCCAGCAGGCATTCTCTCAGGGTGTTTTAAGGTGTTGATGTTTTCAAAGCTGCAAACAAGACTGTCCTGTTTTTGCCTCTCAAACATGACAGCTATTGCCTTATTAAACTTGATGTTTTCAAAAAGTAACTCAAGGAAACAAACACAACGCTACCTTCACGGTGTGTTGGAAAATCAATGTCATGTCATCATCAATGACTTCACTGTCTACGTTACAGTTTCTGAGGTTTCTCATTCACCCCTGTTCACACCCTGGCGAGTTGTTGTGTTGTCAGGTGTTTGAATACCTTTTTCCTTTGTAACCGGTGACACCAGTATTAAGGAAGAAAAATTAGAGCATTAATAATTCAGACATCGTAAATCAGTCCAAATTAAATTTTAAGCTTTCTAATTAAACATCTGGAGGGCATGTAGAGTATATGGTCTTGCTTCAAAAATCCAGTCGAGTTTCCCGTTTGAAACACCAGACGGAAGTCTATTATACCCTCTGAGTAACTGCTGGATGCTGCATGAAGGAAGTGGATGACATTTGCAAACCATAGTCCTACTATTCCTGATGGCAATATTTATAATAAATACTTTTAACATAAACTGGCAGCTTTTAACACCATCAGCTAATTTCACAAGGCTAAATGGGGAAAACTTGTGCAGAGAGAAGCATGCAAATTTATTTCTACGGCATTGAAAATAATAAATCTGGGAACACGCTTGTAGATTTAAAACACAAACCCATGGCTGGCATTTCACCACTTGTCTTTGCAGATTCAAATCTGAACATCCAGTTCAGATTCATCTAGATTCCAGTCATAAAAATCAAACATGTAACTGTGACAGCTTCAACTGGACTGAGACCTTTGAAATGTAAAATCCTGCATATAACAGGATGTCAGCTGTCTACAGGGGCTGCTTTGCACAAACCAGTGCAGAGCCTCCACGCTCTTAAAAATCCGCTATCATGGCCACATTCGCCATGAATGGGTGATAATTGGGATTTAATCTGTGTTGTGTGCTTGCATCGTAAGCAGCGCACGGCGTGGCTGTGCTGTGTCTGAATAAAGCTCCTGTTTTTTATCCAACCCTAAATCTGAATGTTTAAAAATAGTCACTAGTTAGATGCTTTCTACTCACTTTGCAGACCTCATTATGTAGCCAGCTGGAGGAAGGGACCAAAGCTCTGTCTTATCTGTTTTAGCCGCATGTAAGTCTGAGTCTGGACATGGAACACTGACTCTGATCTCTTGAGATCAGCTTTGCCATCGCCACGCCGATTGAGTTTTTACCAGCAGCCCTCTTACTACGACTTCACCACACTGGATACTGATGAAAACTTACCATAAGATGGATTCCTTTTCTTTTGCAGGGTGAAATGTTGTTTTGAAATGTAGTGAAAACAGAAGTGGAGAGCCAATTTGTTGGACAAGCCAGCAAACACATCATCTCAGCAGCCACCTATTTTTGTCTGGGTGCTACAGTACATATATATACCCTGTTACTATTTGCCAAATACAGATATTTGGATGACCTGGATCATTAATGCAGCAAGTATGGCTCAATGGATCAAATTAATCTTTAACTTAAATGGTATGGAAGCAAAAAAACGCCATAAATTATATATAAATAAATTATGAATTCTGTGAGCAACTGAATACATAGTTCTAATAATTAATGTTTAAATTTAAATTAATATCTTTTCATCTATCTGAATTTTTATGAATTGTAGTGTCTGCATTTCACCAATTGAAATTAATTTTATTTTATTTGGACACTTGTTTGTGAATCTAAAATCAAAAATTTTAAATTGCCCAACGCGAAGTTACCCAGTGGATATATTTCATCAAATATTTCAATGCTTTGAATTAAGTGCTATTCATTTACAACATTAAATATTCAGTAGTGACTGCATTTCACAGTTATGTATTCAGTTGCCTGTAAGATTCTTTCTTTGCCTCCACAGTGTGAAAGCCGTATGTAGGTGTTGCCACAATTATAAATGGTATAAAAGTAATGTGCTTAATACTGCAGGTTTTTATATTGTGCTGAAATACATGAGGAATAGATATTCTAGTCGCTACAAGTGTTACATAACCAATCAATTCTACAGTCTGATAGTGTGTCTCACATTGATAGACTTATCTTGAATTTTCTCAGCCTCTCAAGCTGTATTCAGAATTTTAAGCTTTATTTTTCTTTATCCAAACTGTAGCCTGAGTTCAGTTTGAAATGTCAACACCGCTAATCATAATGCTGATATATTGTTTGGCAGAGGATGGAAAATTTTCCAATCACAGGGAAAATGCATAAAACTGAAAAAAATATGCCAGTCTGTGTTAACTGTGAGTGTTGAAGCAAAAGCTGAAAATAAATAACTCAAGCCAGTTTGATGAATTAAATCGGAGAGATATTTGGTGTGAGCAAACCCACCGTAGTGATTGCACATCAATCGTTAAGTGCCGCTGAGCTTTACTGGCACAGGTTTGGTCTCTTAAGAAGTTTGTAAGTCAAGACACACAAATGTCTTTAACAAACCCGATTTAGAGTTTGTTTGTGTGTCCAGAGAGTCCCACCTCAGATGATTCCTATTTAATGACGGCAAAATAGTACATTTACTCTAAATTACTCAGGGGAAATTTGGAGTGAAATTGGGTAAAGATTGATAGCTGCTGCTGCTGCTGCTGCTGCTGCTGCTGAAGAACCCTCATTAATTCCTCAAATCAGCAAGGTGCATGTTGAAGTCGGTTCAGCTCTCTCTGATAATCACAAAACCTCTGCAATGATTACCTGTCCTGCACAATTACAAGCTCACATGTAATACATCTTGTACTGGTACTCAGTTTACTACAGGTTTGACTTAACATTCATGCTCCTTCTGTGCTTTTTTTTTTTTTTTTTCCACAGATTTACACACGCTACGGAAAATGCTACACTTTCAACTCGGGATTAGACGGCAATCCTTTGTTGACCACGTTAAAAGGCGGCACAGGGAACGGCTTGGAGATCATGTTGGACATTCAGCAGGATGAATACCTGCCTGTTTGGGGAGAGACAGGTCAGTGCAGCTTTAACCACCATTCTGACATTTTCAGTAACACTTTATCTTGTATAACAGTTATGTGAAGGTTTCTCCATTTGCTTCGTCACACGGGAAAACCCAGCTACACTTCTAGTCTTTTGTCATCTCTATAACAGGCTGATGTGTCACTTCATATAGAAAACAAAACCCAAGATTTCTCAGGTCTTATCATTCACTTCCTGCTAAATCTTTGCATTCTTTTGCACTTCACAGAAGTGATGTACTACTGTGTTTAATAGCATATGATGTTGATATGTTTCTGCAGGTCTAAAACCTGACATTAGGCCTCATAAATTGCATTCACTGACATATTGTTTCCACTTTATGGTGAACAACCACACCACTGTACCATACATTCATAAACTAAACAGCATGTAATAAATCTGTTAAATATTGATGCAGCACACCAACATATCAGTATTTCTTTCATATTAGGCATGTGGTTTAGAAAATCTCTGTGTGTCCACATACAATTCAGCATCACTGCCAGTGGAAGGATAAAGAGCCACAAAGTGGGTTTCCATTGGGAGACCGTACCTTTTTTTTTTTTTTTTTTTTTTTTTTTTTTTTTTGTTACATTTTCTGGCGTGCTGTATCCACAGATGAGACCTCCTATGAAGCAGGCATCAAGGTTCAGATCCACAGCCAGGATGAGCCGCCCTTCATTGACCAACTGGGATTTGGTGTGGCCCCTGGTTTTCAAACTTTTGTGTCATGTCAGCAGCAACTGGTACCTAATGTTCAGCCTCCTCCCCTCCAACCTCAACCTTTTTTTTTTTCGCTCTGCTTTATTTTGTGTTCGTCCCCAAATCCTCGCCATCCATTACCTCTGTGTCACAGAGCCCGGAGCAAAATCAGATCTGTGATTAACCTTGTGTGGGAAATGTGCAGTTTAAGTGTTAAATAAACAGCCAGTGAATCTGGGTAAAATAAATGAAACTGAGGAGTCGTAGCAGCCAAGGAACATTGATAGAGCAGGGCCAAGTAATGATTGGATGCGAGCGTACAAGCATACTGTGCTTATCAGAGCCAAAAGAACCTCAGACTACACAGCATGCAAAATATCTGGCAGCTCAGAGTGTTTGTTTTATTTTTCATCTTGAGTCTTATTGAGGGAAAAGTGAATATATGAAAATATGAATACAGCTATTTGAATGCTGTGTCTCTGGTGGCACATTTAAAGAGAAGGCAGAGAGAAGCCGTGAGGAAGACGCAGACATTTCACACAGACATGTTCATCAGACTTTAATGATCAAAATATTAACTGTGATTAATAAGAAGTCGACCTCATTTGAAGGTTTTGAAGAGAGAATTAACAATCTCTTATAATTAATAGCCTTTAAAGAAAGTGTTAAAGTAATATTAAACATTATGAATGATTTCTCTCACTGACATTTTTGCTAAAATTATCTACTGGCAGCAGCATTCAGCCTGCTTTTAACTCTTACTATAAAAAACTGACCGCTGAAGACTCTCAAGACTTTCTGTATCTTGAGGGGAATATCTTGTTTTTCATGTTAAATTGAACTATCAAAAGAAGCCTGGTGCACCTGTCATCATGTTCGTTTTTTTTCCAATTTCATTAACACTTAAACTCTGAATCCATAGATAACAAAGATGACCCACAGCTATTTTGAAGACATATTTTAAAAATGTATTATGAACCAGGGACATAATAAAATGAGGGTTTTAGCACCCAATATCAAGGGAAGCAGAAAGAGCCTTTGGCAAATTAGCTCTTTGTCTGCAACTATCCCCTCACTGCTGCCAGTGAAGGATGAAAAGTAATAACGACAGTTGTGCCCAAATTGATCAGAAAGCCTATGTGCAAGGTCATAATACTGAGCTCTCATGGATTTCCTATCCAAATCTAATGAAACTGTACGGCAGTTATGTGATGTTGCCAAGGCAACAAATTCAAATTGTCTCTCTTTTTTGTCTTCGCCTGAATAGCACACAAACCAAACACCAGTCTTTGATTTCCAAAGGGAAACAGTAGCAGATTAGGAAAATATCCTCTGACAAACAGCAAAACCCTCATTGTAAGCCAAGAAAATGGCGGCTGTGCAACAAAGGATTTTAGGTTTTTACAGTGATTACCTTTGAGATCAAGTGTATTTTTGTATTGTGCTACGTGATTATTAATATTTATATCAACCCAATCAATCATCCTTCACAATCAACCCTTGTGAAGTATTGAAGTCATAGATACAGGACTAAATCTAATTCATTATTTTAACAATTAATCAGACCTAATTTAAATGATTTTGCTCCTAGAGTTAATGGTCTTGGTCAGTTCATGAGCATGAGATAATGAAATGATCAAATAAAATATTCACCCTTCTTTAAGCAGAATAACATGGGATGATTGAGGCAGAGTTCTGGTCTCCTGAAACAGACACTTGGACACCACAAAGATGACAAATTTTATTTTTGGGAAGCAGTTTTGAATATATGTCTCTCTCTCTCCCTCTCTCTCTCTCTCCCTCTCTCTCAAAATGTTGTAAAATGCTCGAAGTGTATCATCACTCAGCCATCTCCAAGAAGTGAATCTGGACTGTTAATCACTATCACAAAGTTTCTGCCAGAAAGCAAAAGTGCATGGATTGTCATTTATAATCATGACAGGAGCGCCCACACCAGTGACAGCTAAAAGACATGTTTACGACCTAAAAGATGTGCTGAATTAATTAGGCTGTCATTAAAGTCTGGGCAGCATTAATTTCACTCAGTCTCCTACGAGTACAGTGACACTGCTCTCAGTGTAATAATAGACAGCTGGATGAAGTACTTATGATTTCTTTTGACTATTATTTTTTGTAAAGCTTCTGTCAGAGGAATTAAATTTTTAATAGGAAGCTGTGACTTGTGAGCCATGAGACATGAAGACTACAACCACAAATTTTGGACTAGAATTATGAATTGTATTGTAACTGAACTGTGTATTCACTCAAGCTTGAGTACAGTTAAGAAGAGAATAGCTGAACGAACCAGTGCACCAATACTGCAGAGTCTTTACACACCACCGAGAACTGTAGCTGTTTTGTTGTCAGGCTGTCTGTGCAGAGGGGTTGACCAATTTCTGTCCCTTACCTTGCTGTTGCTCCTCTTTTATTTTGATAATGATGTGGGCTGTGTTCCCTCACCCCTCGCCCTAGATGAGACGTCCTATGAGGCCGGCATAAAGGTACAGCTTCACTCTCAGTCAGAGCCTCCTTTCCTCCATGAGCTGGGCTTCGGGGTCGCCCCCGGCTTCCAAACGTTCGTTTCCACCCAAGAGCAGAGGGTAGCGTATGACTGTCTGGGCTTGCTGCATGCCTAAACCCCCCACCCCCCCAAAAAAGATACTGTTTTGTTAAATAGCTATACACCCATCATCGAGTTCCACACTTCCATCTGCTGGCCCCCTTCCCCTGAGGAATGGATTCATCTGCTCTCCTTCATGTGGCTGGAAAAAAAAACATCTGCAGTCCTTCCTTGTCGTCATTGTCTTCTCTGTTTAACAGATATCAGTAAAGAGCAGCTAACGTGTTTCATTCCAGCTTTAAACTATTCATCCAAGTCTGTTGCTTGACTTTACCCTTTCACTGCCATGTACACTTCTGTTTTTTCTTTTTTCTTTTTTCTTTTATGTGTTGTCGGGGCGATCCACTGGGCCGCTCCTTAATGTCATCTGGAGGGACCAGGCTGCGAGATTCATTATATTGTATTACCCATGAGGACTCTGGCATCAGTTTGAAGTCCAGCATTTATTGTGCTAGGGTTTTATCTGCAGTGTAACTCCAGTTATGAGAGTCCGTGGGCTACAAATGGAGTTCAATAAAGGCTTAATCATGTTTGCCAGTTTAAGTCCACTTCCTCAATGAATTGTACTCTATCACTGTGACTCTCGACTGACTAAATGACTGTTAGATTGTCAGAGTTAGCCCGGTTAGAGCTGGTGGAGATGATTGGGCATAACAGTGATCCTTAATGTGACAACAGCAGCATCATTTCTCTGTGAAGTTTGTCAGGAGGAAGCCTTCGGCATTGATTGCTGGCTAGCTTCCACCGCAATTAGTAGCTATGTGCTCAAATGCCCAAGCAAGCATCGCTGCACTTCATAAATAATTGGTTCAATTTTGTCATGAAAATGAGTAGTAGGCATTCATTACCATAAACTGCTGTAAACAAGACTTTTAAAGGGGACTGGAAGTCTGGCTGGTTTCTAACTGTGTCACTGTGTTCAGTTCCTTTAAAATGTCAAAGGGAGCTCTAAACAGATCGTGCGCACACATCGCTGCAGTTATAAGATGAGCACCATGGGTCTAATTTTAAGTGTGAACCAAAACCTTAAAAGTCATTAAGTACTGCTAATTAGTGGATTCATTAAGAATTCCCTGAGTTACTCATAAAAGTAGTGACCTGCTCTTCACCTTTTAATGAGAGTTTTACCTCTAATGAGACTGCAGACTGAATATACACTACATCTTCTTTACAGTTCATTGTTAAATTCACAGGCCTGTGCTGTCAGAGTGGTTTGTAAGAAACTTACATGGGCGAAGACTAGAAAATCTAAATAGAAAATCAACAATGAAACCACATTAGTAAGCTTTTAGAGAAGAGTTTATCTATTTGGACTTATTGTCTTTAAATATACTAATTACTGTGCATTAGGATGTTATGTTCTGTATAATGTCTGTTAATTCATGTAATTGTTCATTTGAAAACTGCAAACTGTTTATTGTTCTGACTTTCATTCTCAGGGTTGTAAAATTTGTCCATTGATTGTGGTGTCCTGTCTGAAACTACATATTTTACAGATTTCTCTTAAGCCTGTCTCTATTCCCATGGTACTCTGCTTCCTACCGGGGACTAGACCTGCATTAGTAATGTTCTGCATGACGTCTGCTTGCCGCTATACATGAGCAATAATGTTGTTCTGACTGGACATTTTGTGCAAATATTGTCTCAGTGCACATTTTCATTTAAATGCTTCAGTATTGTTTTTTTTTTTTGTTTGTTTTTTTTTTTTTTTTTTTTACGTTTAAGACATTTGTGTTGGGTTTTGTCAGCTTGTTGTCCTCTTTTTGTACTTATGCTGTACTGGGCTTTCATTATGTTATTCGTTGTAATCCCCTGTGCTTATATACTGAGAGAAAACATGTGCTGTTTGCTCTTTCAGCTTCAGTACCTCCCTCCGCCTTGGGGAGATTGCAAATCTACTCCCATAGACTCTGAATACTTCTCCACGTACAGCATCACCGCCTGCCGCATTGACTGTGAAACCCGGTACCTGCTGGAGAATTGCAACTGCAGGATGGTTCACATGCCGGGTATGAATTCAGACTGACTCAATCGATGAAAAATGTTGCAAATACTTGTGTCTTCATGTAGCATTTTTCTATTTGATGTGGAAGTATTTTATGTTATTTTAAACAGGGACCTCAACAGTTTGCACACCTGAGCAGTACAAAGACTGTGCTGACCCAGCTTTAGGTGAGCCCACACGCTGTACTATATAAGTTTGAAATACCACTGTAATATCTTTGCATTAATGTCTGAATTCAACCAAGTGTTCAGTCGTAGTGCCATGAGACTATTGCAGCCTTTAGATAATACCTTTGTAACTTTAGCATGGAATTACTTTAATCTCAGACAGTACTGAAGCAAAATAATAAAGTAAAATTATTGTTTAAAAATTCCATTAGGAAGATTTGTGATGTGTCTATGCTTCGCTGATATCAAATAAATCCCACAGCGCTTTTTCTCCCCCTCCTTCCTCTGTGTTATAGCTTCAGTCATTATTTGCTTTCATGGAAAGTGAACGATGGCAGCAAATGCAGTTTCTTATGTCGTGTGAAGAGATATTTTTAGAAGAAAGTTGAGAGCCTCTGTGTGCAGGTTTTGTTTGATTCTTCGCAGTGATCACAATATTTTTGAATGACTTTGATCATCCACAGACTTTTTGGTAGAGAAAGACAACGATTACTGTGTCTGTCAGACCCCCTGCAACATGACTCGCTATGGCAAGGAGCTGTCCATGGTTAAGATCCCCAGTAAGGCATCTGCTAAATATCTGGCTAAGAAATTCAACAAAACTGAGCAATATATTGGGTAAGTATTATGCGGTAGCAATGAGTTATTCAGACGATGGTCTCTTTTCCTTTTTCTGTTGATGTATGGGTGTACTGTGGAATAGCATGACCTGAGTCTCCATCGTTCACCTTCAATGTAACAATAATGAAAGATAGTTACACAGGAAATGTGAGATATCATTTAGTATAGAGTAATGTCACTGGAAATAAAATCTTTTTGGTGTGCTCTTGTCTGTCCTCTCCCCAGTGAAAATATTTTGGTCTTGGACATCTTCTTTGAAGCTCTGAATTATGAGAAGATTGAGCAGAAGAAGGCCTATGAAATTGCAGGGCTTCTCGGTAAGATTCCCGCAGACTCGGGTTCATTGTTACAGAAAAACGCAGCTGACCTCGGTATCAGCACTCTCAGCAGGTCCCTGTTGCATATTTCACATCGTGTGTGTTCACGCCCGGTGCTTTGAGGTTTCCTCTTTGAACTTGTGAAACAGGCTGAACACATTTTCATAATCTGATGCTCTTACAAGGGTAACAGGTCTGAGGAGAAGTTCGTGTTTGATGGACACTTTTGACAATTCTGCTGAGATTATTCAGAGAGATACTAAATTAAAAGTGACAGCATGGGGAAAAGTTTCACAGACTATTGTTCAGTTACTTTACCTGCCCATATCTATTAATCTCTCTTCTTCTAGGTGACATTGGAGGTCAGATGGGGCTGTTCATTGGAGCCAGTGTCTTAACAATATTGGAAATATTTGACTACCTATATGAGGTAAAGCAATGGCTTTTAAGTAGTTGAAATTTATACCACCAAGCATCTCTTTATTTATGTCTATATATAAGGGCAATTCATTACAGGAATAGTTTGACACTTTTTGGGAATTATACATATTCTCTTTTCTGCTTAGAGTTAGACGAGTGGATTTGCACCGCTCATGTTTGTACAGTTAATATGTAGCTGGAGCCAGCAGCTATTATCTTAGCTTAGTTGTACTGCTAATGTTTAATTTTAATGTTGATGTATTTCATATGTTTGTAATGTGTATCTGATGTTTTTGCATTCAGGTGTTTAAGGATAAGGTTTTGGGTTACTTCATACGCAAGAAACGACCACAGCGTTGCCAGAGCGACAATCTGGTAATTTTAGTCTCTCAGAATGGATTTGACTGAATGAAATGAATGTGATGTGTATTAGATGAGCTCAGGAACAACAACGGCAACAACAAAATGTCTGCTCACACTTGAAATGCTTTTAATGAACAGCACCAGAGAGAAATCAAAGCCACGCAACATTATGTCATCATTAGTTTTAATTTCTCTTGCAGAAACAATGTATCGTTTCGGAAAACACAATCATTAGTCATACATAAACATTGTTATTATTGCACAGTATGAATGCATAATCAGTATGATATTGCACAAATACAGTACTCTTTATTTACATTGTGAATATT
The DNA here is from genome assembly GCF_002260705.1 of Seriola dumerili. Classification (NCBI taxonomy): domain Eukaryota; kingdom Metazoa; phylum Chordata; class Actinopteri; order Carangiformes; family Carangidae; genus Seriola; species Seriola dumerili. The sequence goes on along the minus strand of NW_019174546.1, from coordinate 5,750,057 downwards.
ATAGAGAAGCAGCACAAATTATTGCCTTTGATGACAAAAAGCTGCAGTGGTTTTACTGATGGAATACAGATGAGTATTTTAAGACCAAACTCACTTTCTAAGCTTCTTTTCTTTTTCTGAGTTTTTTTTTTTTTTTTTTTGTGGTTTGTTTTGCCACTTGAGTGCCCTTAAACTTCAGTGCATGGACAAGTCGAAGTGAAGTGTCTGACCTGCTTTCAGTTAACTTTTATTCATGACTCACAAACTGCTCTTATGATCAGAGGTAAAGGCCTTAATCATAGTTAATCCCACACACCAATCCACTTCTCAGGAATTTACACAATTTACAGTAGCTTCTCTATGTCACCCTCGATCATGTAATTACAGTTCACTTAGAGCAGGAAAAGCTGTTATTGTACTTGGGTTTTCTCGCTTTATGTCTGGCAGCGTGATTATTGCAAACTCAGAATAGATTAATGCGATAGTAGATGAATGAGCAGAAAGCAGAACAAGATTAAGAGGTCTGGGGATTTTATTAACATTTGATGATCAACTCATTTTCAAAGCTCCTCGAGGCAATAAAACCCATTTTAACATCAAAATGAAAACTAGAGTAATGCGAGGCATTTCTGTCTAACCCTAAATCACAGCATTTAGTTGAGCCCAGTGGTTTAAGACACTGCATCTAGAGGCACCTTTATTTCCCTTGCAGACCATTACATAAGGTTTATACAGGGCAATTAAGAGATTATTCATAACCACAACTCACCCTCTTAATATCAGCAATCATCAAATATTCTGCACATACTGCTGAATCAAACCTTGACAGTGGGTTTTACATCTCCAATTGTACACTTATTTGTATTAATGTAATTCTTGTGCTGTTAAAGATAGGAGCAAGTTGTTTTAAGTAAATTTTTTAATTATTGTAATAAAAATGTGACTGATTCACAGATCCATTACAGGAATTTAGTTGGGTTTGCACTCCAAGACTTAACAGGATAATTTGATGTTATTGATCGTTTTATTCTTAATGCCAGGCTTAAATGTCCTGGTTTGTCATCAGATCTTGGGTTCAGGTTTATTGCTCTGACAAAACACAGTGAGTTCCACCACTGATAACACGTTTCTTATGTCTACTTTTATTTTCTGAGTTATGGATATGGGCAACTTAAATCTGATCTGTGTTTCACCAGCACTGGTAGAACTAATAAACTGCTACTTTTATAAATAAATAAGTATTGACCATAGCTCAGGCTAAATGTGTAGTTTTTAGTTGTAGAAATGTTTTGGCTTAAGCCATTCATCTTAAGGTAATAAATGAGGTAAACTTGAAATATATGAACTATTGTCTATATCCTTTCAATGCAGATAGAACTTCATTTCAAAATCTAATCTGTAATAACCACTGGTCATGTCTCAAGTCCAAATAAAAGCTAAAAGCCCCCAATCCATCTCTGTCGAGGCAAAAACAGAAACAAAAGCTAAAACCTTTCCTCTTTTCTGGTGCTGATTTAATCCAAAGCATTTCAGCAGATTGTAGTTAAATGCAGACATTTCCTTTTGTCCCTGATTATACTGTTTGCACCCAGCCTTCTTGGCAAATCTCCGAAATGCAAGCTCTGTTTCTCTGTTATGTGTCACACAAGTCCAAGGCTTTTTCATCACATGTAAAAAATACAGCATGCAGAATGGGTTGTTCCACAATTTTATCTTCAAATTGGTGAAAAAGTTATGGGTTTGTGTCTGCATGAGGATTGTGTTTATGCATGCTTGGTTGCCTCAGGTTCAGAAGTTGGTTTGATAGCTGATGTGTGAAAAAAGATTGAAAAAAAGTTGTTTATTCTCCTCTGTAGAACTGGATTTATGTAAACTTAAGCCAACATAGTTAACAAGGAGGTTGTTTTAGTTTGGTTTCTGGACAATCAGTAATTCTACATTAAAATGTGGCAGTAGTCGAAGCGTTTATTTAGTGGGTTGATATTTACAGTATGTCATGCTTTTCCTAGAGTCTGACATAGTGTGATATTTACTGTATTCTGCTCCATTCATGTCATATGTTCACCTGCTTACTATAAGCCACCCTCTTTACTTCCTTTATCTCATATTCAATAACCGTTTTTCAACGAGTCCATTGTCACATCTCCACTCAAACAGCCTGACAATGAAGTAATGCATTTAGTTGTTTATTAGACTCTATTTTAAGTTTGAACTTCTTTCTCTTCAATGGTCATCAACACGTCTGGATGAGAGTAACTGCCCTGTCCTTTCCCTGCTTATTCAGAAAAAAACCCCTCAAACTTTATTTTGACCCGTCAGTACTTTATTGATGTCACTGAGGGGAAAACACTCTCTTGCAGTATCCCCTCACAAGTTTGACTTATAGCATTTGCATTGTGTTTTATTTTCATTTCAGTCACCCTCACCCATCTTTCTTTTCATCATGTCTATTCCAGGAGTTTCCAGAGAACCCAACCAGCCCTGGTGTCACGCCTAATCATGCCCCCAGGTAGCACACCCCATTGATAATAGATGCTCCCTCCCATGCTGTCCCTCTCTTTCATACATACTTGAGACCATCTCATACATCATTTCCTCAGTGGCTACAAATGATTTGGTTGGCTGTAGTAGGCATACAAGTGAAAAAGGGGGTGATTATCCAACTGCAGAGAGCATTTTGATATCTGCTGCCGTGTCAGGACAGGTTAGTTTTGGTGTGTGTTTGTATTTATTGGCTCAACAGAAGGCACGAGTTGGTTGGATTCTCCAAGTACAGAAAGATTTGCCTTTCTGCACTATGCAAAACTTGCTCCTTCCACTGAATAATGATGCTTTCTTTCCCAAGGGATAAAGCGCACTTCTCCTGTGAAAACAGATTACATATTTATTGAATCATTGTACAAAAAGCTGAACCATACAGGATCTATTTGTTTCCCTGCAGCACAGAGGTCCATTTCAAGGCAATGCATTTCAGGCTCATGCCAGATAACATCACTAGATGCATTACTTTGTGATGTTATCACAGGTCTGCATGCAGTGAGTTTGCACAAAATATAAATGGTCCTTTGTCTGCCGGAATAGCCATTTTTGTCAGTGGGACTACCAGTGTTGTTACCCACATATCAGCGGTTATCTACTCCGCGAGCACACATACAGGGAAATGCAGACATTTGTGGATGTTTCAACTTCCGTAACTTAAAGAATTTATTCTGCTAGTGTAAAATCAGGACTAAAAATATGCTGTTTTCTTTCTCCTCTCCCTCCTTTCACTCATCTTTCCCCACGTTCCCCCAATTTTCTTTAAACTCTCTTCTCACTACCTGTGAAACATATGCGATGTGGCTGATCTTGGAACCTCCAAATCTGTTGTATTCATTACCCTCATCATTGTCCACATATGTTTCTGTCATTCATCGTCCTCCATTATACATCCTATCCTTGTGTCTCATGCCTTAATAATGATTAACTTCATTTTTATTATTCGTTTTTGCTCCATTTCTCCTCACCACGTATGGTTTGTTTTTTTTTTAATTTTTATTCTCCGCGTCCTACCATGATCGTCCCGGTTGCTCTCATTTTACCTGTGGCTCATTTCTTTCCTCCGTTATCATCATCATCACTCCCTTCATCACCCCTCCCTTAACCCGGTTGAACTCGTCTTCCCTCCTTCCCTCCCCTCTGTTTTTCCAGAGCACCTGTGACACCCTCCGGAGTCACTCGGACAGTCTCGGATTCACGCCGAACATGTTACCTCGTCACCCGACTCTAGGCAACTTTGAGGAGTTTGCTTGTTGACAACATAAAGTAGGGGTTGGGGGTGGGGTGGCACATCCGGGGGACTTGACAGCAAACTGTGAAATAATTTATGTACTTAACAGAAAAATAGAAAAAGGGTTGAGTGTGTAACTCAAACAACGTATAGTAGAGTTTATCAATGCCTGAATAGAAATAGAATACTATCATCAGAAAAAAAAGAGACCACTTCCAAAACAGAACTCAGGTTTAACTGCCATGTCAAGGCATCAGTGTTAATTTATTCATGTTTCATTTTGTGGATTTGTTTTTCTTATCCAATCGCTTTAGAGTAAACAATCATTGAAAATAAATGTGTCCAAAAAAGGGATTCTGACCTGTGTTGAGATGAGTTACGTAATACTGTTGTGCCAGTTTAGCTGTACATCAATCAAATCAAAAGAAAAAAAAGGAAAAAAAAAATAGATTACATGTGCATTGGTGTGTAGCATTGCAGTTTCTTATCAGTGTTACATCTCCAGCATCTAACCAATGCTGTATTGAGTGACCTTATAACCTGTCACAAACTAGAACAGGAGAGCCTTTTTAGAAATCAGCTCAACTTTGAAGAGCTGATCGTTGGTTAAAAGAGCTGCTCATACCTGAATCAAAACACTGAAGGAGTGTTTAACGTTGCCTTTTGCTACTATGAGGCTTTGAATTGCCTCATTAATTAGACAACTGTGCTTATTCCATTTAAAAACAGAAGAGGAACTTGATTATTTGTATATATATATATGTATATATATATATATATATGCAAGTGTTTAGTTGTGTTCCACATAGACCCTGGGACGACAGAAGCTACTGAATTGGATGTTTTTGTTAACTTAACTCACTTTTTACATACATTAAGGATAAAAAAAAGAGGCCAGAAAAAGGCTGTTGATTGTATCTTTATATCTTTATATAGCTGACATTTTAGTTTTCATTAATGTTTCCCATTTTTTTGGGATAGTGTTGCTACGCTGACAGTCACAAAATAATGCTAGCATTCAGCTTGCTGTAAAGGTTGGCCCTTGTTACCATGGAAATTCATCAGAACAAAAAACAATCAGGCTTTCTTCCACCTTTTTTAATAATTCTGCCCCCCACCTCCCCCCTCCCCTTATCGTGTCTTAAAGGTGTTCATCAGCACAATCCCGCTCCCCCCTTGTGATAGTAATCTATTCTCTATTGAACATGAGTAGAGTTCATAAGGCTTGTTGGTGACATTCCTAAACTTGACAGAAATTTGTAAATAAACACAATCAAATGCCATGAAGAAATTCTATACTGCTCATGTTAGACATTTGTTATATATATATATACACACATAAAGTTTATGGTGATTAGAACATGACTGACAGCTGGATAGACTTTATTAGATATAAGAGAATTGCCTCAAAACATCAAAACCACCAAGCACCTCAGCCCCAATCAGTTCAGTTGATTTAAACAGAAATGCATTGTACAATTTTACCATTGTATCCTATCATTATTATTATTATTATTATTATTATAATTATTATTATTCCAGAACATGTAATGAGTCACAAATAACAGTTTGTGATGTATAAATGATTAAGTATAATAAACTCTATATTTACCCATCTTACTCATGTACACAACTTTTCTTCTTATCTTCGTGTCAGTCTACTTCCTCTCTTGTTAATGTTCACTCTGTCTTTATTTAAATCCTTGACACCACAGTTATGGACTTGTAGGTACACTTACACATCCGTCACTATAAATACTTTATTGAAAATTTCTTTTATTTTTTTTTTAAATGTGAAACTTTTCAAGTATAATGCCGATCCAGTGAGTGGTGTTCATAACACTGTAGCTTTATTACTCTGTTGTCTGTGTATTAGATGACTGTTGATGTGAAGCACAAACCCTTGGAGATCAGCCATCACTCGAAAGCCAATGACTGGACGTCTATGGTTGTTGACTACCTTTTGTGGCTCAAGTTTTAACTTCTCACACTGTTACACATGGTGTGTTCACTGCTCCAGCATTATCAGGAATAAGAGGGTACTCCAAGAGGAGCCAGAGACCACCTTGTTCAGAGACTTTATCCAAATGGAAATTTTAACTTTCAGGAAACAGAGGAAAAAAAAAAAAAAAGACAAGGTGAATCAGTGGGGCTATGTCCTGAGCAATAAATGCACTGAATCAGATACCACTGTTATCAAATTGACATTAAAGCAAATTCTTTTATTTGGGATTCCCATTTTGAATTCATGACGTATTCAATAGCTGGAATGGATGTAGACTAAACAGCTGCCAACTGCAACACAGATGTATGATATGATAATTGTATAATAACCATCATCAGCCAAATAAAGAGACACAAATGCCAGTTCATGTTACACGATGATGCTATTCTGAAGATGCTGCATTGCCATGATGATTTTTAAGTGTGTATGTGTGTGTCATGTTGTCGGGTTGAAAAGCATAAAAACAACCCAGCACCTACCGCAAACTGTGGGGGACACGTAGGATTTGTGAAAATGTCCTGGGTCTTTACCTCTCTCCCTGCCCCCTGCCTTACTATCAGTCAAGGAACAGCAGAGTGTATCTGAACTGGTAGAAACTATTACCTAATTGTCTGTGCTCATTAAGTAGTCCTGAATTGACATTTACTGCATAGTTATGGCCAAGTAGAAGATAATATTCTATACTGTTGCTATACTGTACAACAAACACAGAGATTTGAACTATTTTATTCTTACAGTTAATAATTTATGGCACCACCCATTTTCTTCCTTGCATGACCATTGTGTATTCCTATTATCTCTGGCCTCTTAATGTAATATTAGCCATGCTATTCACTTTGTATTGTTCAAAGTGTATTTTTGGAGCCAGATGAATCAAAAATAGTGCTCTCCATATCCTGTGGTACGTCTTGGATCTAACAAAATCCTCTTCAAACCAGGGTTGGGATTGTGCAATACTAAAGAAAACAAAGATATTATGCAGATGTGGAAAACTGCAATATCACACCATTTTTATGGACTCAAAAAACAATGTGGCTCGCAGTGAATCAAAAAATGTGCCTTTAAGACTGGTTCTTACAGGTAACATCAAGATTTTCTTGCGCACACAACTGAGGAACTGGACTTGCTTCATCTGGCTCTACATGCTCTGTGTGCATTTTATTGTAGATATGTGATTTTAACTCTTGAACTGTACATTAAATAGTTAATACACACTTAAATGCGCGTAACGTACTCAGTCTTAAATTGGCATAAGCGTTTCAAACCACCTCACTGACAAACTTAACTGCGTGCCAGCTGAAAGGCAGTGAAAACATATCGTCTCAGTCGCCTGCCGAGTTTGAGCAATAGGATCCTAGACGGACACAAAATAATCTTCTACGGTTAAAACAGTTTCGGTGTTTGTTTTTTCTCTCGAGCTCTGCTCATTGGTTAGATGTAGACGGGGCTCAGCTGGGAAAAGGTGGATGTAATTAAGCAATATTTAAATCTAAATGTGATGACAGTTGTGTGGTTGTTTGTCAGCTACAACTGATCAAACCTTGATGAAGCAGATTAGCTGATATACAAACCGTACCCAGTGAACCTAATCCTTAACTTTGATTGTTGCTTATTTTGTCTTGAATTTTATTATGTTACTGAGAAACATTTAAGATTCCAAACCAAGTTTTCAGGGGCTTAAAACAAAAATGACACATCTTATTCAAAGCTGATGTACACTGAAGAAGACAGAATTTAAAGTCAACCTTTTTTTTGTCACTGTTGAAAACATAAGCGCCGCTTAACAGCAGATCTGACAAAGACTTGTTCCTAAAATGTTGTGAAAATCATTTGCAAAGAAAAGCAACCATTGACTAAACAATCTCACAAGGTTAATTTAGTAGCTGTTCCGGAGCTTTTTGATCTTATCTCACCATCTTTGTCAGCGGATGTAATTTGCCCACTTAATCATGGATTTGATTGAAAGCTCCAGAGCAGCTACTAAACGAACCTTTTGTGAGATTACTTTGTCCTGTTTTCCAAGGTCAAGAATGAACTTCCAATCTCAAAAGCAAACATGTATTTATGTCGACTTTACTCCGTCTTATTGGCTGAAATATACACAAAAAGAATAACTGACAATATTCATCCCAAGTTCTACCAACAAAAGCAAAGATACTAGCAAAGTGCAAAATCCACTCTTCATTTAAAATTTAAATTTAGGCTGTATAAAGTAAATCTACAGCAGTTTGAAATGTCCTGTCATCACGAGATGATGAAATACTGAGAGCAAATTCATTTTTTTTTTTTTCATTATAACTTAATCCACACACAACCTTCAACATTTTAAATCCTAAAAAGAGCCTGCTAACAACTACAGATCTGAGTACTGTTTAAATCATTCAGGAGTTTCTGTACCAAATGAAGTTGGTGCTACATTTAAACAGATGCAAAAAAAAAGAAAAAAAGAGCAGACATTCCATCATTAATAAATACATGCATCCATTATCTCGTCTTACATCAGCAAAATGAAAATAAGTCCTTTCCCTATTAAGACAGCTACTTCAAACAACTCATTATGTAGGCTTTTATGGGATAAGTAGCACTGCAATAATCTGAAGTAAAACAACACTGCAAGCTGTTAACCATGTTAATATAATAAGTAACCAAAAATGGAAACAGCTAATGGTGCAAAACAATCATATGAAAATGCAGTTCATCTGCATTTTTTTCATCTCTAACATATCTATTACAAAAGCATTTCAGAAGGACATAATGATGATAAAGATGATGTCAAAAAATATCAATGTGTCACAAATGGTCCACTAGTCATTAACATACATATATATATATTGGCCCATTTATTGATAACCGGCTATAATCCTGGCTGTCAGTGTTCAATATATTTAATTATATTGATAACTAAACGATTTTAAATAAAACTGTCAGTTAACAAAGTGCACAAAAGACAAATACAAAAAAGGGAAATAAAAAGCCTGAGAAAAAAGAAAATTATAAATTAGCTTCCCATGCTATTATACAATCTTGTAATAGTTAGTGGGACAAAGTACAGTTCGTATGTGAAACATCAGAAATAGAAGTGTGTAGTTTGTTCTGGTCTAAAAAACAAAACAAAACAAAAAAAAAAGTTTAAATAACAGTAACACATTTGTAATTTCCTTGGATGTTTCCAGGAGAGAGGTACATAATTTGGTCCTAATTATACGTAATAATTATAGGGAAAATATGTTCAGTAAGTACATTTCCAGTCAATCAGTGATTAACATCTTGTAAAGAGCAAAAATGAGAATTCTGTTTGCAGATAAAAACACAATTTAGAAAAAAAGTTTCCGGTAATAAATTAATAATGGATGAATATTTGGTTTAATTCGAGCAGCTATTTCAAGGAAATTCCCACAGTATTTTCCCAGTTATCAGTACCAAAAGACATAGTTCTAACCAGGAAACCTCAAAGGAAATAGCATGGAAATGACACAAAACTGTAAAATACAGCGTTAAACAAGTAACACACAAGCCTAAAAAAGGGGGTAACATTGACTTAAGCCTTTACAATAAAAAGAAAAAAAAACTCACTTGTGATTCTAAAACTGGCAGATCTATTTAATGTAACTTATTTTTAAATAGTGACTTTTCAGCATTAGCTGCCCCAGGAATCTGTGGTCTCCACTAGAGCCATTATATCAATGGATATTAACTTATCACAGATGTATCAGTACCAGCATACATCACTGCCAATAAGTAACTACAAACTTCAGTCCTGAAATGCAAAGATATGTTTTAGATCATTTAGAAAGTGTCTCAATTACATAATCTGTCCCACTGTGTGAACTTGAAAGATTATTTTCCAACTGTAAAATATCCCACTCAGTACACATGTATCTTGATCAAAATTCTTTAATAACCAAATTTCAACAATTCTCATCAAAAATGTTTATTATTTGTGTCATTTAAAAAATAATATCGGCTGATATATTGTTATCAGATTTTGTTTCTCTTAAAATATCAATATTGGTATTAGCCTTGAAAACTCATTATTCATCAGGCTACAGTTTCCACCAATGTTGTGTCTTCTATTAATGCAGGCACATTGGCAAAACTGCTTTACAAAACACAATACAATAAGAACAGAAGCTATCATTTTAGAAGGGCTGTTTGGGTAACTGTGCTAACACTTTAAATTTTATCTTCAGATCACCACAGATTCAAAGGGCCTTTGTTTAGTCAGGGTCAGCTATTTAAAAGTTAGAAATAACCAGCACATGCTAATTTAATTCCCTTGGATAAGATTTTTGTTAAGAACCACCTCTGCAGGTATAAAAATTTATTCAATACAACACAATGTTCACCCTCCAACATCCGTGCTAATTAACTGGGAGGTGTATATGTACCAAATTAAACTGGCTTGCAACTTAGAAGAACCTAAAACCTTGTAGAGCCACTAGGACTTTGTTCCACACAGAGGCACAACAGAAGAAATTGCAAGGGAGTGTTTGAAAACCGGTGAGGGATTTGCCTTGTTGGGACCTAATGAAACCAACAGAGTGAAGGGTGATTGATTCTGGTGGCTGAGGTTCACTGAGAGGCAATTTAGCGTTTAGGGTGGGCAGAAATCAGCAAAGTAAGGGTGCTGCAAGGCCTCCTCTGCAGAGATCCTCTGGACAGGATTACATTTCAACAGGTTCTAGGTGAGATCAAAGGAAATGTTTTTTTTAATGAATGAGCAACGATATCAAATTTCTTGCAAGCAAAACTGCATATTGGCAGCAACTGGTATGACATTCTAGCTGCTACTTGAACATTCATTAGTACCTGAAAACATCAAAATTTTTTGAAAGTACCTGGAGTAGATCCCGTCCTGTGCTACTTAGTTTGGGGACCACGTTCACCAGTGAGGTGGTGGCTGGATACATGGGATATGGCTACAAGTAGAGAAAGAGGCAGTGAAAAAATGTTTTGTTTAAAGAATTCAGTAAAACATTATTTAAGCTGAGCTAATGAAATGAGTAACATCAATAATTTACCTTGTAATCAGGAAGTTTGGTCATCGTCTGCCACTGTTCTTCAGTTGGCGTACCCAACAATGTATTAAGTGGTTAAAGAAACACTTTTTCCAACAGAGAGGTGTGTCCAACCTGTTAAGACTTAAGTGTTCATAAATCACTGATCACATAGTAAATCAATAGTTCTTTAGTTGCCTGAGCAAACCTCTTAGGTCCAATATACCAAACAGTACAAGCAGGAGCCTCACTCTGTCAAAACCTACAAATCAAGTCAAAAAAAGATATCTGAAGATTCTTTTCAATTGGTCGTCCACATCGTTCCCGGGGAATAAAGGCCTTCCAGCATTGGCCAGCTCTGAATGGAACAAAATAAAATATGGTTTAAATTATGAAATGCTTTTGTTCATAAAATAACCAACTCATAACACACTTTTCTACATATTCACCGAACAAAAAAAAACCTTAACACATAGAAACACAAAACAAATGCATAAAATTGAATCATGACACGAAAAAAAAAAAAAAAAATTCCATAGTGGTCCTGGCCTGTCTCATTATACAAATTGCAAATTTTTTACTGAGAATAAATACATTCACTCATCTCTCTTCTTTAAATTTCACCTTTTCAACTGTTTTAAGAACTGTAACAGATTCCAAAGATTTCATAACATCTTTTCAGCTGTTCCAAATTTTAGCTCCCAAACATTGAAAGAATTGGCCGCAGAAGTATGAGACCTTTGGATGTTGAACACCTGCGAAAAGTCTGGTGGCTTGTCAATTTGGCATTTACACACATAACTCGAAAGACACTGAAACCTCTTTGCGATGTTTAACCACTGTCCTTTATGAATAATGAATTGGTATTATTAGTTTCAGCTGAATGCTAGCTCCATAGGCAAGAGAACAAAACTAGAAAGACCAGAACAGATTAACATTTCTCCACAAACCCAAACAAACCTGCAAATATGCATCCAGCCGACCACATGTCAATTGAGGTAGAATAAAGTTTAGCACCAAACAGCACATCTGGAGGCCGGTACCACAAGGTCACCACCTATATACAAATCACAAAGTGCAGTGTAATAATTAGACCAATTTCACAAATTATCTCAGCCAAATTACTGTTAATACAAGCGTTCAGGGTAATGACTGTTCTCTGAGGTGGGTACTATTTTATACTGACGCTGATTTCACAAAAAAAAAAAAAAGGATATGACAGCGCTGTCCCTAATACTAAATGGTGAACTTATATCTGCGTCTGCGTTCCATTACAAGTTCTTGACATTTTAGCAAACTGCTGTTTTGTCAGGTGTCAAGTATTTTACAATTTTATTTCCTAGGTTTTATGAAAATGTGTCTGGTGAAGTGCACTGACAGAGCAGAGAAAAAAAGAATAAAATAAAATATATAAAAAAAGGTATATTTCCCTAAGAGAGTGTGTGGGAAGTTGGGAGTGCTTATGTTTCAGATTGGAGGGTTCATTCCAGTCCACATGTTAATTATGTGACCACCTGCTGAACCACTACTAACTTTTCATAAGTCATTATTTTTAGAGAGAAAAATGAAGTTACATTGGTGGAATAGCATAGACGTACCGCAAGCTTCTAAGTAACTTGAAAACACCACATTGTTATATACACAAACACAGCAGACAAAAAAATCTGTAAGTGCTTTTTTTAAAAAAGAATCTAGCTCCTAAAAGTCTCCTCCAAACTGACTATGTTATATTGCCTTTGTGTAATACACATGCCAGAGTACGTGGAAGACAAAAATTGTCACCTGAGAAACAGTGATGAACTCCACTCTGAAGCACTTTGTTAGATTTTTAAGGATTTAGCACAGATATGATGAGCAGTAATGCCGATAAAGTAAACAAAATACTTACACTGTCATTATTAAAACTTCAATCACTGCATTTAATTGACGCTGCTTGTACTACATTCAGAATCCAGTATATCCATGTAGTATAGAGTCATTCATTTCCTGTCACTGAAACAGAGTCTCAGGGTAATAGATTCTCTGAAATAAAATGACCTTCCCTCAAATTCTCAATGCTTCAAACTCTGTTCCCCTCTAGGTTCTCTGTTTATTACATTTTCAGATCAGTAGTGTCACCCTGGGTCAACTGCTCCCCCATGAGATCGGCTCGCCGGGCCCTTAGGTCAGCCGACTGAAAACCACTGAACCTATCTGAAACTTGCCTGTCATTTCTCTGATAGCATCAACACCACCAAAAAAAAAAAAAAAAAAAATCAATCACCACTTAAACTACATGCTGCTATGTGTTTCACTCTATTCCATCATTAAGTTAATTGCTCAACCTCAGGACCTCAAGAGAATTAAATTGAGGCTTCAACTGTGCAGACAAATAAGACAAGTGCATTTTAATAGCCTAAAAAAAAACATTTGGGATTGTTAAAGAGAACCCACATTTTTATTAATGCTGTTGCAGTTTGCTATTTAGATGCTACAGCTGTGCCATATTTTCATATCACTATTTATACTAAGATTTTCTACTGAGAAAGATTTTTAAGTCATGTCGTTCAGCCCTAAGAAACAGCCTGAAAGTTTCATTTCATTGAAATACTGTTGGTTTTCAAAAACCAACAGTATTTCAATAAAACTTTTTAACACCAGATTTGGGACTGTTTATCTCAGCTACAAGCGCTTACAACAACTTCTTAAATGCCTCAATTAGAGAGCACAAATCTCTTCATATTCTTAGTTAGCACCAAATTAAAAATCCCTCTGTAACAGTCAAAATGTGCAGAAAACAGTCTCTGATTTGGTTCATCTTTAAAGCAGTCAGTAATTAGCACCTGCTGTGTTAATGATGTACAACCTACCTCTGCTGAGTAACACCTCACAGGAATGCCAAAGGCTCGAGCCAAACCAAAGTCAGCCAGCTTCAGCTCCCCATTCTGCGGACAGATACACAAGTTACTAAATCTTTCCAGATGATATCAACACACACTACTAAAATACAGCCTATGTAGTGTATTAAATCATACTCTGCAATACATTTCACAAAAAACATTCGCAGTGATCCAAGTTTCTCACTTGCTTGCTATGACACAGAGAAAGCCATCCAAACAGAAGTCACTTTGCTTTTCTTCACCATTATGGAAATAGTACTCTGACTGAGCCAAATGATTTGCTCACAAGCTAACAAATTTTAACTAACCTTCACGTCAAAGTCCAAATGCACCTAAACACTCACTCTGTTGATGAGGAGATTCTGTGGCTTCAGATCTCTATGAAGAACGTTTCGACTGTGACAGAAAGCAAGGCCTTTCAACAGCTGGTACATGAATGACTGCAGAGGAAAACCAAGGATAGAAACAAAACAATATTTGAGTTATTAATTCCAAGTTTCATAAAATGTAACTAACTACTATACAATACTGATGACAATCAGAGGTCACAGATGATACTAGACAGGCATACTGCCTTTGGTTCGCGCCTCTTCGTGAATTATCCTGGATGATCTCTCACCTTCACAGTTTCAGGGTCTAGATCCCCATTGCAGCTGTCAAAATACTTCTTCAAATCCTGCAATTGATTAGAGACACGCATTAGTCTCAGAAGAGACTACTGACACTGTAAGTTTCAGATGACTCCATCTCACCTGATCACAATATTCAAAAACCAAGGTTAACTTCTTGTCACTGTGCAAAACATCATGTAGCCTGAAGGAGACAGAACAGCTTTAAGTTCATGTTCATTGACATCTGGGTTAAAAGCAAACAGTGAAACATTGCCCATATGAAGGCACATAACATAAAAACAAGATAAATACAATTTGAGTGGAACACGGACCTGACAATGTTTTTATGCTTTAGTTCCTTCAGAAGACAGATTTCTCTCAGAGCAGAGCTGGGCACCCCCTGAAACAATTCAGAACCACTCTGTTTAGCACTAGCCTACTAACAATCTGCTAGCATGGATATATACTCAAATTGAGATTATCTTAGTATGAAAACACACCTCGTCGTCGTCGTCCAGTCTCACCCTTTTCAAAGCCACAATTTCGTGCGTTTCTCTGTTTTTAGCCTTGAAAACTGTCCCGTACGTGCCTACAGAGTAGAAAAAGTTGAGTTAAATCACAGTCAACGTATTGATGAATGGCAAAGCAAGAAGTCCTAACATTAGCTAGCTAAACTACCTAGCTAGCGATAATATCGTAAAAGCTTGCAGGCAGAAATCTTCAGGTAGATATTGTCACAAACATACCGGTGTAAGTAAAAACTACCGCAGTGTATATGGTTAACTAGGGAATTAATTGACGCAGGCATAAAGCTTTCAATCTAGCTAACGTTAGCTAGCCCTGCAACTACATGGATGCTATGTTAGCAAACCTGGCTAGCTAAAGTTAACTTTACAAAATAGCGTATGACACTCACCCTCTCCGATTTTTTCAAGCTTTTCATATTTCTGCATGTTTAACCAGTGAAGCCAGCCTTGATCCAGCTACCAAACCAACGACTGTCTATAGCCCCAGGCTGGGGTTAATGCTGTTGCGATAGCTAGCGTTAGCTTAAAGCTATCTGCACTTGCTATTCCTGCTCGGTCTGCAGCTGCAGCCAGACTTGTTGTTGTTGGTCATCTAGAGGCCAAAAGATGAACTGCAACACCGTTGAAACCCCAAAACGATGACTGCTTAACATTGCTGGATGCACATCATACATCATATCAAGAGAGGCAATTTGCTGTTCTGTGGAGACATGTTATGAGCGACTGTGGTCACAAAAGGATAGCAAAATGATTGTTTACAGAAGATAAACTAGGCCCAGTTCTCAGACTCTGCGGGTTGACCCACAGACTGCAGTCAAAGATAACAGCTGTAAGGGATGTGGATACTTACTGAAATAGTACCCTCTTAAATGTGTTTGTGTTGTTTCCATTACTCAAATTGATCATTTGTAATCTAATCTCAAACTGCAAATGGATTCTACTGCTGTCAGGCAATGTCTTGATATTTTAAGTATATTTGCCTGATCAGCGATGAATACACTTTTATAGGGATGTAAGTCTTAACTATTTACTTACTCCATTTGTCAAATGAGCTCATAATACTATGGAGGAAAAGTGATGGCTAATATTCACCTTTGTGCAATACTTAAGTCAGGCACACATACTGTACAGATATCCAAAGGATGAATAAAATAATAATACCGCATAAAAAAGGAGCATTAAAGTCATACTAAATCCTGTGGGCAAGCATTCAGCCTTTGGAGGGTAGAATAATGGCTGTAAAAAGTTTGTAGTTTCCAGTAACTCTGCCACAATGGATTTGAGTTACTCAAGAGATGTAACATATAGATGGTAAGATCATATATACACTCAGGTTTCTGCCATCTGTAAAGACAGTTTAATAGTTATCATCTGTATAAGGAACTTAATATTGGTGCCAAAACAGTAGTTCCTCAACAGGTAACAGATCTAAACAGAATGGATGATGGTGGGGAGCAACTGAAGCTGACACTGTTTACAAAGCATATACTTCTCATTATATTGGTTCAGTGATTTGTCTTTTCAACCCTACACTTGTGAAAAAAAACATGCAAACTGTGCATTGTGATCCCCAAAAAGGAAAACATACATACACTCTCATCAAAACAAATTTTAATTCTTTATTCTATCACATTATAATTTTTCATTCTATACAGTATAAGAGAAAACAGAAATGAAATTCTCATTTGAGGTAAAGACTGTACAATCGTGTAGTTTGTTAAACATCACAGGGTGATCCAGTTGGTCCACTTATACAGTACATTTACATACAGAACTTTGAGAGTTTGTCATAAAAGTAGACATGGAGCTGGTAAATTTGCAATACATTATCTATCATTCATCATGTACATGCAAGCCTCCCCTATTAATTTAAAAATAAACCCTATTATTTATTATAGATTTAGAGTAAACGCATTTTGCAGTGTTCATTTCTGTCCCTCAGTTCTTTGCCTGCGGATCAGATCAGAATAAAGTCCTCCTTTGCTCAGCAGTTCCAAATGAGTCCCAGCCTTAAAAGAAAAGAGAGGAAGCTATTAGATATAATTAAAACCTACATTACACAGTACATTAAGAAGCATCCAATATATCCACATGAACTGCTGACAATTGAATGAAGGCAATTCTCCTCAGTGCTTCTTTGAATGTACAAAGATGTCTAATAAATTAGCCAAGACATTTAAAAGGAGGTACCAACACCTCTATTTCTCTGAGTACTCTGGTACCTCACCTCCACAATACGGCCATTACTCATGACACAGATGAGGTCAGCCCCTTGAATGGTGCTCAGCCGGTGGGCAATGATGAGCACAGTGCGACCCCTTGTGGCCCTGTCCAGAGCCTCCTGCACCACTCGTTCTGATTCTGCGTCCAGGGCGCTGGTGGCTTCATCCAGCACCAGGATGCTGGGGTTCTTGATCAGGGCACGGGCGATGGCAATGCGCTGTTTCTGCCCACCTGATAATGTCACACCTCGCTCACCTGGTTTTAAAAATGTAGAGCTTAGTATTGACACGTCCCAAAATTTCTTAACAGTACGAAAAGCTTAAATGAGAGCACTTACCAACCACAGTGTTATAGCCGTCTGGGAAACCTGTAATGAAGCGGTGAGCATTGGCTTGCTTGGCTGCATTAATGACCTCAGCATCTGTGGCCTCAGGCTTCCCAAAGCGGATGTTCTCCATGACAGATGATCCGAATAAAACCGGCTCCTGCACAGAGTATTGAGAGATACGGTGAGAAGTGGACAGCTAAAAATATGACAAATTAATTTTTCTATAAAACTGACTTATTATTCACATCCCTGTTTTAAAAATTGGCACGCACTAATGATAAGCAAACTTTACCTGATTAATAAATCCAATAACTTGTCCCCTGAGCCAGGATGGGTCAAGTGTACGGATGTCAAGTCCGTCCAGCATGATTACACCACTGGTCGGGTCATAGAAACGCTCTAGCAAGGACGCCACTGTGGACTTTCCTAAAATTATTTGGATTAATCATTTGTAGGCTCATTATCATATATGTTTACATGTCACACAATTACAATTAGAATTAAAATCTAAGAAATTACCTCCTCCAGATTCTCCAACAATGGCAACAGTTTTAGACGGAGGCAGCGTCAAGCTGAACTTGTTTAAAATCTGATGGCCAGGTCTTGTCGGATAACTAAAAATTCACAAAAAGAAATGAATAGATGGTATCAGTGGATGTTTATGTTCAGTTCCTGCAATCTACTTTTGTTTTGAATTAAGATAAGATTCCAACCTGAATGAAATGTTCATAAAGTCCACTCTTCCTGTCAGAGAATGGTACGGGATGCGTCCTCCCCCAGAGAGTGGGATGGTTGGCTCCAAAGCAAGGTATTCAAATACCCGGGCCCCAGAGCTTATTCCTCTCACCACCTGTAGAAAAATGTTAGAGTTGGTCAATGTTGGTCACTAGATATTTCAGATTTCGACAAATGCACACATGATATAATTCTACATTTTAAATGTGTGTCACTTAGATAACACAAGCTCTAGATATGTGTAGAATTTTTACTCACCTGTCCAAAAAGGATAGAGATACTGGCCAAGGACCTGAGCATAAAGACAATACACAAGTTATAAACTAACATCAGCCATGTTTGAACTAATACATTTAATAGTAAATAGTAATATAGAGCAATCATTGTGGAGCAAGTTGTGTCTTTTACCTCTGAACAGTCTGGGAAGCAACCAGGAAAGACATGAGGTCTCCAGGGGACAATTCGTTGCTAGAAATTAAAGTCCCTCCAGCAAAAATAGTTCCCAGAACAATGCCTGTATCAATGGTACACATTCCAAAAATATTACCATTACAGAAGCTCTGAGATACAATACCAATCTGCTTAATATTGTGTTAATCTGTTGACATTAGTAACACACACTCACAATTCAGGGCAATGTTTGACAGTCCTTGGAAAACGGCTATTCCAGCACCAAGATTTTCATTCATTTCACACGATTTGTCAACTTCATGTGAATATAACCTGGGGGAAAAGATTATGTAAATTAAAACATATTACCCCACAAATCTGAGACACAGTATACTGTGGCTCTAAAAGTACTATGGCTGTGACTATATCAGAATATACGCTCACTTACTGGAGCTCCCGCTCCTCCATGGCAAAAGCTTTCACTGTTCGCACATTGCCAAGCGCCTCATCTGCCACTCCTGTTGCTTTTGCCACCTTAAATTTAACACAATGTAAAGACACAGTCAGACATAAAGGCTTCACAATATGCAGATGGATATGTTTAAGATACATGTGTATGTTGTAAATACAGATAGTGAAATAGAATAGATAAAGGTTTTTTTGTTTAATAGCATAGTAGTGATTACTTATTTTGAGTGTCAGCGACATATCTCGCAGTGCAGGTGTTGCCACAGACATATCTTTCTGTTTGCATGTCAGCTCACAGAATGATGAAAATCAGAGAAGGAGTCAAGAGGATGTGAAGAAACTTTTCATCTGAACATTTGTGGGCAGTAGCGAGAACAGATCTATACTGTGTTAAGAGAGGAGAAGGTACAGTGCATCTGCCACATTCATGACAAGGTCTGTTCTGCTTGCCCATATCTACGACTTTTTTTTTTTTTTTTTTTTTTTTTTTTTTTTTTTTTTTTAAATTGTGGCTATTCTGACATTGCAACACCTCGTCACAACGTGGTAATGAAAGTCAATCTGTGTACAAGACACTGCAGTCCTAATGTAATACTATATTTGACCTTACCTGTTCTTGAGCCAGACGAGATAGTTTACGGAGGAATGAGCCGATGAGAGCACCAGCTCCCACTAGACAGGGAAGGACAACTACTGTCAAACCTGTGAGTTTAGGGGAGATGATGTAGAGAGAGACAAAACATCCAATTGTCTGTGTAAGACTACGCAGGCCCTGCAAATATGCAAAAAGAGCAAAAAATTGGAATTTGAAGGTTAAAACTTGCACATAGTTTACATATTACTGATTATTTTAGAACACAAATTTACACTTTATACCTGAGAGATAACCAACTTAAAGGATGACTTAAACTCCTGAATGTCTGTAGTCAAACGATTCACCAGCTGCCCAGTTTTATTGGCATCAAAGAACGCCACATCTTGCCTGAGACAAAAAAAAATAACAATGGCAGTGTTAACAATGGTTATCCTTTCTGTACTGCAGATATGGTCCATCTATAAAGTCAACAGTAGATAACCCGTGCAACCGTGACCGCATGTGTCTAATCACTGCTTTTGTGATGTGTACCTCAGTAAGGATGCAAAAAGGGTCTTTCTCATGTCTGCTGCCACTCTCTCTCCCACCTTTGAAAGCAGGATAATGTAGCCAGATGTCAGCAGGCCCTGAACAAAAGAAGTGATTAATGACCAATGGAACAGGCCATTTTCCAGAAAACAGCTGTGACATTTATAATTTTTTGTGCTTTTTTTTTTTTTTAATTTTTTTTTTTATATGAAAGCAAACTGAACAGAGCATGCAGATGTGTAAAGCAAACAAGCACCTTAACTAACTAGAGGAAAAAATTGAACTTTCTGAAACAATCAGATCTGTGAGCCGCATGTGAATGGACAGATTTATTGAAACAAAAGGAACACTTTATAATATACTGTAATACAACAACACACAAACTACACTATAGTATAACAAGCTTCATAGAGGGGGTACTTATTCAGAGCTGTTGTATTGGCACGCATTATATTGTCCTGGTGTTGCTTTTATTGCATCCACCCCCTACATTTCTTCTCAGTTAATTTACAGAGAAATAAATGTCCAGTTTATTTCATCCCCTACAATATATTGCAATTACATATTGTAAACGCTACATTTACCTCAGGTCTCCTTGTTGAAGTACAACACCTCACCAGGAAATCATAGTTATATATAGAGGTATATCTCCACTTGACAGCAAAAAAAAAAAAAACTATGGTAGAAATGTATAATAATACTACACATGCTCACACATGCTCAGAGCTACTTCATTTCTTATTGATAAAGACCCTGCTTAGCTCATCATAGACTGATTCTACTCAACTCTTGTTGAAGTACTGCCTCACTAAGTTGTGCAACTGCTTTGAAAAATGACACCTTTCTTGTGTACTTACTTGGATACCATACAGTCCGAGCAGTTTCATGGCAGGACCTCTTATCTCATGGGCATAATTCCCAGTGTGTTCTCTCAGATAACGTGCCACAATATTCACCAGATCCCCAAGTATCAGGGGGATTTGAATATTCAAGATAGCTGCACCAAAAGCAAGCTGAAAAAAAAAATTATTATGTTTATTTGATTAGCATAAATTACATGTCACTACCTTAAGCATGTGTCACATCATATTTTATAACGCTGGCATTACATTCTAGTGAACTGATTCAGACTTACCACAACAGCCCCGATGAGAGCAAAGAACTGAGGTTTGACAAATTCCCACAGGATGTGCCATTTGAACTCAGGCACAGGGCTTTTAGCTACAACTTCCACTGGGGTGTTATTATTCACATCTGCCTCGCAGTAAGCTACATGGCAAAACAGTCGTGCAGACACAGTGAGTACTGCTGGTCCCAGGATGAACTTAAGAGCCACTCCTGGGGGTTTGGATGTTTGGGTGGCAGACTGGCGGACAGCTCTCTGAGTAAGGCTCCAAATACGACTGACAGCATTTCCAGGCTGTTGTGAGGAGCTGTATCCATTAGATCCTGGAGATATATACCACCTGGATATGATGAAGAATATTAACACAATTAGACATTCAATCTAAATCATTAAAGTTTTGCAAAGCCAATTTAACAAAAGCAATATCTCTAAGAACTCTACATGCATTATAGTCTGTCAGTTTTTTGGCTTAAAATGTTTAGTCTGATCTGAGTCTGAGCAATTATCATTATCAGTTAACCTGCCAATTATCTTCTGAATTAATTTATATTAATTGTTATCTAATGTTGGAGTTGCTCTAGGAAGTGTGGCCCAATCGAAAACCACATTTTTGAGGCTGATATGAATGTCTAAATTTTAGAGTTGACAAAATCTGATAATTATATTTCAGCCTAAAGAATTTTCTTTTTAAATAAGCACATAACATAAACTAGAGGGGCACTCATAGAGTGCAGACCTCTGCCAAGGCCAATGTCAAACAACATACACCAGACTTCAGAGAAAGAAAACAGTAAATGATCCATATCTGCACCATAATTTAATGGGATCTTCCCTTGTCCATGCCTCCACCAAGTTTGATGAAAATCAGTGCATTTTGCATACTCCTGCTGACAAATAAACCCACACAGATGAAAACATAACCTCCTTGGCAGAGGAGACAAACCATCTTGACACACATCAAAATGCATTCTGTGCTGGACGTTTTTAGAATTGAAAACTTAGCTAGTTAGTACACTCTTTACCCACTTACATATAGGCTGATCCAGATATATCTATAATAAGCCCATACATCGACCTGGCCGATTTATTGATCACCAGGCGGAACGATAGCAGCCACCAATAAGTCTTTCACTATACATGTGAATACTGTGAGTATAAACCTCAATCTGCTTCCAAAACCTAAAGCTATTAAATTTACAGTAATGTAACTGTAGAAAGCAGCACATGAAAGCTGGAGCATCCAAGTGTTGAAACTGCTGATTTCTGTAACAGGACTTTAGCGTGAAAATGGTTACTAATTACGTTTCGATGGACTCGTCGATTGATTTTCTTACTGTTTTAGCTCTAGTGGAACTCAAACACACAAGTACATGCCATTGCACCTACCTATTTATATCTGAATACAAAACAACTATGTCGAGATGTACTGTATAGAAACTAAAAGTAGGCCAGGCTTGTCAGTATTGATTAATTAACTTATATATCGGATACAGATCAGCTGTCATTAGCTAAAATAGCAACAGGTTAGATTACCCTACCGTGACAGTTTCCATATGTCTGCTGTTTTATTACATCGCGTGTACAACGACAATGACCGTACTGGAGCAGCGACGCTTGCTTTACCACAGAGTATCTGAAACATGATGTATGCTTATTTCAGTGACCCCAAGCTCATTAGGTCAATATAATCGTTAAGCGTTACAGTAATCCAGAGGCAACCCGTAGGCTGCCATGTTGGTACTGGCCCAGAATGCATTTCTGTACCTATACAGGACCTAATATTTACTGTGGGTATTTGTTTGAGACAACAGAGTGCAACTTTTTTTCACAACAGGCATTATGCTGAAGAATTTTAAGCGATTTATACACCACTGTTAAACAGAGACGCGACAAAATCGGACTTTCTTCGGGAAAACTCAAGAAAACTACAACCCTTTACCGGAAATGACGACAGGTATGCCGCATTTAGTCAGATAGTGTAAATCGTAATTATGAGGATCCTAGTGGGAAAACTGTCCACGACAATCTCCAAATTGTGAATCTGAGTCGGATATATTGAGAATGTCTTGCACTTACTATATCTCACACTTAGTAAAAGGACCTTTGAACACTTTAAGAAACTTCTCAAAACGGCAGAAGACAGAATCAAATTCACCGTTAACTCAATCGATTCAGCTGACTGCATAGACCAACACAAATACGTACCACAACAAAAGTAGCACATTTTGGCTATTTATCTGATGTGATTACAAGGTTAACATTGCCACCTTGTGTCAACACATCCAATATATCCATGTTCCAACTGGTGTTTTTCTTGTTCTTCCTAATCTACTGACACCTCGTGAATGCAGCATTAAACCCAAAGTGACGTCAATGACGTTTTGTTGACATTTGTTTGTGAAAGACAAAAACAGTGGACACACACAGGATAGTGTATTTTTGGAAACCGACTAACGGACCTCGCGGCAGGCTGAAGACCACCGTATCATGATTAAACATAGCCGTGTGTATTAAACGAGCTCTGGCCAAGATTGGACTCAAAGCAAAGACGAAAGAAGATCAAGAGCAGCAGATGGACGGACCAAGTCGGGAACAAAACAAACCGTTGTCACCCTGACTACACGAGTGGCTGAATCATTCACAGGCTAGCCAACCATCACACTGTTGGCTTAGGTAGTTAGCTTACATGTAGGTATTTTAAATTCATTAGTTATCTAACGAATACTTGTCTACTAAATTTTAAACTGCTTTCTTGTATTTAACATGTTATCGTGGTAGTGTAAGGTTACACAAGCGCCGTCCGTCAGACTAGCAAGTTAGCAAGCTAATGTTAGCTGTAGCTAACGTTACCCTTTCTTGAACTGCTTGAGCTGCCTAGTAGCTAGTTACAGTTATGTAGCTTAGGTTGCGAGACTGCATTCGTTTCGGACAGTGTTTACTACAAGTAGCTCGTCAGTTGGGAGTGACCCTAAGAATGTGAAGCACAATGGCCAATCTTGAAGCTTACCAGGAGTATCAGAGAATTGAGGACTTTGAGGAGGACTCGCCACCCGGGGAGGAGGATTTACTGGTGCATGTGCCTGAAGGCCTGAAAGGTAATCATGTCACTAAGACAAAAGTACAAATGGTCTTTATCTATTATTGGCTGACTGCATTGTGAGAGTTTCATACCTGATAAATACGTTGGTTGTCTGAAAAAGATGTTGCAACTGGGTCATGTTTGATCAGAGTTTAATGCTTTAATTTCTGTTACAGATTCATGGCACCACATCAAGAACCTGGATAATTTCTTCACAAGGATATCCTTTAAATTACAGTGTAGTTTAATAGCTGGTCTAGCAAAGTGTATTGTCATTGCATATGTCACTGGCATCATGTCATGCTGACTCACAAACGTATTAAGATGCTTGTGAGTAGTCATATTTAGAAACTGCTGAATTTCACAATGTTTACTTCTTGACTGCCATATACTTGGACTATAGGGATCAATGTGAAAGTGAATTTTCTACAGAAACTTGAGTTTGATTTGTGATATCTTGTGTTTTTCCCATGATTACCCTTTCTTGACCAATGTGACTGTATAAGACTGTCATGTTTAATGTTTTCAGTGTATTTCAGATTTTCCTTAACCAGCTGTCTACATCTATCATTTTCATCAAAAGAATGGCTTTGCTTGTATGATGTTGTCAGAGTTCTTTGAACTTGTGTAAGTATTAGAAACTACAGAGTTAATTATGTTGAGATTGATTGAGCTCAAACATTAGATGAGTTGAGTTTTCAGTTCCAACAGGATGCTTTCATTTCAGTAAGATATAGGCCTTATGTATATCACTGGTACTTTTTCATGTTGTTGTGACAGTCAAGTGTGCCTCAGGCATCAGCATGAACAAGCTCAACTGCATGATTTCAACAGCACCTGTACATAAACCCATGTGAAAAATTTTTTTCCTTTAGTATCTTAGCATTTCTCATGTTATACTCTATTCTGCTAGCCTTAATCAGTTCATTTTGGGCCAGTACGTCAGTGCATAATATTGTTTATTTTATTGGCCTGCTGCTTGATACCATGCCAGTAGGCCATCACTGTTATTCTCCCGGTCCTGGTCTGATGTATGTCTGAATCTGCCCACAGTGGGCTAATTAATATACGGCCCATTAAACCATTAGCTGTTGAAAATCTGTCCTCATACCGACAGCTAAAAACAAACCTCAGCCTGTCAACATATTTAATAAGGGAACTGCAATTGATCTGTCTTAAACGCACTATTATGAATTAATTGCTTGTCAATATATGCAGAGTGTACTGTCTGTTTCTTGATAGTTCAAAATTAAATATTGTCACTTATCTCAATTTACTATATACCAGTTTTAATCAATAGTCATTGTTATTTTTTTGGGTTATCTAGTGTTTTTACTGTCATGAAGTATGAAGCCTAATCTCTGGTTCTCTTGTCTCGTCACAGTCAGCTTTTGTTTGTTGTCACATTCACAACGTTCCTTGTCAACTGCGTGGAGTATGATGTCCTTTTTGCCAATCGAGCAGTCAACCACACCGGGCCAGGCCAGAACCCCTTGGACAGGAACAAAGTCACTCTCCCAGATGCCATCCTGCCTAGCCAGCAGTGCACTCAGAGGTAATGATGTCTTATGTTGAGCTTTAGTGTGTGAGAGGGTTTTTTTTTCCTGTTGCGGAAAATGAGTGGAAAAGCCAAGGTGAATTAATTGAAAAAGCTATACAGTCACATAAAATTATGTCTGATGTGCTTGTCCTCACATTTCAGCCAGTTTGATTAGATACTTTGTTCTGAAGCACACAAAGTCTTGGATATTATAAGAACCCTTTTGGAAGCAGGCCTTTAGAGGGATTTAAGTTGTCTGGCTTAATACAGTTGTAATTAGACTTTCAGACTTAATTTCTTATTGGATTGTGTGAGATGTGGCTTCAGACAGCAAGACACAGTCACATTCACAGAGTTGGAACAGTAGCCTGTTTAGTTGTACCCTGTGGGTTTCTTGGTTTACCCTAGAAAATGATGAGCACTCTCTTGTATTTGTAATGCTAAACAATGACTCTTTTAACTCTTATTAACTGTCAGCACTGTTAGCTGTGATTTAAAAAGACATGCTCTTATAATCAACTTGTATGAGATGAACACTCAACCATCTATGTGCTGACCTGAGTATCCATTTTATTCTTTAGACATAAAAGAAGCAGCCTTTAACACATAAAACATTTGACAATGTGACCAACGTGTTGTATTTTTAATTGTGCAGTATTTCTTTTTAAACATCTGTCAAATTAAACTTATTCATCTTGGAAATAGTTTTAATACCAGTGGTAATAACAGAATACCAGGACAGCTAGCATTAAAGTTTGCCACTGATTTAAAACAGTTCAAAATGAAACAAGGTTTGAATTTCTGTTTTTTTCTGTTTTTATTGGATTGAAATGTTGTTTTTAAGTCTATTTCATTTCAAGAACAGGTGATGTCAGTTTCTATGAAATTTCTTTCTTTCTCAGTTTTGTTGTTTATTTCAACCTGAGATTGGTAGCTTCGAATTGCAACATGTGTTCACACTGGCTTTAGGGAACAGGGCAGTGTAATTGATAGCTTCACTCCAGCCGAGCTACTGACAACTTGGCTGTGCCAGCAAGCTGCCAACCACATGACCTCCCCCTCCAGCCCTGTGTTGTCATATTTTTTTCCCTAAGAAGTACCCTTGCCTCTGCTTGTTTTCTCGAACTAGCTCATAGGCCTCTCATCATCAATTTCTTCCTCATTCTGACTGTGTCTCAGAAGTCAAATATCAAAGTCAATGACGTACAACAGCTTGGAATTCTAATTTGGGAACAGCTTGTCCAACAGTTTGGAGTCTCTCTGTCCTCATACCCCATCTCTAGTTTCCCTTTTAAAACCAGATACTTGATACTTGAGAACATTTTAATGTTTTTTTAATATGTCTGAAAATGAATCCTATATGAAATGATATAGAAATTACTTAATAGAGCATCAATCAGGTGAGGGCTGATGTGTGTTTGTAAGAACAAATTACTGATGCTCAGCATGTTCTGTGTTTTGATATGGGATACTTGGAACCTTCCTTAATTATAGAGTGAAGTAAGCAGGCCACCTCACCCAAAACCTGTAAACAGGAGCTCAGTGCCAGTTTAATAGATTACAACATACACTGAGAGCAACAGTTTTCTCATCTGTTTATCATATTTTAAATTGCATACTAAATAAAGTTCAGTCATAACAGGAGTGGGCATGTCATATTTTTGCTGTTGCATATCTACTTCAAACATTTTTCAGTAATTCTGATACCCAGATTTCAAATAGGCCTCATGAAAAAACAAGTGGTCAAGACTTGTTTTTTTCTAATAAACTTTGTAAGCTTTTTTTGCGATGCTTCTACTCTCTCTGTTTTCCATTCAGGATTCAAGAGAACAGCTGGATTATATTTCTTCTCATCATGGCAGCCATCTTCTGGATCTATCGACTTGTTAAAGTCTTTTGCAATGTTCTGAGCTACTGGGAGATCAGGCAGTTCTACATCAAAGCACTGAAGATCAGAATGGTAAGTGCTACACCTGGAGACCTGTACCAAAAGTGCTGCAGAAAATGGTTATCCAAATCCATCTCGTTGCAGGTTTCTTGCACTTATTGTAAGAAGAGATATGATGATGCCACTGATTTGAGTTGTGGTGTCATGCATTGACAGTTTACTTTTTTGCTCTGTGTCTCTTTATACCAGGATGAACTATGCAACTTCACATGGCAGGAAGTTCAGGACCGGCTCATCAGCCTGCAGCGAGAACAGCAAATGTGCATACACAAGAAAGAGCTGACAGAACTTGACATCTATCACCGTATCCTGCGATTCAAGAACTACATGGTGGCCATGATAAACAAATCACTGCTGCCAGTGCAGCTGCAGCTCCCCCTGCTGGGCAATGTGGTGTTCCTCACCCAGGGCCTCAAGTACAACTTTGAGCTCATCCTCTTCTGGGGTCCTGGCTCTCTGTTTCAGAATAAGTGGAACCTGCACCCCAAGTACAAGCGGAATGGGAACCGCCTAGAGCTTGCCCAGCAGCTTAGCAGAGTCATCCTGCTAATGGGTTTGGCCAATTTGCTGCTGTGCCCCTTCATCCTGGTGTGGCAGGTGCTGTACGCTTTCTTCAGCTATACAGAAGTGATCCGCAGAGAACCTGGAAGCCTGGGTGCACGGCGCTGGTCCCTGTATGGTCGTCTATACCTGCGTCACTTCAATGAGCTGGACCATGAGCTGCATGGACGTCTAGGTCGTGGCTACAAGCCCACTTCCAAATACATGAATTCCTTTACATCACCACTGCTGACTGTGCTTGCAAAGAACTTTGCCTTCTTCTCAGGCTCAGTATTGGCTGTTCTCATTGCACTGACAGTCTATGATGAAGACGTTCTGACAGTGCAGCACATTCTGACTGCTATCACTGTGCTGGGGGTGGTTATTACTATTGCCAGGTGAGTTTTCAGAGCCATTTTTTTTCCTGAGACCATTTCTGAATCACTCCCTGTAGGTGTAAAACTTAAGGAGGTTGTCAGTACTACGTTTCCTTTGCTATTTATACTAAGATATACAAACATTTACATCTGTATATTGTGATGTAATTTCATTTGCAGCTTTTTCTCCTGTTTATTGAAATTGAGTGATTCATTTATTTCATTTATATTTTATGGGTTGCAGAACCTTTCCTACTTGTGGGGGCAATTATCTGATGAGGAAACTACTTTTATTTACAACTGTAGTCATCTTGCATATCACTTATTTATTAACATGTTTCCCAATCAGTCACAGATTTTCAATCAAAATGAAACGTAATAAACCCTTAAGTTTTCTTAATTCACTTATCTCACATGTACAGATACTGTACAGTGGTACTGTTGAAAAATGTTCACATTTTGTACATGTCCAATGCCAGGTCCTTCATCCCAGATGAGCATATGGTGTGGTGTCCAGAACAGCTGCTGCAGTGCATGCTGGCACACATTCACTACATGCCAGACCACTGGAGGGGCAGTGCTAACAAGAGTGAGACCCGTGACGAGGTGGCACAGCTGTTCCAGTACAAAGCGGTGAGGATGGGAGAAACACATTTATCACACTCAAACTGAAATTATGGATGTATTTTGGTTGTGATTGATGAAGTTGTTCAAGTAGCATCTGGTCATTATTAAGTCTTAGTCAGGCAGGGTACAGTCAGATTGTAAGATCACTTGATTTATTGACACATTCTTGGGAACATTGATCAACTTGTGACTTTATCTGGAATATGAATATTTGAACAATTAGAGAACTTATGATGTTGTCTGTGTCCAAATCAGGTGTTTATCTTGGAGGAGTTGCTCAGTCCCATCGTCACACCCTTCATTCTCATCTTTCTTTTGAGGAACAAGTCTCTAGAGATCATTGACTTCTTCAGAAACTTTACTGTGGAGGTAGTTGGAGTTGGAGACATCTGTTCCTTTGCACAGATGGATATCAGACGCCATGGAAACCCAACAGTAAGGCTTTTTCCTGCTGTCATACAGCCAGCCTATTCAATACATTTGTGGAATTGAAGAAAGGCTAATCCATAATAAGCTTATGTCTCAGTGAATACTGTGATAATGTTGTTTCTTGACTTTATGTATCTTTGGATGTCTCTGCAGTGGATGTCGGAGGGCCAAACAGAGGCCTCTATATACCAACAGGCTGAGAATGGCAAGACAGAATTGTCCCTGATGCATTTCACCATTAAGAATCCACGCTGGCAGCCGCCACAGGAGAGCTCAGTGTTTATCAGCCATCTAAAGGAGAAGGTGCATCATGATGCGCAGGGTGGCCCCTCCACCCAGCTGCTGCTTTCTGAGGCTCCTCTCTGCACCTCACTGCAATCCAATGAGTCTGCCACTGGGGTAAGAAACCCTGACCATGGAGATAACACATGTACCACACATGAGCTGAATATATAAGTCATGTTAAGTGAATTGTATTGTCTGTAAATATTGGAAGCTGTATGGAGACTGTCATCTTATGTGATAAACAGTAATACATTAACAACAGCATACATGTTAATGAAAAATGTTCATTATTCATATTTAAATACTTCTAGAATATTTTTTTCTACATAAGCCATTTAACCATAAACAACTTGATATTTTACCCCCCAAAAAATTACCCTGTAATTCTCCTGTAATTTTTTTTCTATGATTTTATTTACTTGCACTGTATTGTATGGTGTTGCTTCCAGCCTGATAATCTGTTGGCCAGTGTCCTGGCCCACCCCATTCTAACTGCATCCGGACTACAAGGACGAGACCATCACTTCATCCCACCAAGCACCGCTGCATCTGCTGCTGCCAGTGTCCTGGCCTCTTTGTCCACCTCCCAGCTTGCACATACCAGCCGCGGCCGCTCACAGGGTCTCCTGCCCTCCTCCGTCCACCCCGAGAGCACCATGTACCGCAGTGATCGCACCATCATTGACAGGTTTTTAATCAGCCACTGTATTTACTTCTGCATTATTTACATAATGAAGCTACATTAGCGTATGTTGAAACCACTAAATAAATGCAAAGACTTGAGCATCATCAGCTTTGATTAACACGTTTCTTTTTCAGTATGTCCAACAGTGACTCACGCATCCGGAGCAATCCGCTGCACTCAGAATTCGCCTCCGCAGAGATGAGCCTCCATGCCATCTACATGCATGAGGTGATTTACTTTACCATAAACTATAGCTTTTGGACATTATTATTATTATACCTAGCCTCCTTTTCCTGTTGTGTGCCTGGAGTTTTAAAGTTATACTCCACAAAAAGTCAAATAATAATAAATAATAAATAATTTTTCAGTGGAAAAAAATGTATCAAAACATCTACTTTTAAGTCTGCATGGATGAATGTTTGATGCGCAAAAGATCAAGTTTGGGTGAAACACCGCTTTGAGTATTCCTTGTGCACCACTAGTCAAAGGCGCCGTTATCTTGTACACTGACAATTGCTTGTTTCTTCAGCTCCACCAGCAGAGCTCCCACCCACAGAGAAGTTCAGGGCAGTGGCAGAGCACAGTGCCAATGAGAGATCTGCACACAAACACTGGTAAATGAAAATATTGATTCTTAACTTTGGCATATCAAAAAGTTCTGTTTAGGGGAATTGAACATTTAAAACTACAGTAAGAAATATTTTTGATATTTGGTTTGAGTAAGTTACTTACAAGGACAATGACTTTAGAATAGATTGGAACAGAGTTTAGGTTTAATTCCCAAATCTTTGGAAGTAGTAACATTTGTTTAAGCGTATTGAAACTGTTAATCTATATAAAAAAAAAAACATCTAAAAATACTGAACATTAAATCTGTAGTGTTAACTAAACGAAAATGGAAAATTTTGAAATTTAAACCAGACTATCCTAAAACTCTTATCAGGCTTCCAGGCACATAGTGGTCTTGGTTCCAGCATGTCCATGCCCACCGTTGTCCACCTTGGCGGCTGGCAGGAGGAGGAAGAGGAAGATGAGGATGAAGATGATCAGGAGATTAACAGTGGATCTACTCCAAAGCAGGGCACCAGGAGTAGTTGTTGAAGTGCCTTATGTCATAAGGTATATACTTAATTTTTAAACTCTAAGATGATACTTGTCCACGATCTATGCTTTGTGATTTTGTATTCTGTGACATACTAGTTTGTTGCACCTAACAACAATGGCCTTTTATCCGACAAAGGATAATTTGCCATGATAATTTCTCTTCTCTTTTTTTTTATTTTTTTTATAGTGTTTACATTTTACTTTCTTCGATGAACATTGTGGCCTTAGATGATCTTCATGGAGAATTTAGCATGGACCTTTAAAACAACATTCATTCATTAGTGGGAGGGGCTCACTGAATAACCACTGTCCCTGCACCTCCACGCCTCATCCTGTCACATCAGGCAGACTATGGCATCAGGGAAACCATATGTCTTCCGTCCGTTTCATCAAGATCTTGTAATAAACATGTACAGACAACTGCAAAGTATATGTGACAGAGACAATATAGTGTATCCATAGGATAAATGTGGGATAATGGATGTGGGCACTTTTATTGTGGAATGCAAAAGGCAAAGGTTCATCACAACTTCTCCAAAGCCTCTGTGTGCATGATTCATCTATTTTGTGCATCACAAGGTTTTACAGTGTGAATCTAATTGAACATTTCACAGAGTGGCATCTTGGTCTGTGCTACAGAGACTGCAAGCTGTATGTTAGCTGCCTGAACAATTTTGATCATCTGGAGAAAAAAAAAAAAAATACAGTATTTCAAGTTGTGCTGTTTAACCCTGGTGATTTGTAAATACACTTTTTTCGTCTTACTCATTCTTTAAAAGTCCACATTTTTACTACCAGATCTAATCCTTTAAAAAGATACCAAGTATTGATATGATAAAGAGCTGACTGTACAGTGGCTGTACAACTTCAGCACCGTGTGTACCTAGCAAAAGCCCATTGGGTTTGATAAAAACACATCTTTAAACTAGGCATACACATGCTTTGATGCTGCTCTCTGTGTTTAGCGATCCTAAGTGCAGATTTTGTCCAGTATTAAATTTTTCGACAGCTGATCTATCAAGGCATTGCTTTTCCTTAAAAACAGGAGTGAAATTTGGCCTCCAAGTACAGTTGGCATCAAAATCTCAATGCAGATAGAAGATGTCTTTTTAATTCTCTTAAGGCTGGACATAAAGTCAGCTTTATGCCTTAACACCCATATAAACATATGTATTTAAATCCAAGTTTTCCATATTACCTCAGTGGTGGTGAAGAAAAACTAATACTCCAATCAGTACCTCTGCAGTGTATTTACTCATGTGTAAATATATACTCATATGTTTTTTTTGCAGTGTACAGATGCATCTTTTAACTGCATTTTGATTTTTAATGGCAGGTGTAAATGGAACCCATTTCGATTTCTGTTCCTATTTCTTGTCCAGAAGAAGTTTTAAGTCAGATATCCCAGCAATGGGGAGGAATCTTTTTCTTTTTTTTTTTTTTAAACAACAAAACAGGGTGGTATTGCTTTTACAAATCTTTGTTGTGCACATCAGCATTTTGTTTGTGTCCATTTCCCAAAAAGCTCACATATAAATGGAAGTTTATCATAAGGGCCGATGTCAGAGCGTGTGCTGTAGCTTCTGCAGCTTTAGGTTTTAAGATTTTAGGACAGGACAGTTGCTCTCAGGCTTTATATTTTTTCAGGCTTTACACTTTCAAAGTAAGAGCATGAGGAGAAAAAAGCCTTTCCACAGTCAGCATCATTTGTTCGCTTTAAGAGTATTTATTACCTGTTTTCCCCCAGATATTTAATTGATATATATGTATTATTTATTTCAACAAAAATAGTTAGATTGTTTTGTCAAATAATTTACTTTCATAAAAGCTTATAATCTTATTCATGAAAGAAATGGCATGTACCCCCCCTCACTAACAGTAGTTTCAGAAAACAAATTTTACTTTTAAAGTTGTGATATAAAGGTTTTATTAATGCAAAAATAACATGCCCAGCTGCCTGATGTTGAATGTGATTTAAACTTAAAATAAACTGGGACTACATCTAGTTGTTGCTGTAGTGCGTAAAATATCACTCTTATCTATTTTTGTTGCATTCTACAAAGATCACAGTAACATAGATCTCATCCTCCACTACTGCAAGACTTTAGAGGGTACAGATATGTCTGTGCCGTCTCACGTGTTAAGAAACTATTCCACTTTCTTTGTGAGTGTTTGTGTGTCTGTAGAAGGAATGCATTTTGACACCTGCTTAGTTATGCTAACACAAACTCAGAATTTTGCACTGAAAAAACAAACCATTTTTTAAAATGTTTTGCTGTGTGTGTGCGTGTGTGTGTGTGTGTGTGTGTGTGTGTCTCTGTCTCTCTCTCTCTCTCTCTATATATATATATATATATATACACATATATATACATATATATACATATACATATATGTATGTGTTTATATATACACACACACACACACATATATATATATATACATATAATATGATATAAATATACAGTACTTGCATCAGTTACACTTTAGAAAGGGCAGGTCTCAAAAGGGACACCAAGTCAATCTCCATCCTAAACGACCTCTTCTCATTTTTTGTATATAAGCATAGCATCAGCACATATTGTAATGTCATTGTCCACAGCAGACCATCTGGAAACACTGTGGCCAATCACATAAGGTCATTCTTACCTCTGGTTAGTAAAAAGTTTGCCCTGTAGGGGATGATGTGTGTTTCTGACACACACTTAAATACATGGGTATTGTGGTCACTGTTTATTTATGGTTCATCTTACAAATGCAGTGAGTTGATGTTGCAGAGACACTGGAGCTCAGCTTTGTGCACAGAGTCTCCACATGTACACCTCACTGTTGTGTTTGTCATTTTATTTTCAGCAGTGCCTTAGTGTTAAGGATTAGTGTTCATTCTTATTAGAAGCCATTTCATGTAAACCATCAGATTTGCTTTCACAGATTTAGCAGCACATACTATGTACAGTATTTTTGTTTGGCAAGTCATTGTGTAAAGCATCATGTATGTAGTGAAATTGTGGATGTGGCTTGTAAGATGAGTTGCAAACTGACCTTGAGATCTTGTGTCAGTCTGTTGCATCTGACAGTGCACTTCTTCTCAATATGGTGTCTAAACTTGCACTGTCTCGAAAATCCTAAAGAAGCAGGAGTATGCCTTGTAATTGGCAGTGTCATCATGGCCAACCTTCTCATCATACTATGGTCTCTTATACACTATACACCAGTCTAAAAATCACAGTGACTGGAACAAGGTGCTAAGTTTTCATCCTGAAATGTTTAATATGTTTTAAGACATATTTTGGTTTTTCTGGTACATTGGTTTGTCTGTTTGTTTTGTTCTGTAAATGAAGAAACACTAGCTGAAAAATGAAACATGCCAAAAGAACTTGTTTTCAGCACAGCTTTACAAGACGTGTTGTTTCCTGTGAGTGAGTAGAGAGGCAAATAAATCTTATTTTGAGTGTATTTAATCATTTCATGTGTGGATCATTATGTGACGTTTATTTGAAATAAATATATATTTTAATTTTCTCTATGTTCTGCATTGTTGTTGCTGGTTTGCAGTGTCAGCAAGTGAAAGAATACAATGTCTGTCCCAGACTGATTCTATTGGTGATGATGTTGGCCTTCAAGAGGTAACCTTTTGTATCACAACATTAATTTATATTAAGTTTTTTTTTTTTAGCATGGTTCCATGTCATGGCTCAATGCGGCTTCAGTCTGTCTGCCCTACTGCATGGATTGCCATGAGATTTGCTACAGACATTCATGGTCCCTATAGGAATGAATTGTGATGAGTTTGGTGAACTTTTGACAGTGTATCTAGAACCACCATCAGCACTACATCACTTAGCAGCATGTTAAATAACTTATGTTTACATGTATTCACAGTTAATACAAAATATGACTGAGGCTGATGAAGAAGGGCTCTGTACGTTATGTCTGTGATGTTCCAAACTGGTCGCTGTACAGAGAATAAACTACCAAACTGACTTGGTCAACTCCCAGGGCGAGTTTCATAAAAGACACTGTGGTAAACAGAAATGCAAGTTGCATGAAAAGCAAAACCTGGACCAGTTGTTCCACACCTTTTGGCTGATGTCAGTCTGATGGTTGTGACCAACTAAAGAGTGATTTTTACCAAAGGAAGTAAAAGTAGCCTGTTCTTTACAAAAATTAAAAACAAATCTTTGTATATGTTTTTTTTTTCTTCTGTATTCCTGTCCTCTTAATCATCTTGTAACCTCTTCTATTCATCTAAACCCTCAGGTTGCAATTCACAAACGAGGACAACACAGCATCATATGTAATCTCAAATGTTTCGACTGCTTTTAATATAAGCTGATTCCTGGCGCAAGTATACCATCGGTACACTTTGTTATATGCATTTGGTTTGATGATAGGTTCCCTCATTCTAACATTTTGAAAAAGTAATTTTTGTAGATTGGTCTTTGTCCTCATTTTAGAACAGTTTGGGTGACTTGTTTCCTGTCTTCTGTGGCAGCGGCTCATTGTCCCTTGTTAACCCCGTTGTCTTATTTCTGACACTACTGTAAATGGTATCTGCATTGTAAATAAACACCACATGTTCCTATTTTGCTACACACTATTTAGTCTCATCTATTTTTTCCTCCGGTTGGTTAATATCATTGTTCAAGTCCTCCTGAGCCTTTTAAGGCACACATATGCCATCTGCTGTTCACTCTTGGCTATCTGTCCTTGGTACTACTGACATTTGTCTCACTTGTCATCCGCTGTGTAAATGTTCTTTTGAGGTAACCTCCATGTGTTTCAACTGTGAACATGATACAACCATGACCTTATCCTTGACATGGCTGAGAGGTCAGCTGGAAGGCCATGATGTCAGATATTGGAGAGTATACATTGCATCCATTTTGTGAAAATTGGCTCATCGCTAAGAAATGTTTTACTTGCCAACTCTATAGTTGCTAAAAGCATAGCCAGGTACTGTGTGCCTGTCTACTGCCCTCTGCTGTTTTTTGTTCCAGGTGCTATGAGAGGGTGACCACTGGCTGAGAGTGAGTTTTGGACGATTACCAAAGGTTGTGGAAATACCATCCATGATCTGTGATCTGATGCTATCAACTGACTGTGCACCAAGAGCTTTAGAGTACAGAGAGAGCAGAGGAGGTAGAGAAAAGCAGTTAGTGGTAAGTTCAAATTTAAGTTGATTTAAAACTTTGTTTTATTTTTCCCAAATATTACACAGAGATAGACAAAATAGTTATCTATGCATTTCTTGTAATTGTTCTTTTTCTCAGTATAGTTCAGGAGTATGGAAACCAAACACAGTAGCCAGAACGGGATGAAGTGGGGGCAAGCAGCAACAGTGGATTACCGTCTGATAGAGTTTCGGGGAGTTTAATTCAGGGTCCAAGCGACCTGCTGCTGTCACTCATTGGCACTGGGGAAAAGCCCATGCTGGAAGACTAAGAAAATACCATGGAAGCCAAAGAATAGGGAAGGAACAACTTGCTACCCCAGTTTTTCTAGATGGTGTAAACATTATATTCCAGAAATATAATCACATCTCAACCTGTGATAAAGTAGAAAATAATAGAAAGTGGCACACCCTGCGGTCTAAGGACTGCTATGTCATTCTGAATGATTGCTAAGTGTTTTCGTCATTGTAACGACGCCATGGGAGATACATTTAACGCATTACTGTATTTTAGCTTAGTATGAAGTCATAACTTAATTATAGGCAGCTGTAAAGCAGCTGTCACAGTGGTGGTTGTGGAGAACAATGTGCCACAAGCTCTGTGGCAAGTTCAGCTAATCTCTCAGCTTATCCCAATCACATTTACATTCAGTCAATATTAGGATCAACACATACTGCATACATACACATGGATGACAGGGATTTTCTAGTTTCTAGTCCATGAGAAAGGGATAGAGTGACAATGAAGAAACATAAAGAGAAGTTTAAAAAAAGAATACCATACCATAGACTTGAAAATAATGCATTGTTATTATTTAGAAAATTAGTGGAATTATGATAGATTGACTACAACTGCCTACTGGTTGGACCACCTGAAACAAGGTCAAAAAATGAAGTTATAAAAGTATTTTGGGAAAAAAAGCTTATTTCCCACAAGAGTGATTAGTGGATTTATATTATTTTCATATCTGTCAGTCAGCATTCAGATCAGAGTGGGAAAAAGGGCACAGATCTAGTGAAGGATAGAGAAACTATTAAGCCTTTGTCACAACTGGAAAATATGTCAAAACTATTCAACAACTCCAATAATCACCTGGGTTTTGTCACAACAACAGAAGTAGGCCTATAACTGTGCCAAACTGGAAACTTTCACAGTCATTGTGCCCAGCTGTTGTTGGTCAAGAACTCCAGTGCAGAAGCTAGCTTCACATTCAACCACTTCATTTTTGATTTGGCGCATCCTCAAATTCACTTCCCTCTACAGCCTGTGGTAACTTGTGCCAAAGGATCACTACATACAGCTTGTAGTGGTAAGAGGTCGTGTTGCAGGTCACAAAGTTGCATGTACAAGAAAGACTCAAAAGTACTTTTGTGGTTTTGTTATGCTGGGTCTGAAAATCATCAATAGTCTTGTACTAGGCAAATGTTCAGCATTTCTGGCTGCTTGTGGATCTATAGTGTAACTACACAATGACTCCAGTCTAAGTCACAGGATTCAAGTCAACACAAAATCAATAACCTTAAGCGGCCTTAACTACAGTGTTCATAAATTAATGTCTGAAATACCTACCACTGTTGGTATTTAGTATCTAAAAGTCTTAGGCTACGTTCTCATGAAGTCATCTCAGATGTTTGGAGCCTACTCCATGTATTTTGGCTTAAAACAAAATAAAAAATAAATTCTCTCTACCTCCTTGGACAATGCTAGAACTACTATCACAGCTTCCAAAAGCATTTTTATAGGCTGATGAGAATAAATGAATGTAATGAATCTAAAAAGGCAGGGCCTTAGCTAACAGTGAGGATGCTGAGGTCATGTCCAAAAAGTTTGTTTTTTGGGAAATTTGGGAGTTTTTAGGAACCTGGGAGGCAATTATATATAGTAGGCCTATAAATTGCATATATATAAAGACAAAAATCAGTATACACTGCAGATCTAATGTGATCATTTTATTGTCTTATTGTATGGAGACCTTCATGTATTTAGGTCTTCATGTTGAGAGATAAATGAACAGAAACGAACTAAGTAAATGAAATTTGAGTGTTAATAAATAAATCATTAAATACAATCATTTAATTGATAATAAAATTATTATTATCATTCAATTAATAATACCAATACTACTGCTACTAATAATAATAATGATAATAATAATAATAATTATTGTTATTGTTATTGTTATTGTTATTGACAGACTAGGTTTTTGGTTTCTGGTAAAGTTTGCCGAAGGAAAAAGGGGGTTGTGTTAGGGAATTTGGACTCATGACCTCAATCCATATAGATAAGAGCAGGGGAAAAAAGGATGGAGTTAAGAAAATATAGCATTTTGTATGCCATCTGTCTTATTTATGACCTGTTGCTACTGAAAGCTTCCACTCTGCAGATGTAAAACATTTTGGTAGTAATATTCATCATTATGAGTTGTTTACGACTTAACTGTCCGAGTGGTGGTGTGCAGCCCAACAGAAGTCAGGCCAGTCTGTTCTCCTTCCCCGCCTCACCAACAGGCTATCTCCTATCTCCACGGTAAATGACAAGTCTATTTTGGACAGGAGGTTGCGCTAAAAGAGGAACGTCAGCTATTTGGCATCATGAGGTACCGGAGAAGAAAGAAAAAATAAGTCTAGTCAACCGCCCACTGCCGGAGACTGGGGGGGATGTTAACACCATCCTGGATTTACAACCATTGCAAGGATTTTTGAGCACAAAGAAGACATTTCTGGTGGGATTTCTAGCAGTCATACAGGAGAAGGCTATCATCCGGAAAACTTGACGGCCAACTGAAGTTTAAGCCCACATGATTCAACGCCAGTTTTACCTGAGTGGCTGAAGACTCGAGGTGAAAAAGTAATGTTAGGCTTAAAAAAATATAATGAAATTAATACTTAATTTAACATTAATACTTATATCGATAAGTGACTGAACTTAGAGCAGCTTTTCAGTTCATTTTCACTAAAATTAGCTTGGTTTTAACACACCTGTAACGGTTAAGCGTCACAACTGCTGTTTTGAGTTAACGCTAGTTAGCTACAACTGCCAGTTTTGATTAAGCTAATTTTATGTTATTTGACCAATTACGCGCTCATGTTCTCCAACTTTAGAAGTTATTTAAACCGCAGATTACTAACTGAATACCAACATAATATTCAGTCGTTTTCGTTGCCTTATAGAAACACAACGGGAAATATTTCTGAAGTGGGAGCTTTATTAAACAGCTGATGTCCCTTTCGCTTCTACAAATGGCAATGGACAGAGACGGGGTCTAACAGCTGAGGTTATTTTTGGGACAGGCAGTTCAAGCGACAGAGGTGACAAAGCTGGCAAATGTCACTCTTTGAAAGGAACATATCTGCTCTATTTGACCTTGTTACAGGGGAATTCATTTGTTGTTGTGTTATTAAGCTACCGACCTGTTGAATTGGCTGTATGAAGTTATGTCTTTGTACAAATGAACGTCTGCAGGGCCAGGACAGGGTATGACTGTCACTGTAACTGCCAGCTATAAATATGCCATTCTGAACAGTGGGTTTATGTCTATTTTCACAGCATAGCATATTTATAGAGTACATGTAGCAAACTTTCACATCTCACAATGGTTTGGGTGTATTTACCAGTTAACTTTGTGATTTAATATGTGGCCTGGAAGTAATATAAAATGGCTCAGACAACCTTTGTTATGAGCATTCAAACAAGTCTTATTTGTTACAGTTAATTAAATTAGGATAATTAAATGAAATTATAAAACTTAAATTCCACAAATTAGTATCAGAAACACCATCACATTCTTGTGTGAAATGTTTTTGAATTAGCCAATAATAAACTGTGTCAAACTACAGCTATGACAATATTTATAAGAACTTTGATGAATGAAAAATACGGTTTAATTTTCCATAGTATTTCATTTTTGCTTCCCTGGTAGGGGTGAACTATTAATTGAAATATTATCGAAATCGCAATATGGCCAAGTGCAATAGCCTAATTGCAGGAGCTGGAGCTTTTTGCTAAAGGTAAAAAGTGTCACATTATACCATAAATGAAGCATTGTTGTGCTACAGAGATGCCCCAGCCTACAAATTATATTCTCCAGATGTAAAGGACCATGCATGTTTGATACAGACCCCAACAAAAATCATGTTATCATCATTTTTATATTTTTTTTCCGTAAAAATTAAATGCAAAAATGACCATTCTAACTAAAATCGTGACTCATATCGCAATCACACTATTTGCCAAAATAATCGCATTATGATTTTCTTTTTTGCATAGTGTTCAGTGCTACTCTCTGGTATTGTATTATATTGTAATTTTGGCCTTTTCTTTAATTATAGGAACAAACGATGGATCCAAACTTGTTTGGAGGAGCCCCCAGGTTTCTCACTCGTCCAAAGGCGTTTGCGGTGTGTGTGGGCAAAGATGCCACACTCAGCTGCACTATTGTGGGCACTCCAACCCCGCTGATCACTTGGGAGAAGGAAAAGCTGAAGCTGACATCTGGGGGCCGCTTCAAGACCGTGGAGGATGGAGATGTGTACCGCTTGACCATCTATGACTTAACACTGGAGGATAGTGGACAGTACATGTGCCGGGCCAAGAACAGTGTTGGGGAAGCTTATGCTGCTGTAACCCTAAAAGTGGCGCTGCCAACAGAGATGGCTCAGAGGGCCCCCGTTTTCTTGGTGAAGCCTACATCTGCACGTGTAGGTTTGGGAGGCGATGTTGTTTTCCACTGCCGGGTTGTAGCTTACCCTGAGGCCAACTTTGACTGGGAAAAGGATGGGCGCTACCTGGGGGAGACAAACCGCATCAAGATTGTTTCTGACAGCGACAGCAGCACCTTAAAGATCCAAAGTGTGCGTAACCTGGACAGCGGTACCTACACCTGCAGGGCTCAGAACACTGTTGGCCGAGCACACACTGCAGCAGCTCTTGTCGTAGATGCGCAGGACTCCCGCCACCTGACTGCAGATAAGAACACCTCCCTCCTCTCTCACTTACAAAAGCGCAAAGAGGAAATGAAGAAGGACATTTCCATCTATCGCACTGAAGAAAGCTCCTCAGTTTCTTCTTCCAAAACCACCATCACAGATGGTTTCAGTTCTCTGAGTCTGGAACATGAGCTGCGGGCATCTGCACTGGCAAAGCTGCCCAAAGGTGTGTTCACCCGTACCTGCACTGTGACTGAGGGCAAACACGCCAAACTCAGCTGCCTTGTGACGGGTCACCCTAAACCCCACATTATTTGGAGAAGGGATGGATCGAACATCAGTGAGGGCCGTAGGCATATCATTTATGAGGACCAGGCTGAGAACTTCATCCTCAAGATCCTGTTCTGCAAGCAGAGTGATAATGGTCTCTACACCTGCAATGCAACCAATATGGCCGGGCAGACCTACAGTGCTGTATTGGTAACAGTCAAAGGTAAGCCTTAAGAAAAAAATACATACAGTGATAGAAAACCACTTTTTCTAACTGTTTTAATAAACCACAGCTTTCATTAGAGACATGTTCATGAATTCATTGCATCATCTATCAACACATATAACATCTTAGAGGCCGGCACTCTAGACCATGTCATATCCTATATTAACAGTATATTCCTAACATGTACAGAGGTTTATGTATAAGGCTGGGTTGATTCTTGTCAGCAATTCCCATGAAAAGCCTAAAACCAGTACACTGTCTTTCTGTGGTTCTTAGCCCCAAGGCCTAAAGCCATTCATCCCCTCTCAGGAACTAACTCTTTATGCACTGCCCAGAAATGTATAGTTTTATTTTTAAAAAGGGTGAATTATTTCCTATAACAGCTGGGCAGTTTGGTTTTTAGCAAACATTACTGAAACAGAAGTAAATAGTCGCTTGTTGGGGGCTATTTTGAGCTGCAGATAAATATCAGTGGTCCAGTGAGTAGTTATATCACCAGGATGGTGTATATGTAATTCACTCAAAATAAAGTGCAGTGCCTATGTTCATCCTAATGAAGGGACATGTCACCCTGTTTAGTGGTGTGGCTCATTCATGTGTTTTTAATAGCAATACAATTGGAGGCACAGTGGAACAAGCTAAATGTAAGTGGCATAAACTCATTGTTGGCAACTGCAGAACCATAAGTGTGGTCCAAATCACTGTATTGAAGCCTCATTTAAACCTCTCAAAATGTGTTTGGCTTTTCACAACAAGGTTGAATTCTGGCTCATCCTCTGTGGGAAGGGTGTTGTGTTGCATCTATTTTCTGCTGGTGATGAGTAGTTCACAGTTGCTAAGATGGTCACTCACTTACTGGCGAACACTGATACCACTGCTCGTGTGACTCCCCTTTGGAAGAAATAGGCCCAAGTGATGA
The DNA here is from genome assembly GCF_002260705.1 of Seriola dumerili. Taxonomy (NCBI): domain Eukaryota; kingdom Metazoa; phylum Chordata; class Actinopteri; order Carangiformes; family Carangidae; genus Seriola; species Seriola dumerili. The sequence continues at coordinate 5,706,769 of NW_019174546.1, read as the reverse complement.
AACTGTAGCGTTGTGGATTTATGTTGGTTGTTAATCCATTCAGTGGGTTGTGACACTGATGTACCTGTATTGCACTGGTAGGTGCAGTGACATAGATATTAATGATGTTTGCCTTGTAGTTTGTTTGCTGGAAAGAAAGTTTGCAATTGAAAGGCATAAACATTTTGAACTATTGGTGGTTGTGTGACCATTTATCATTCTTTAATAAATACGCTAAATAAAAACAGCCCTGGATAAAAACAAAAATATAGAAGAAGAAGAAATAGATAAGAAATGGGGACAACAAATACACAGTGCCATTTACAGACACTGAATTGTCTATTACTTACACCAGAACAACAAGGGACATATGTGGTTAATCAGGGTTAATCATTTTCACCAAAATACACACAAAGCATTGTACTTTGTGTATCCTTCAACAACTTGACATTATATTACACATAGTTTAGAAGTGAAATGAGGGTCTTCATTCCCGGGAAAACCTATCAGACACCTTTTTATTTTTTGTTAATTTGTTGATGAACAGAATAAATAAGGGTTGTTAAGGTGTGGTTCATAATGTTTGGCTCTGGTTCATGGCAGATATAGGACAGCAGATATTTAGCAAATATACTGTATTTAACTTTGTGACCATTACTTTTGTGCAAACTGATATTCTCTTAAGTAAAAATATTTGAACACTCAGCTGAAAACAGCTCACTTGTCCTTTAGAAGGTGCACTATTGGAGACATTGTAAATATCTTAATGAAAATATCAAATTTTATGTGGATACTGAACCCAGAGGACATCTCCCGTAATTCAAATATGGATACAGTTTGAAACTTTAACCCTCATTTGTGGCGCAGAGCGTAGTAAGAAACCTGAGAAGTCTCAAATCTTTGGTGCTGAAGTTTCGTTAAACACACCACATAAAAATTGCACATCTTAAATGCCAAGTATGATGGATTATTTCCAAGCTAGTTTCTAGTTTCTCTGACTACAGCCAAGATCACAGGGAAATAAAAGTAGAAAGTGGAAAATGGTTGACAGTATCATAAAGTATATTCTGTAGTTCATAGTTCATAGACTGACAGATGCAAAACTATCAATATGGTTGTGTAACCTGAAGATTCTGTAACATTCCTTGTGTCAGAGCCGAACGTGCCGTTCAGGAGGAAGCTGCAGGATGTGGAGGTCCAAGAGAAAACGGCGGCCACATTGATGTGTGAGGTGCCTCTCAGTGCCACCCATGCCAACTGGTTCATGGAGGAAACAAGGCTGGAGCAAAGCACCAAATATCGCATGGAGGAGGAGGGCACCCTGCGACGTCTCACCATTCACAATGTCACCACAAACGATGATGGTGTTTACATCTGTGAGATGAAAGAGGGCAGTCGCACTGTGGCTGAGCTCACTGTCCTGGGTATAACTGAGATTTTTTTTCTCTCTCTTTAGTTCTTGTTTATTATTTAAATATTTTGTGTGGATATCATAAATCTGTTATCAAGTTAAATTAATGTGACATTACTGCTTAAACTAAGGAAAACGTTCCTTGGACATTTTCTCATTTGTGAGTCTACTACGCCACTAAGCCCTGTTTTCTTTATTTAAATCTACTTATTCTGCTGTCCCAGGCAACATTACCAAGAAGCTTCCACGGAGGACAGTAGTTCCTGTCAGTGACACTGTCATCTTCTGTGTGGAGCTGGAGCATCCCTGCCCAGATGTCTATTGGACCCGCAATGGGGAGAAGCTGAAGGAAGATTCCCGTATTTCCATTGCCTGCGTGCTAAGACAGTACACACTCACCATTAGAGATTGCCAGGCAGATGACTCAGGAGAAGTGGCCTTTGTGGCTGGAGACTGCAAGACCTCCACTCGATTCTCTGTCACTGGTGAGAATGTCACAATGGGTCAAATGCTGTTTTAAAACAATTGTATTTTTTGGACCTGCATGCAAAACCCTATACTTGAGGTCTAGGGTCAGCATTTAAGGTAAATTACAGATAATTGAACTAAACATACTTAAAATTTTTGGTGATTATCTTTTTTAATTTTCAGTTCATTTGATTCTTGTCTTACTTGAACACTACCTACCTTTAACACCTTTACAGATTAAAGCAAACATTATTGGGTTACACAGAACTGTGTATACACTTCATGATAAAGACTTTTAATTTTTTATTTGCTATTGCAAACACTACTACAAAGACTGATGTTTTATGTTGCTTGCCAAATAGCAATGAAAAATGAAACAGTACTTTGATTTATGAGTTGGACAAGGTGTGATCATGTTTGTTTTCACCTTCAAATAAGTGGTGAGGGAGTGTCAAAAAATGTAGGATCTATTCAGTACAGCAAGCTCCTGTTTTGAAATAGATTAGTCTCCATTCAGGTCCATCACAAGCTTTTTAACTTATACTATATAACTTTGCGGTGCCTTGAATTTCTTTACCTTAGATAGTAAAAAAAAACAAAAAACAGGTCTAAAACCTGATCAGGGCACATATTCACAAAGCATCTTAAGAATACAAGCAGAGTCCCTATGACGTCATAGAGTATCACAGTTATTAAGCTGGTTAAAAAGTAGGATACCTGACAAGAGTGCAACAAGAATGCCTGGAAACTCTAAAAGTAAAGCCCAGGTTATAAAAAAAAATGTAATCTGTAATCGTTCTTTTGATACGCTGCAATCACTGAATACTCATCAGATAAAAAGCACAACCATCACTCTTTTTGCTCTAGCTGCAAGGAAGCATCCTCCTGATCCCCCAGTCGATGCTGTGGTGCAGAACAAGACTGACTCATCCATCACCATTCAGTGGTCTCCTCCTGACAGCGATCGCCCTGTGCCCATCAAGGGTTACCATGTGGAGAGGAGGAAGGTTGGCAGTCAGACATGGCAGAGGTGCAATGCTGGAGAAACCATTGTTTCAACAGAGATTACCATCAGAAACTTCACTGAAGAAGCCAGCTACCAGTTCCGTATCTCTGCTACGAATGACTTTGGCCAGAGTCCCTACCTGGAGGTGCCTGGAAGCTTCTACCTTGGTAAGGCTGATGTCTTGTTGATATTTGTGACATTTATCATTCATGGATATCTGCTGTTGTTGTATACATTCAAGTGTTCTTTCCTCATGTCTGGTTTGCCTGTTGCCTCCAGAGCCCACTGCAGAAATCAGGAAAGGCCTGATGAACAGCAGTGCAATATCTGGCGAGGAGTTCTCTCTCTCTCTGGAGCTTTCTGCTGTTTGTTCTGGCTTCTGGTCTCTGAGTGGACGCCTCCTCCGCAGTGGAGCTGACTACCTCATCACCAGGTCCAAGAACACACACACACTGCTCATCCGTGTCGTGACCATGGAAATGAACGGAGCTGAAGTCAAGTTTGTGGGCGGAGGCTCACAAAGCAGTTGCATCCTATCTGTGAAGGGTATGCACTTCACGTCATAGTCAGTTAAACTATGGATAGGGAGAATGCTCATATAAATATATTGTTGTATATTTTCTTTTCTGTATTAAAATTTAAATTTGTAGACATAGATTCTTTCTTCACCTTGTTTTCTATCGAAGACAACTGGTATTTTTTGTGAGACGCAAATAAATAATGCAATAACCTGACAACTGTATTTTTAGTCCCCGCTGTTAGGTTCACTAACAAGTCAGGTCAGATGGAGATGATGACCTGCAGTGCCCAAGCCAGTGCTCAGCTGACTGCTGAGGTGTCGGATTACGATGCACAGGTTTGTAATGGAAATGCACATCAGTTCTAGCTTTTACTTTTTGTTTTCATGTGCTATATTAATGTATTTTTCATTTTACCAGTATGCAAGGTATGGAAGACGTATAAGTGCTATCATTTCTGTAATTGAGAAGCAGTCCCTTACTTCCTACATTTAACCGATTTTAATGGCAAATAAAAATGGCAAAAGGATATCAGAAGGCTATTCCGTTAAAGAGATTTGTGCATTGTGTTTGAACTTGGAGGGGTAACTTCATATGGAAATGAATTCCATCATTTACCCATTCCCATCGACTACATGTTACTGTTGCTTGGTGTTGTCTGCAAAAGAGACAATTTTTTATTGAGTATTTGAATATAGAATATTGAAGTACCTTTTTAACCCTATAATTTACTTCATTTTGCCTGTTGTGGCAATCTGTTCTGTCTTTGCTCTTCAGGTGGTTTGGATGAAGAATGGGCGGGAGGTGAAAATGGGCAAGAAGTATGAATATGTCAACACTGACCGCAAGAGGATCCTGATGGTACACAATGTTACAGAGGAAGATGTGGGCATCTACGAGTGTGTTTTAGCTGATGACAAGATGTCCCTGCAACTCACTCTTAAAGGTACTCTTATCAAAATCAGTGGCAAAAGTACGGTTCTCTATCACAGAGAAACAATCCTGTCTTGTTTGGAAATGTGCTGCAGTTGTTTGTTCTGTGGAACAAAGGTTTTGCCAAATGTTAAGTGCTAAATATGTCCTGCGTGGTGCAGAGATGATTTCATTAAAAGAACTGGGCTCAGTGTGTGGAACAAAGTGCTGCGTCTAGCCGACATGCAGACAGTTTGTCTCAGACCATGTGATATACTGGAATGTGTCCTGCTCTGATGGCTACGAGCATATGCTTATCAGCCATCAAACAGGAAAGCAATCTGTCATCATGTAGCCAATTCCACTGTGGCCCATCAGCTCACGCTCTTCCTACACATGAACTCATCTGATAACAAACATAAAAGTATATATTTAAGTATATATATATATATATATATATATGTATAAGAGATTTCATTAAATGTCACAAAGACTTTACTTGTACTAGTCTCTAATTAGGCAACACCAATATTAATTTGTATGAAAAAGATTAATTGACAAATATTTATTAGAAATGTATTACTTAATTTCTGTCTCTGTCCTCTAAGATGAACCTGCCAAGTTTCTGAACAAGGCCAGAGGTCCCATGGGACTATCATCGTCCCTTAAAGGAGATCTTGAGCTCAGCTGTGAGGTATCCCTAGCTAGCGCGGCTGTTGTGTGGAGAAAAGATCAGGTTGAGATCACTGAGGACCAAAGAACTAACATCATCTCCAAAGGGACTCAAAGGAAACTAGTCATCAAGAATGCCAAGAAAAGTGATGAAGGACATTACTCCTGTGAGACGGCAGCAGACAAAGTCACATTCCATGTCAAGATAAAAGGTGAGACTATGCTTTTGTACTATCAGTCAACATTTGACTGCATTTTTTTTTTTTTTTTACTTTATTTTCATTTTCCTTTTAATTTTTCAGAAAGTCAAACTCAAGCCCAAGCTGCCTTCTCTAACAAGGAGTCAGTCCAGAAGGAGGTGAAAGCCTCTCTGTCCCAGAAAGCAACTCTTAGTTGTAATGTGTCTGATAGCAAGACAGAGGTGAAATGGTATAAAGATGGCAAGCTGTTGGTATCCAGTAGGACCATATACTCAGAAGCAAAAGGCAGTTCTCGCCAGCTGGTGATTGAAAAGGTGGAGAAGAGTGATGCTGGAGAATATACTTGTGAAGCTGGAGGGGATAAGCTGGTCTTCAAGATATCTGTGTCAGGTAGGAATACTTGATATTTTAATTGTTATATAGAATTTAAAAAATATTTTCAGTTTGTGGTGTCAATTTCGTGATTTTAAATGTCACAAACAGAAGCTGATGAGGTTTGCCTGTGAGAGTAAACATTTAGTATTTAGAATCATCATATCTTCACATACTTAAGAAGATGACGTGATGGATGTGTCATTCATATGTATCTAATATGTTTCAGTCTTTGGCAGTCTTGCCCGCAGTGCTCATAACAACACTGTATTTCTCATTGATGTTACCCTCAGAGGCCCTGTCAGCTTTCTTCAACAAGGAGTCAGTCCAGAAGGAGGTGAAAGCCACTCTCTCCCAGAAAGCCATTTTAAGCTGTGAGGTAGCTGATACCAAGACAGAGGTGAAATGGTACAAGGATGGCAAACTGTTGACTTCCAGTAAGACAATCCATGCAGAGTCAAAGGCCAAGAGTCGGCAGCTGGTGATAGACAGCGTGGAGAAGAGGGATGCTGGAGAGTACATCTGTGAGGCTGGGACTGAGAAGTTGGCCTTTAAGATACAGGTGGCAGGTAAGGGAGGGGGATTTTCAAAATAATAGTGCTACTTATGGGATGCTTATTTGTAAGCTCTGGATGAATAGAATCTGATATTTTCATTATGTGATCCCATCAGAGCCCCAGTCAGCTTTCTTCAACAAGGAGTCAGTTCAAAGGGAGGTGAAAGCTACTCTCTCCCAGAAAGCCACTCTGAGCTGTGAGGTTTCTGATTCTAAGACTGAGGTGAAATGGTACAAGGATGGCAAGCTGCTGACTTCAAGCAAGACAATCCATGCAGAGTCGAAGGGCAAAAGTCGCCAGCTGGTGATTGACATTCTGGAGAAGGAGGATGCCGGAGAGTACATCTGTGAGGCTGGGTCTGAGAAGTTGGTCTTTAAACTCCATGTGGCAGGTAGGGGCAAGGACAGGCTTATAGTTTTGCTCTTGATTGATGTGCTAAACAGGTATTGCAGATGTTAACATATCGGTGGACATGGAAAAAGTTTTCGTCATTCACATTCATGGTCTCCTCCACAGACACACATGTCCAGTCTGCATTCTCTAATAAGGAGTCAGTCCAGAAGGATGTGAAAGCCACTCTCTCCCAGAAAGCCACTCTGAGCTGTGAGGTAGCTGATACCAAGACAGAGGTGAAATGGTTCAAGGATGGCAAGCTGCTGACTTCCAGCAAGACAATCCATGCAGAGTCAAAGGCCAAGAGTCGCCAGCTGGTGATCGACAGCGTTGAGAAGAAGGATGCTGGAGAGTACATCTGTGAGGCTGGGACTGAGAAGTTGACCTTTAAAGTACATGTGGAAGGTAAGGAGAATACATATTATTTAATTACTACCAAATCAAGATTATTAAATTAGAACTTGTCATTGGTAGACTTATTGATAGACACTTCATAACTCAAATATACATTTTAGTTTTGTTGATTCTCTAATTCAATAATAATACATACACGATATGAAAATTAAAACTCACCGGTATGACTAGAAATATAGAAATGTTAAAGTTTGTCACTCATAATGATCGAACAATACGATATGGCACAATAAAGCTTTTCAAGAATGGAAAAACATTTTATTTTCAAAAGGTGACCAAGTCTTATGCTATCTTGTTTTTTTTATAGAGATAAGAAAAACATTTACTGTGAAACTGGTGGATTTGTGTTTTCTATTTGTGTTGTCTTCTCCTTTTTTTTTGGCTGCATTGTTGGTTGCTTCAGTTCGAGGTATTTGTTATGCCTTGCTCAAATGTTGAAAGTCCAACATTGGCTTAGATTCTTACATTAGTAGGTGATAATAATATCTTTTGTCGTTGTTGTTGTTGTTGTCTTGTATGATTTGTTTGGTGAGGCTGCTTTGATATCTTGTGTCTCTGCTGTTTGTCAGGTCCTGTGTTGTAATTTGGTCTTTCAGTCAGAAAGAATCGTTGTTGATGTCTCAATTGTGCCTCTCTGTGGCTGCCTTCACATAAATAATCTGCTTTCACTTTGTGACTGCAAACTTCTGTGTAGTTGTGTCCCTCAGCTTTATAGGCTTAAATAGACTTCGTGGCTCTGTGTTCTGCATCTGTAAAGTTCACTTACATGTGTTCAGTTCATCCAGAGCAGTGTTCGTGTTGTGGTTTTAAAGTAGTCCGTTTTTGTATCGGTAATTCTATTCCCACACTCACGTCTACAGAAATCCGGGCTAAATCTGCTTTCCTCAACAAGGAGTCAGTCCAGAAGGAAGTGAAAGCCACTCTCTCCCAGAAAGCCACTCTGAGCTGTGAGGTAGTTGATACCAAGACAGAGGTGAAATGGTACAAAGATGGCAAGCTGCTGAGTCCCAGCAGAACAGTTCACTCGGAATCAAAGGGCAAAACTCGTCAACTGGTGATGGACAGCATAGAGAAGAAAGATGCAGGGGAGTACATCTGTGAAGTCGGAACAGAAAAACTGGCATTTAAAGTACTAGTGACAGGTATGAGAACATTAAAGGGAATGATATTTGTCAGAGGAGTATGACTTTTGCAAAACTGTTATGTCTGTCTGAAGATTTCAGGTGAATCAGAACAAAGTTGAAAAACAGCTGCAGTGGAGGATTTGAATCTTTAGTTTGGCTTAAATGTTGTTTTGGGTTGAGTTGTTATGTTACTGTTATCGCACATATTTGTGCATATTGTTCATATATATTCGTTTTTATGTAGCTGCACAGTACTATTTGCTGGTCTCAGCTATAATGCACATTTGTCCACTTTAATCTCAGTTGATGTTTTCCCGGTTATGTTTGTTGTTAAATAACATTTTCCATTATTACCTTTTTAGAGATTCAGCTGAAGTCGGCCTTCTCTAACAAGGAGTCTATCCAAAAGGAGGTGAAAGCCACTCTCTCCCAGAAAGCCATTTTAAGCTGTGAGGTAGCTGATACCAAGACAGAGGTGAAATGGTACAAGGATGGCAAACTGTTGACTTCCAGTAAGACAATCCATGCAGAGTCAAAGGCCAAGAGTCGGCAGCTGGTGATAGACAGCGTGGAGAAGAGGGATGCTGGAGAGTACATCTGTGAGGCTGGGACTGAGAAGTTGACCTTCAAGATACAGGTGGCAGGTAGGAGGAATAAGATATTGCTAGTATTTCTTATGTAGTAGAGTATGCAAATGTGAATTAAATATGTGTGATTTGTTATGTAGCAGTGTGTTGATTTGTTCTGTTTTGTTCCCCAGTTTGCATTTCATCATTAAGCCTGCTCATTGCAATTGAAAGGTTTTGGCTGTATCCACGTATTTGGGGTCGACTAATATGTTGTCATTTGTTGACATCACATTTTGTTATTTACTCTGCAGAAACCCTAGCTGGCTTCTCGAATAAGGAGTCAGTCCAGAAGGAGGTGAAAGCCACACTCTCCCAGAAAGCCACTTTGAGCTGTGAGGTTTCTGATTCCAAGACAGAGGTGAAATGGTACAAGGATGGCAAGCTGCTGACTTCCAGCAAAGCAGTTCACATGGAGTCAAAGGGCAAGAGTCGTGAGTTGGTGATTGAAAAAATGGAGAAAAAAGATGCTGGAGAATACACCTGTGAGGCTGGAACAGAGAAGCTGGTATTTAAGCTGCAAATGACAGGTACAAATATATTTTAAACATAATTCATTTTGTCACACGATTAATAAGAAAGCTACTGAAAATTAGTTCTATTCTCTCTGCAGAAGCAGCTGTCAAGTTCCAGAAGAAGTCCATCAAGGACACATATACTGTTCAAGCAAGTGAAAACATTGTTTTGACCATTTTGCTGACCACAGAGAGTGGTAGTGTGAAGTGGTTTAGAGATGGTGTGGAGGTCAAGGAGAGCAGCAAGTATGAAATGAAAAAAGATGGCCGTTCTCGTACCCTGATAGTAAAATCCACCGAAGCCAAAGACAGTGGAACATACTCCTGTCAAACTGCTAATGACAAACTGGAGTTCAAAGTTCAGGTTAAAGGTAGGACATAGAAAAGTTTATAACCTGATAATTGCTGCATAGACCTTTGCAGATGCCAGATTGTGTTTTAATATCTAATTTCTCTGTTTCGTTTCAGAATTAGCTTTGAAGTTTGTTGTACCCTTGAAATCTGTTGATGTGGAGTTGGGAGGTACAATTAGCCTGATGTGTGAACTAAATCAAGCCTCAGGGGATGTTGTCTGGCACCATGATGGTCGTGAGATTAAACCTGGAGGCAGGTTTTGTGTCAGGACAGATGGTGCTAAGCGGGTTCTCACTGTGACTGGCATGTCTAAGGAAGATGAAGGAGAATACAGCTGTGAATGTCGAAATGATAAGACCTCTGCTAAAGTTTCCTCCAAAGGTAATTCATCACTTAATTAAAATTGGAATCCAATGGAAAAATCAAAAATTCAGTTTCACAGCTGAAACTTTTTTTTTTCATAATAATTCGGCTTGATTTGTTGTCACTCATTCCTTTCAGCACCCAGACTAGTGAGGCTGACCACCAAACTCAACAATGTGGTTGCAATGGAGGGAAAAGACGCAATTTTCAAGTGCGCTGCCACCCCAGCAGACGTCAGCATTAAGTGGTTCCACAAGAATATACCCATCACTGCTGGGCCTAAGTATAAGATTGAGCATGGTGGCAACACTCACTCACTCACCATCAGCGCTGTCACCCAAAAAGATGCTGGAGAGATTAGTGTTGATGCAGAAGGCAAAAGCTGCAAAGCTACCTTACAAGTGCAACGTAAGAAGTGCATTTATTGTTAAAATATCTATTTTAAGTAGCATAATTTCCTCATTAACGTAAACATTTCTGTGCGCCCCAATCAGATGAGCCAGTGACATTCAAGAAAAAGCTAGAAAACCTGACAGTGGAGGAGCAGAGTGAAGTGAAGCTGGAGGTGGAGCTCAGTCAGGCATCCGATGAAGTCAGGTGGATGAAGAACAGCGTAGTGCTGCAGCCTGCGGGAAACCTGGAGATTCGGGTAGATGGAGTCAAGCAGACTCTGGTCTTCAGGAGTGTGACCTCTGCTGACCGTGGGATCTACTCCTGTGAAACTCTGGATGACAAGACCCAGGCCAAACTCAGTGTTGAGAGTAAGATTTATCCACAGTCACATTTGTTTTAAGAAACAGTATACAGTATACGAGGATATACCTTAACCTTAAAAAAAGAATGTCATTCTCCAGTGATGTGTGTTTGGATATAAATTTTGAACACTTGCCTGCATGCTTACACTCCAACATTTCCTCCTCCTCCCTTCAGTGAAGAAGATCCAGGTAATTAAGGGCCTAACAGAAACCAAGGCACATGAGACAGAGACAGTAACACTTGAGGTAGAACTCAGCCAGGCTGATGTCGAAGGCTCCTGGACCAGGGATGGAGCCAAGTTAAAGTCAGGGGCGACCTGTCGTATCACAGCTCTGGCAAAGAAGCACGCCCTTACATTGTCCAATCTCAAGAGGGAGGATGCAGGAACTATTGCATTCCAGGCAGATGGTGTCCATACTTCTGGCAAACTGATTGTCACAGGTAAAGGCTATTTCCTTTTAGTCTGTCTAGTCCTCTGTTGGTAGGGTCTTGGCAGACCAGTCTTAATTTGCTATATATTCGTAGTACTAATTCCACCTCAAGAATCACTTCATGCTAGAGTCCACATAGTCTACATAGTCACTTTTTACTCAATTGTTTTGATTTTTTTTAGAACCGCCTGCTATGATCTCCAAGCCCATTATGGATATCAGTGTTCCTGAGAAGGAGAAGGTTACTTTTGAATGTGAAGTGTCCAGAACAAATGCAGATGTTAAATGGTTCAAGGTGAGAAATTACTATTTGAATTGCTGTCTGCAGAGTAAAATAATAAGACTGAAAAAGTGCAGGCCAAGTGTAACCTTTTGAAAAAAATGATTAATCTTCAGAATGATGTGGAACTGAAACCAGGGAAAAACTTTAGCATCCATTCCTTGGGCCGAAAGCGCACTTTGGTCATCAGCAAGTGCACCCCTGACGATACAGGCACTTACATCTGCCGCACTACTGATGATAACACCTCTGCCAAGCTCGCTGTTCATGGTAAATATTACTCCTGTCATGAAGCTCACAAACCACTCAGGTACTATTATTTAGAGTATAGTATAACAATTTCCAGTATATAAAACCTCTTAAATCGTTTCCCTGCAGCCAGAGATATCAAGATCATTAAGAAACTGGAAGATGTGGAGGTGATGGAGAAGGAAAGTGCTACATTTGTCTGTGAAATTTCACATGATGAAGTGGACTGTCAGTGGTACAAAGGAAGTACTAAACTCAAAGTCGTTGGCAATATCAAGATGAGACAAGAGGGTAAGGTCGCAAGCAATTAGAAAATAAATAATAATCTACCTGTGCATCCGCACAATATTGTAGAATTTACCTGAATAATTATTATGACTAATACGGATTTTTTTTTTACTGTGAGCTGTCATGTGTCTTTTTCCAGGCCGAACATATGTACTGCTGTTTAAGTCCGTTTCCCCAGAGGATATGGGCGAGATTAAATTCACAGCTGAGAAGGCCTCTTCAACTGCAAAACTTAAAGTGAAAGGTAAACAAATAAATGTGTTATGCACTAAAATCACATAACAGCAAATATTGTGTAGTATATATGGTATACTGTATTGTTGCATGGATTAGTTTTTTTTTGTGTTTTATTTATTTATTTAACAGAGACAGTGCCATTTAACATAGTTCCAAAACAAAGCATGAAACTGATGTGTTGCACAGAGTTTATAGCTACTGCTAATTTTCAACTCTTGTCCCTTGTTGGGCTGTTACCTGTGCAGTTAAACATTATGTTGCAATGTTCAGATGTGGTTGCAAATGGATTCTTTATTCATATTGACAAAAGCTGTCAGAAAGTTGCAAACAATTAAATATCCTGCACATTCTAATCTTTACTTTCTTTTAAATTAAATCAATTAAACTGCTGTAAATTGATCACCATGCTATGCAGAAGTGCTTGCATGCACTTTTCTGGGTGATTTTATAAACTGATCTCAACATTTCAACTAGTTTACTGAACCAAATGTAAAAGGTCACACTAGAGTTTAATGAAATGTTCTCTTGCTAAAAGAGTTGATGCGTTGCATCATTCTGATAGTATTTAGTCTGGTGAGATAGAAAATCCAGTTGCAACTTGCATTTACATTGTTATGCTTCATTGAGGGCTGATGGCAAAAGGAACACAACTCTTTTGGTGTCTTACCAGCTGAGGTTTAGGTTTATTTCTCAGAGGCTTTGTCATAGCTGTCTTTCTTGACTGAATTTAGGTAAGCATCTGTGTGATGGTTTTTACAGATTACATCATTAGTCAAGTGATGTTGGACATTTTGGGATTATTTAATGATTGGATATCTTGATATGTATAAGAGAAAACTACCTGTCTCTACATAAATCAATTGTAGATAGCTTTGCTATCAGTTGACCATGACCTGTTCAGTTTTTCTGGATGCAATCAAACAGCAACCGATATATAAACAAAAAATGACTGGCACACAGTGATTCCTATTTAATGTAGTGTGTCACTATCTGCTTTGGAAAAAATATTGGAACTGATGATGCATCAAAAGCATTAATGTGCTATTACATTTCAGCCCCATTTGCTCTGGCTGTAGCATAATTCATTTATGAATATTGCCTATCCTATAGTGCGCTTAGGCAAGGGCTTTTGCAAGGCTTTGGTATTCGTAGCCTTTAATGTTCCTTTGTGGCATACATGATAGTTTTCATTGATTCAGTGTTATTGTTACTGTAGAGCTGCCTGTCAAGTTTGTGAAGCGACTCAGGGATAAGATAGCGATGTATAAGCATCGTGGTCATCTTGAATGCCAAGTGTCACGTGCCAGTGCGATGGTGAAGTGGTACAAGAACAAGATGGAGATCAAACCCAGCAAGAAGTACGAGATCAAAAGTGAGGATGTGTACCGAAAACTCACCATCAATGAGGTCGAGTCCGGGGACGAAGACACATATACCTGTGACGCCTCTGATGACAAGACATCCTGTAAACTGCTTGTAGAAGGTAACACGATGGAAGATGACAAAGGTTAATTGTAAACTTAGTGTCAGCTTTAGCAATTGTAGGGTATTGATGCGTATGAGTGTGTAAATACATATACAAGTATTTACACAGAACAAGCCATCAGACTCACAGTCAATGAGGTATCCATATGTCTGTCTATCTATCTGAAATGATTAATTATTGTACTAATGAGGAATATGGGAACATTTTGTCGATTCATTTCTTGGCTATTTTGCAACAAGCGTGACCTACTAAATGAATTAACAGAAATTGGTATGTCAGATTATTTGTGTAAGAAATTAACCAAACTGTATTACCACTGCTGGTGAAGTAATCCATGCAGGTGTTTTCAATTACTCTGACTGATTAGACATGTGTGAGGTCATTTCAGTTCAGTCCATGGACAAAGAATAGGCCTTTTTCACAGAAGACATTTTGACATGTCACAGTAGGGCAAGTACAGGTGTAAAAAAATAAATTTAATGATGGCCAAATTCCACTTAGTTGCTTGGTTTTGGCGTGCAGGTATTGTGCATGCTGGCTCACTGTCACACTGTCATGACTCACTAGGACACTTGAATAGTAACAAGCCATCGTTAATGTTATTAGTAACACCTGTGCTATTCCTACTATGACAAGTCAAATTATGTGCAGTATTCAAGAGCAACAAAACACACAGGAGAGTGAGATGTCGCACCAGCCAAAATACCTGAAAACACTCGTAACACAAGTGTTTAAAGGCATTAAAATAGGACAAAATTTGTTCCTAGCAGAGGATTTACATTGGCCATCAAGTTTATGATGCATTATCATGCCTCCGTGTCAACGACAGCCAGGGCCAGAGGCATTATGTTTTCAGGTTGTTCGTCTGTCCTATTCCTTGCAATTCTTCCCCCCAGCGTCTTTAGGGAACTTCTTCAAATTCTTCTTCAAACATTCATTTGGACTCAAGGATGAACTGATTATATTTTGGTGGTCAAAGGTCAAAGTTCAAGGTCACAGTGATGTCACCTTCTTGTGAATGCAATATATCGGGAATGCCCAGAGGGAATTTCATTGCATATGGCACAAACATTGTATTGGACTCAACTTCAATGGGACATCATAATGTTCTGCGAGAACACTTTATTTCAGTGCTGCAGGGTGGTAATTCTAGTTTCATTAGGAAATGATACGTCGCTGGAAATGACCAATGAACTGTTGGGCCAATCACAAAACATTATTCAAAGAATACTATAATTTGTCAAATTTGTATCCTACCTCTTTGAATGACAAAAAATAAAGTTAGGTTTAAGTTTTTGCAAATTGACTTCTATGGCAGGTAAAATATTGGATGCCATTTTTCTCACCCCTAGTGTTTGACAATAACGTAAAGTATATGGGATTTGCAATTCGATATGGGTCTTTAAAAAAGGATAAACCAACAGTATGGTCCTATAAATCAAAATTACTTTTATTTTATGAAATAATTTAATTGATTTCGAACTAAACCATTCTCTTTTCATGATCCCTCCAGAGCAGTCCATCAGCATTGTGCGGGAGCTTAGTTCAGTAGAAGTGACAGAACCCTTTGCAGCTGTTTTTGAAGTTGAAATCAGTATGGAACTGGTGAAACCTCCTGTATGGACTCTGAATGGAGTTGCTGTGCAGGAGAGTGCTGATGCTGAAATGGAGAAAGAGGGCACTATGCACCGTCTCACTTTCAAAAAGACCAAAGAATCGATGACAGGACCTGTGCAGTTTACAGCTGGGAAGAGCAAATCTCTTGCCCAGCTCACAGTCAAAGGTAAATATGTTCAACCACGTGTTAGTACAGTAGGTGCTTATAATCATTTATATACTGAAAAACTACTATAGGCAAATCTAATCAGATATTGTTCCTCACATTTAGAGCGTCCGCTTGAGATTGCAGAGCCCATGAAAGATGTGAAGGCGAAGGAGAAAAGCTCAGCCATACTCTCGTGCAAGTTCTCCGCATCACCCAAAGAGGTTAAATGGTTTAAAGGTCAGGAACCTCTGGCAGCATCAGACAAGTATAACATGAAGCAAGACGCTACGAGGGCTCAACTAACCATTCAAAAGTTAACTGGGGAAGACAGCGGAGAGTACCGCTGTCAATCTGGACCTGCTGAGACCAAAGGCACACTTACTGTTGAAGGTACAGTGCACACCTTTGAATACCACAGAAAATACAACAGTTCACATCACATCACATAAAGCATCTGTTTTCAAATGGTTTTGGACTAAAGTGGTCTTTAAACTAAAACTACTGTCTTGTTTCTTCTGTCTAGTGCGTGAAATTAAATTCACCAAGCATTTGGCTGACACGGAGGTTGATGAAGACAGCGATGCAGTGTTCACATGTGAGATAAACTATGCAGACGAAGAGGCACAGTGGCTTCTAAATGACAAGGTGCTCTTCACTAATGAAGTCAACACCATCACTCATGAGGGGAAGGTTCACAAGCTCATGCTGAAGAACTTGGCACCTAAGGATGGGGGGACTATCACCTTTCAAGTACGCAAGGTGAAAGAGTCTGTTACGCTTAAAGTTAAAGGTAAGAACTATCAATCACTAATTATTTAGAACACAAAAAAAGATTTCTCACTTAACTTTATGACAGGAACCAAGTTTCTCAGTTACATAACATTTCATAAGATCATTTTACTGCCAGAAGCCAGGAGTAATCAGATTACTTACCTGAAAATAAATAGTGGGAATAACCAGAGTCAACCAAAAAGATGAAAGCATAATATACTCATAGGCCATTCTTTACTTTCTTAATTGCCCTGCAGAGAAGCGTGCTGTGTTCCTCAAGTCTTTAGATGATGTCATTGGAGAGGAGAAAGGCATGATAACTTTGGCGTGTGAGGCGTCCAAGCCCAGGGTTACTCCCACATGGAGAAAAGAAGGTAAAGTCTTGAAGGCCGGACCAAAGTATGAGCTCCTTCACACAGGCAAGTCTTTGGGACTGATCATCAAGGACGTCACCAAAGATGATGCTGGGGAGTACAGTTGTGATCTTGGAACTGAGGTTTCAAAAGCAAAAGTCACTGTGAGAGGTTGGTGCTGTTGTTTGAGATATACAGTTTTACAGTCTTAGCCTGGATACACATGGATTTGTTTGGCATCTTCACCACCTTATGTTCTCTGTCCCAAATTTAGAGATCGGCATTGGAATTACCAAATGGCTGAAGTCAGCTGAGGTGAATGAGGGAGAGACATGCAGCTTTGAGTGCATCCTGTCCCGTGAGAGCACAGATGAGTGCTCATGGACTGTTAATGGCCAAACCATTTCAAAAGGAGGCCGTTTTGAAGTCACCAGCAAAGGCCGCAAGTACATACTAACCATTAAGGATGTCACACCTGCTGATGCTGGTGAGGTAGTCTTCAACATTAAAGACCTGAGCTCTAAAGCAACATTAACAGTTGAAGGTAAGCTACATATATGTTTTTAAGAGGCCTAGACAAAGGTACAAAAAAATTAAGGTGTTGAAATAAACCTTTCATCATCCCTCGGTGCAGGCAAAGCTTCATCTGTGTCCAAAGCACTGCAGAACGTTAGTGCTGTTCAAGGGGAGGATGCAGTATTTACCTGTGAGGTGACACAGGCTAGTTCCACTGTAAAGTGGGCCAAGGAAGGCAAAGCCATTAGAAAGAGCCAGAGGTATGACATCAGCCAAGAGGATAAGGTCATGAAGCTCATCATCCATAATGTCTCTGCTCAAGACTCTGGAGAGTACAGCTGTGAAGTTGTTGGAGGTGCAACCACCAAAGCCCAACTTGAAATAAAGGGTAAGACTGAAATGACTAATTAATTATTAATCTTGGACTGTGTGAGCATTTAAGATACTTAACCTATGCCAACACTTGTTGAGACAATGGTTAATCAGTATATTAAAATTAGAATCAGTTCAGGGGTAATTTTATTTTCTTAAATCATAGAGTAATCTTGCAATTTCAAACTGTGTCCACAAATTTAGTGAGGTTGTTCTCTTTTTACAGAGCCAGTCCATAAGTTCACTGAAGCACTGAAGGACAGCCAAGCAGATGAGAAGAGCTCTGTGACCCTGCAGTGTGCAACGGCTCAAACCCCATCCACCGTGATATGGCTGAAAGGTCACACAGAGCTCAAGGCTGGAGGTCGATATGAGATGTCCCAGAAAGAGAGGGTCTTAACTCTCACCATCAAACACTTGGAGGAGAAAGACACCGATATCTACACTTGTGACGTGGGCACTGCTAAGACCATAGCAAAGGTGACAATTAAAGGTAAGGACTTAAGTGTCTTGTCAAGTTTTTGTCTTACATAGCTGATTAGCTTTATGAATTCTTTTTAAAGAGTTGATTGAATAAAAATGTTTAGAATGTCTCATCTTTGGAAGATATGATAAGGGTATAATATGGAAGAAAATAAATACTGCTAAATCATTATTACTTAGCAGGTGCTTAGAATAGAATTTGTAAACATTCGTAGATTAATATAAAGTAGGGACCCTCAATATCAGATATCTAAAAATTGAATATTTTTTTGAAGGATTAACCTGTGATGATGCATTTTGCATGTCTTTCTTTGCAACATCTATCGAAGGCCATCAAAATCTCAAGCTCCTGCATTCAGTATTATTTTGTGCCTGTTTAAGTTTGGTCATGCCACAGAAAGTGAATGCTGTATGACTTAGCTCATAGTTTGGTTTGGTCTCACTTTAAAGGCCACTCTGTGGTTATTGTGGAAAGACCACAGGATGTTCATTGTTTTGAAGGGGAATCTGCTACATTTGTTTGCCGTGTCAGTCCTACTGATCTACCTAATGTACAGTGGTGCTTAGGTCCCACCCCTTTACAGCCAAGCCCCCTGAGTGATATTCAGGTTCTAGACGGGGGTATCCGTTCTCTTACCGTGAGAGACTTGACTCCTGGGGACTCAGGCACCATCTCTGTGGTTGCCGGGGATCAGAAAGTATATGCGTCCCTTGATGTCAGAGGTA
Organism: Seriola dumerili; assembly: GCF_002260705.1. Classification (NCBI taxonomy): domain Eukaryota; kingdom Metazoa; phylum Chordata; class Actinopteri; order Carangiformes; family Carangidae; genus Seriola; species Seriola dumerili. Next base: position 5,688,172 of record NW_019174546.1, on the reverse strand, counting down.
ATTGATACAATTCCTAAGCGCTTACAAATCTACTTAAAGTGTGGATTTGTCAAAATGCCATAGATTAGTGGAATTGTTACTACATCTTTTGTATTTTCCAATAGAAAATGGTTCTCAGTGTCTTGCTTTGCGATTGTATTACTGAAGGATCTGCTTTGCATCTCTATTGTCATTGTCTTGGGATTTGTGTGATTAAGACTGATTGTACATCCACAAATTGTAAACGACATCATTCAGTATGTGCAAAACCTTTCCCGAAATGTATTGTCTTGTTATGCAAGGACTGCTCACTGCATAAATGAATGTTTCCTATGTTAGTAATCCTTTGTGCATTTCAAAAGGATTTCATCATGTAGCATTGTAATGACAGTTTGTTCATCAATAGGAACACCAGCCCAAGCTAGAGAAATGTTTGGGTTCTGAAGGCTGCTGATGGACAACAGGAGCATGTCATCATCCATCATCTTCTTCTCTAATCATTTTCCACCCTCCATCACAACCCAACAACATGCAACACCCAGTTTTATATAATCAAATCATTGTTCCTTTCATTTTAGCCCTGCCAGCCAGTTTCAAAGAAAAACTCAAGAACCAGGATAGAAAAGAAGGGGAGAGTGTGACACTGTCTTGCGCGTTATCAAAACCTGCGGCTAACGTTCAGTGGAAGAAAGGCTCTGAAATCCTCGAAGGTGGAGAGAAGTATGAGATGAAGCAGAAGGACACCTGTTTGGAACTTCAAATTAAGGATTTGAAGGTTGAAGATAGTGGAGAGTACTCTTGTGTCTGTGGAGACCAGAAGACAGCTGCAACTGTGAAAGTCAATGGTATGGATTCATGAAGTCTTTTCCCGAAAGTTTTTGGAAAAGTTTTATAATTACAGAAAACAAGTGATTATGTTGTATTTCCCAAAAGAATTCCACTTGTGTTGCCTTGTACAGCATTACCGCCGACCTTCACACAGAAACTGAAGAGCCAGGAGGCCGAAGAGGGAGTCAGCATTACTCTGCAGTGTGAGCTCTCTAAACCCGGAGTCCCAGTGGAGTGGAAGAAGGGAACACAGGTCCTGAAGTCTGGAGAAAAATACCAGATGAAGCAGAAAGCCTCTGTGAATGAACTCCTGATCAACAAGGTGGTGCCAGAAGACAGCGGAGACTACAGCTGTGTGTGTGGAGACCAGAAGACCACAGCCAGCCTCAAGATCAATGGTAGGATGCGGATTTTCAAATGGTCAGTTAGAGTAACATTTCTAAGAAGAACAAGCTATTTCTATATACATATTTAGACATATTTAGTGAGGGGCCTTTGTGTTTTCAGGGCTTGCAACTTGTCCGTGTTTGCCTGTTGTGTTTTGTGCTTGTTTTTTGTACTGTTTTTCTGTAAATATTTCTCAGTATTTTATTTTATGGCATGCCACTGACTGCTAACCAACTAACAAATGCTCAGCCCAACCAGTGACCTTCAAACACAAGATGGAGAGTCAGGAAGCCGAGGAGGGAGCCGGCGTTACTCTGCAGTGTGAGCTCTCTAAACCTGGAGTCCCAGTGGAGTGGAAGAAGGGAACACAGGTCCTGAAGTCTGGAGAAAAATACCAGATGAAGCAGAAAGCCTCTGTGAATGAACTCCTGATCAACAAGGTGGTGCCAGAAGACAGTGGAGACTACAGCTGTGTGTGTGGAGACCAGAAGACCACAGCCAGCCTCAAGATCAATGGTAGGAAGAGGATTTTCAAATAGTCAGTTAGAGTAACATTTTTAAAAAAGAACAGCTATTTCTATCTACATATTTAGACATGTCTACTTAGGAGTCTTTATGGCGTCAGGGCCTGCAAATTGTCAGTGTTTACCTTTTGTTTTTATTTTTTTCTGTACGATTTTTGTATAAACATTTTTAATATTTTATTTTATGGCATGCCACTGACCACTAATCAAGTAAAAAAATGCTCAGCCCAACCAGTGACCTTCAAACACAAGTTGGGGAGTCAGGAAGCCGAGGAGGGAGCCGGCGTTACTCTGCAGTGTGAGCTCTCTAAACCTGGAGTCCCAGTGGAGTGGAAGAAGGGAGCACAGGTCCTGAAGTCTGGAGAAAAATATCAGATGAAGCAGAAAGCCTCTGTGAATGAACTCCTGATCAACAAGGTGGTGCCAGAAGACAGTGGAGACTACAGCTGTGTGTGTGGAGACCAGAAGACCACAGCCAGCCTCAAGATCAATGGTAGGAAGAGGATTTTTAAAGAGTTGTGACATGGAATGTTTTTGAAAAAACCTTATGTAATAGGTTTTTATTTGTACATATTTAGACACATTTTATAATGGAGTCTACATAACATTGTAGATTGCACCTCATCAGTGTTTGTCTTTATATTCTATGTCTGCTTTTGGCGCGACTGCAACAGCAGGGCCAGCCCTACAATCGTGAATTTCCCTGACTGACTGATTGACTCAGTGATTGAGTTGAGTGATCATAGTTCCACCATTGGTCAGCCAAATGCCACCTGACTGAGTTGGAGTTTCCCCATTGGCCGATGCACTTTCAAAATGAATTGGCACAAACAGTTTCTATTAGGGGGGTGTTTACAGCTTACAGTTTAACAGCCTGCATTGTTGCCAATTTAGAGCATTTGTTTTTAAATTTAGAAACACGTAGCAACAAATCTAACGACTTTTTGGACAAATCTTGGCTACTTAGAACAGACTGGCTTGGATGTTAACATGTAGTCTAAATTGGTCTTGTTATAGTCACTATTTCAAACTTGTTCTGTTGTCTGACAACAGAAAGAAAAACATGTGAACGAGAAGAGCTTCATTGGAAATTCGGCTGTATTAAAACACTGTATATGTGAGCACAGAGAGTAGGAGAGAAGCAAACAGATAAAGGTCTGAAACAAGGCTGACATGAGGCAGAATGCAAATAGGATGAAATGATGTTAGTTATTTAAAGCAATTCCACAACAGTTTTCAGCTATCTCCTCAATTTCGCACATTGACAATACGCAGTCCAGCCAAATGATAGGTTTTGACCAAGTCTTGCTTGTGTAATACATTTTTTGAAAGATTTTATGTTGTCACATGACACTGACCACTAATCAAGTAAAAAAATGCTCAGCCCAACCAGTGACCTTCAAACACAAGTTGGAGAGTCAGGAAGCCGAGGAGGGAGCCGGCGTTACTCTGCAGTGTGAGCTCTCTAAACCTGGAGTCCCAGTGGAGTGGAAGAAGGGAACACAGGTCCTGAAGTCTGGAGAAAAATACCAGATGAAGCAGAAAGCCTCTGTGAATGAACTCCTGATCAACAAGGTGGTGCCAGAAGACAGTGGAGACTACAGCTGTGTGTGTGGAGACCAGAAGACCACAGCCAGCCTCAAGATCAATGGTAGGAAGAGGATTTTCAAATAGTCAGTTAGAGTAACATTTCTAAGAACAACTTTTTCTACATACATATTTAGACATGTTTGACATGGCTTCAGAGCTTGCAAATTATCCATGTTTGCCTTTTATGGTTGTTTGTGTACCATTCTTATATAAACATTTTAAATATTTTATTTTATGGCATGCCACTGACTGCTAACCAACTAACAAATGCTCAGCCCAACCAGTGACCTTCAAACACAAGATGGAGAGTCAGGAAGCCGAGGAGGGAGCCGGCGTTACTCTGCAGTGTGAGCTCTCTAAACCTGGAGTCCCAGTGGAGTGGAAGAAGGGAACACAGGTCCTGAAGTCTGGAGAAAAATATCAGATGAAGCAGAAAGCCTCTGTGAATGAACTCCTGATCAACAAGGTGGTGCCAGAAGACAGTGGAGACTACAGCTGTGTGTGTGGAGACCAGAAGACCACAGCCAGCCTCAAGATCAATGGTATGAGGATAAGTGATTGGAACCTCTACGATATATTAAGATGTTCAAAATGTTATGTTATTCATAACGTTGGAAAACTAACTAATTTCTTCCATTTTGTCTCATAACATATTTTTTGCAGGCAGTGTATTTGTTCAAATTTAATCACAGATTATTTTAAACTGTGATGTTGAATTGATAGGAATAGTATTTGTATTTGATTATTTGATCTTTAAGCACTTGTATTGAAAATCTTGCTTTTGCTGTGAAATTTTTGTCACTTTGTTTGTTTGTGGTTGTTGTTGTGGTTGTTGTTGTTGTTGTTGTTGTTGTTGTTGTTGTTGTTGTTGTTGTTATGTTGTCTTGTTTCCTGTTTGCTGGCTCATAAAATGTCAGGCTTTCTTTGTGGATGTCTAATGTCAGATTCATGAGATGTTTCCTTCACATTGCATGTGGTGAGTCAGCAGGGTTGGATCCCCTTCGTCATTGCCCTTAATCTGATTTTTGAGTTTGAAAATTTTTGTTTTGAAGACTTTTCAGTCACTTCTTTCATTTTTTCTCTTTTGAATTACTTTTCACTATTTGTACCGGAAAACAAAATCCACCACGACCACAAAAAAAAAAAAAAACAAAATCACGACAACAAAAAAAAAAAAAAAAGATAGAAAAAAAAAAAAAACGAACAAAACAAACAAAAAAAAAAAAAAACAAACACAAAACACCACAAAAAAAATCCGATGCAGCAAAGAACACTGCCAATATCGAGTCACCTCACAACTAAAACATACACCACCACACTGACACACACCACACCATCTACCCACACCCTCACTCATTTACCACAGATTTGATCACATCTTCCTTTGCGTTGACCTTGCTCCGTTGCTCCTACTTTTTGTGTGTTCTTATGGTTTTGTTCCTGTTTTTACTTGGTAGTGAGTGTTGACACCTAATTGGTCTCTTCTGGTTGTAATTGGTTGTATATCAGCTGTGTGATCTGTGGTCCTTGACTCAGCTCATGTACTACTAACCGCCCGTTCTGACAGCACCTAGTCAGTCGACTACTCCCTCAACACTCATACACAAATCTTTGAAGCTATTTATTGCTAAGCACGCGAAACATTTAGGT